>NC_139243.1:30831297-31431297 GCF_977018435.1 Lepisma saccharinum | reverse complement strand
AATCACCGCTGCCCCTCCCCTAGAAGGAAAACAAGCAGAAAAATAATAATTAAAAAACTGGACGCATGCGCATTCGGCCGTAGACCGGGAGCGCACAAACAAAAGGCTGCGTGTGGTTAAAAATGTATACCACCACGAACTCACAAAATCATGTCGATGTTGCCACATTGTGACAACTGTTTTTGCCTTTCGAGGGACCCCGGCTGGGTCCTATAAGTTGACTTATTATGTGTCATATATTATGTGAATGGCTATATTCATAACACCCTATTCCATTTAAGTAACCTCACTATCTCATAAAGAATTTGGCCTCGTAAGGCGGGCAATGTATCGCTGCAGAAAGAGGGAGACACGAGCAGACCCCAGAGACATAGTCGAATCTAACTTAACCTAACCTAAACTATCCATTACACAATCATAGATGTGGCAACGCAGCATTGGATGTTGTGCGTTCGTGGCACCTTTCATATACCACGAGCGCACACTTTCACATTTTTGTGCGCTAGTGGACTGCACTCGTGCATTCACGTCGTCACATCTCCATTCTACAGCTGGAGAAAGAAAGAAACACTGGCTGTGTCGGTAGACCTTGGAATTATGAGCACACACTTACACATATTATGTGTGTGTGTGTGTGTGTGTGTGTGTGTGTGTTATGTATACAGTGATTCTCACCAGTGCAAAATCCAATTAACTCTCATTAATATAGCGCAGTCAACTGTTTAACCAATAATCCTGCTCCATCTATGGGCTATGAAATCGGAGCCTTGATATTAAAATATTGTGAACATTAAGAAGTGCAGATATAATTAATTATATTGTATTTTTAGTTCTGGTATATTACAGATATTTTGGCGTTTTAAACCCGTTCTCATGCATCTTCCGTCTCATCTGACATAGTTACTACAACAAGTGTGAATTATGAGACTTAGATTTCCCATTTTGAACACGAGATGGGGCAAACTGATTTATATTTGCAATTTGCCTTACTTTTCCTATCTAAAGAGTATATTATGCATGTAAACAATGAAATATGCCGTACTCATCACTTCAAAATGTATTTGTAACTCGATCTTATGATTAACAATCTCCTCTCACAAAAATCTTGAGAAAGCCATGATTTCGGGCACTTCTTTTTACGTATTCTGATGTTATTAAAACTCTATAATAATCAACATTATACAGAACGATTAGTGATCGGTTAGTTCGTATGAACTCTTGAGCCTGATCATTACCAGTGCGTAGTTAGAGATTGGTTAGTTTATTGAACTCTCCAGCCTAATTATTGCCTATTTTTGTGGGAGCAGGAAAAGGTTTATTATCTAAAAGATTTAATATATATCAACATGTAGAGAGAGAAAGCAGGAGCTATAACAATCGCCTTGTTATCAAGGGATCACAGGTAGGGTGCAAAAATCATGATTTTTATTTTTTTTAAAAAATATTTTTGGTAATTTTTAAAATTTAAATCACAGTTTTTATTTAAATCGATTTTTTGATTCTTTTAAAAAACATGCTTAAAATTGCTTGTATGGTTTTTGGCACCATACAGGCTTTTTCTGGTAAACGGCCCTGTAGAATATTTGAATAGTTTGATTAAAGCAAATAAACAGAAATATTTGTAAATATACGTTTTTCTGTTTCTTGTAGTGTACATATGAACCTACTATGGAAATGTCTGTTGAGTGTGTTAACGAAACTATAATAATTTCAGTAACTTTTCTTCCACTGAAAATATAACATTCTGGATTTATTACGTAATTGTAACTTAAAATATTTCTTACAGTTTTTGAAACTGAATTTTGGTGATTTCTTTTAATGATAGTTTGCAAAAGTCAGCTGCCATGTTCATTTACAGTTTAATTGTAAAATACACTATATACGGTTTATCATAATTAGTATTTTTTATATTATTTTGCACAAATTTTTTGCTATTTTTGCCTATAAAAGTATTGATTTTTAAATCAAGATAAATTTAATATAGTGACTTAGATCAGTGATTTTTTTTAAAAAAATACCTGATTTAAATCAGTCCACCTTGGACACAAGTTTAATCCGAGGTGGAGGTAGTACATCAAGAGTCCTCTGGTACCTGACTGTATTTCAACCCCTGCCATTGGGGGGTGGGGGATTCTCTTAATATAAATGAGCCCCTTATTGAATGATTCAATGCCAACTGTTTCATATTTAGACCTCTGCTAGACTATACCCTGTTCAGGGTTATGTATTTGATATGTTTTGTAAACCGCCACAAGAGGGTGTTGATTGCTCCATATTGCAAAAGGACGAACTTGGAGAATTACATCTTGATTCTCTTGAAGTAACAGGGACGAAATAATGAAAAAATAAAACATAAAAAAGTATTTTGTAACTGTAATGTTGTGGGCAGGATTACTGACTTTGCGGTACTGGAATATACACGCATATTAATACATCATATGGTCGAAATTTAAAGAAAAGATACACGTCATAGTATGGTCACTAAACAAAACAAGATCCATAAATCGACTAAATAATGCTCTCGGTTACTGAGCTGACAAAATACATACATCTTTAATTTAGTTCACAAGCAGGTAAATAAATTTACACCTTCTATACTTTCTACCACTTGTGTTTAAGCCGCAACCATAGGCGTAGCTAGAACTTTATATTTGGGTGTGCACAAAGATAAAAAATTAGGTCTTGTTCCTTTTTAATAGCATATTTTGTAACACAATCACTTGGCTCTTTAATTGCACTGATGTTTATAAAGGAATATAAATTCGTTAAATGACAGTGTTGAAAATTTCTGAATATATGTAGTAGAAAAAATCAAATTGCCTAGAAATTACACACATACACACAAAATGTTCATAAATGCAAACAAATACATCAAAATGCACATCATCTAGAAGTCTGTCAAAATATACAATGTTCTTAAACTCATCAATAACTTCATAAGCTTTTTCCTGTTCCACAAATAGCAAGAGCAGGGCTGCCAATCTATCCTGCTTCTGAGTTGCTCTTAATTTAGTTTAACTTGGGTAAGCTCTCTCACACGTGCAGCTTGTGACAGGTATAGAAGAAAAGCGATGTTGTACAGAGTAGAATGCAGTAAATATCTTATTTCTCCAATGACATAAAAATATCGAAAAACTATAGACACTCGTTTCATCAGCGATAATGCACACGTTTGTACAGTGGGATCCACTAGTATTGCTCGACAAATTGTCCATGACTATTTTCATTAATTTATTTCGTACATCCTATGTGTTTTTAAGCGATAGATGTTTATGTATATCGGTGCAGAAGTTGTCAGCAGCTTGTTTTGAGTTTCCTTTTAATAGTTGGAGCTCTTATTGGGTCAATGAAAGTGCACGAAAATGCTGATGGACAATTTGCACGGTAATAATCATGGATCCCACTATACCAAGTAAACACATTTTCAACTTCTTACAAACTGCCGCTTATTTTCTCTCTTATTGAAATATCTGTTTTTAATTCTTTAATTCTGTTTGATAAAGCAGCCCATTAGGGTGTGCCTAGGCACACCCGTCACACCCCGTAGCTACGCCTATGCCCCCAACCCGTTGTTCGACAGCCCTGGAAGGGCCTTGGTCTATCTCCCGACTGCCAGTCTCCCTCCCACAATCATATCTAGAGGTGTGGAGTGGAGATCTTCAACCGGTTATGGGGTGGCATGTGGTCAGCACGTCGAACCCTGAGCCGTTATAGAAGATTCCCCAGACTGGATTACGCTACTCACTTCTAGTTCCCAAATTTCCTCACAATGGTGGGTTGCCACCGTGTTACGTACCTTTTAGTCTAACGTGGAATCTTTCCCTTTGCTCCTCATGACGTGACAAAAGACTCCTGCGATCACAAGGCGTGAAAATGAAAATTTACTATTCACCTAAATGTAAGATATATTTTTGAAAACACACTTACAGCAATCAAACTTTAAACCACATATTACAATTATTTCGACATTTTTCTGCCACTATTAAACTGTTGCTATCGTCATTTTATCTTGTTGATAAATCTCTCCGTTTGTCAAATGTTGCCAGGTCCTGGTACATCAAGAGTCGTTTATCTGGCCATCTGACACTAGTTGTCTATGACGTCATTAATATTTGCCAAATTATAAAGTGAACAAACAGAACATTTCAACTAAACCACAAAGAACCACAGTGTAATGTCTAGGGCATTACATGGCCTCCTCCAATACAACAAAGAAAATTGACAAAACGCTTGTGTGGAGGAAATTTTCTTTAACTGTTGAAACAATTTCCAGTTTCCACCTATTCAACTTTAGTGGAAGTTAGTTTTAAATTATGGCGAGGGCCAACCTCCTAGGTCTCTGGTATTTAAACCTGAACTTTGGGGTTTTGAATTTCTCCAGGAGGAAGTATTTGAATCCAGATTACTTCTCACATCTGTCGGTGGAGCATCAGTCTATTGGTTCGGCGATTTTCTCTCCAGTTGTCTTTATAAGGCGTAGTTCGGTTTCTGTACGAGGTACTTCTTGTTGGTCTGCGATCTCTCCAGCTGGTTGAATTTTCACTCTGGAAGACACGGTTAGGATTTTGGAAGTTCAGAACTTCGTTCTTGTCTGCAGAAGTCTGACAAAACTAGTGTACCTAACCTTTGGAGAACCCTGACGCTTATCTTCCCATCTAGGCGGCATGTTCCTCCAACTATCTTGCATTTCGGATGCTTCATACCTGGCTAAGACGTTTGCTAACTGATCTATATTAGCTGGGTCTCTGGTCAAAACCAGTTGTCTTATCCGGTGTGGTAGCTGACTTATTACCATGTGCAAGACTTCTGACTGGTTTACCTCTTCAGTCAGATTACAGTAGCTGGCATAAATCTCCCAACAATATTCTTCCAGATGTAAGCCAGAACCCTTAGTCTACCTTCGGTTCCTCAGAGTCTGCATTTCTCTCTGCTTGGCTTCTGGAGATGCGTACTGCTTTTTAAATGCCACACAGAACTGTTCAAAAGTCCTCCAATTCCTTTCATTGGCTATCAGCCAAGCTTTAGCTTTTCCTTCCATCAAGGACGGTAACACCTTTAGGCGATAATCCATACACAACGCATCCACATCAAGTCCATATATGTTATAAGGCCTTCTACCTTTCTGCTGAAACTGAATTCGTTCGTACATCTCGTCTAAAAATTTTCCATCCCTTCCGTTGTAGTATTCTTTCGAGTATCGAACCCTTTGGCATGTGAGTATTCTTCAGAAGATGTAGAGCTATCTTCAGTTAAATTATTATTACCGTGTAATACTACCATTTCTTTCTTCCTCATCCAGTTATCTCCAGCTTCTTAGCCTTCTTTTTTCATTTTCTTTCTCCTCTTTCTCCTTAGCTCTTTCCTGTTGCCTTTCTTCTTTATCTTTCTTTCTTTCTAATTGTCGTTCCTCTTTATCTTTTTCATTTCTTCTTTATCCAATTCCAATGCTCTAAGGGCTCCAATAATCTGCTCTTCCCTTTCTTCTTCCTTCCTTTCATGTTCTCGAAGTTTTCCGAAGACCATTTCTGTTTTTTTTCCTTTCATCTATTTCCTGACCTAGCTTATCTCTCTGATCATTTAATTGTTGGTTCATTTCTATTCTATCAAGTTCTTCTTTATCTCCTTTTCTTCCCTTATCTATTACTCTGCTTAAGTCATCCTTATTTCGTTTACAATTTGAAATTAATTCTTCTTTATCTAGCTCCCTACTATCTTCTAGAAGACTTATCTCATGATAAATTTCTGATAATTTACGGTCTTGATCTTCCTTTCTCTCTTCCCTATCTTTCATCGTTCCGTCCTCAATTATTCTTACTAAATGTTCCTTGTTTTTACCTTTTTCTTCTAATTTCCTATCTCTCTTTTCCACGTTCCCATATCTATCTTCCAATTCTCTCTTCCTTTCTTCTTCTAATTTCCTATCTCTTTCTTCCACTTTCCGATATCTCGCTTACAATTCACTCTTCCATTCTTCTTCTAATTTCCCATCTCTCTCTTCTAATTTCGTATCTTTATCTTCTATCTCTCTCTTCCTTTCCTTTCTTTGCGCTTCCAATAGCCGTAACACATCCATCAATGTAATCTCCTTTCCTGCAGTGCTCGGTATTACCTTTTGATTGCATTTCTTACACTTCAACTCTTCTGCTGAATACGACTCATTGGGCTGAAGAAACTCGTCACACTTCAAATGAAACTCCATTGAACACTCGTAACACTGCGCCACTTCTTCCTCCATTCTGCTAACATCTTGGCAGCACATCTTGGAATCTTAGACTTCTAGCTCTCACTCCTCAACAACCTCTTCTGCATTCCCAGAAACTTTTCTAATCTTCCTTAGTAGTCTAGTAGTGTAGTTGGTGCTATAACCAGGACGAGAAAGTATGAACCCCCCTCAAGCAGATTTGGCTACACTTAAAACTTGCTCAACATGCTCTTATGAGTTTTTTGCTCAAGTGTGGAACTCTGTCTAATCCAAGATTTTTGTAAAAATGCCTTTGGAAATTTCCTGAGAAAGTATGACCCCCCTCAGATTGATTTGCCTACACTTATAAAAGGCACTTCTGTGAGATTGTTGTCCATAAATTTGTTAAAAATATGCCCCTCTTGATATTTTTTTTGGCACACCTAAAACTAAGCCACCCTCACCCACACCCACCCATACACACACCCACACCTACACCCACATATATACACACACACACACATACACATACATATTTACTTCCGGTTTAAGTTTAATTATACACCAGGCCCAACTTGTGCAATATGCAGAGGCTCTTTAGAATTGCTCCGTGACTCTCTCATTTCTTACATCATAAACATATGATTTTTCACCTATGAGAATAACACTACATATGGTGTCATCAGGGAGTGCATTGTGGAATTCACAGATAATTTTAATATTTGTCCTGTCATTAACCACAACTTGTTTCCTTTTTGAAGTGTTGATTACAAACATGGGTCTCTGTGCTTTGAATTCATCTGGTGTGTAATACATGTCAGTATTGCCAGTAGTGACCCTTTTGTATGATGAAAATGCCTCATATAATTTAAGGAAATCATCCTTGGACATGTCTAAATTATAATTTTCTCTAGGAAATACCTCATTTCTGCCATTTTTAAAATATATGTTCTTGATGTTGCAGTTATCAAATTTACTTGAATTTTTTTCCTGATTATTGTGTCTTCCAGTCTGAAACAGTACCACCACAAAATCTGGCATGTCATATTGTATACTGGAGAATGAATTTGTAGCATCAAACTCATAATAGGTACCAGATGCGGGCTTCTGTACACATTGATATGTATAAAATTGTAGAGGAATCTGTGGATTTTTTATTATATCAGCTTTGTATTTAAGAGCATAACTGGCTTCATATTCAACAACTGGGATTCTTAGCTCCATAGTCTGAATAATGCATTTGCCTTCATCAGGTAGGGTATTAGGCAGAGCTTCCCCTGTAGAGTTTAATGCACTGTACCTCATCAAAGCATTATTATCATTGGCAGCTCTTCTAAATGTAATTCTTAAACCACCCTTCCACATAATATCTTTGTAATCTGAGAAGAATCCTGGCAACAGGCGCATCGGGAACAGCACTGTGTGGTTTTTAGATAATATCTTATCACCAGCCTCAAATCCACCTATTTTGTAGTAAGAAGCCTCGGTCTTGGATAATTTTAGTGTGGCCAAAGCTGTGGAGGTAATGCCGGGATAATCCACTCTGTTTATAACAACACCATGTTTTCTGATCTCAATTTCAGAGAATAGATGTGGCACAAAATTGTCCACCAATCTTATATTTGAATTTGACAGATAATCTGTACCATCGAGCTTTACAACATCAAATTTGATGTATAGATCTGCTCTGTGGGGGTGTATAAAGCCATCCCCTACATCAAGATCAACCTCAATCTCTGTGTTGGGTTGATTTAAATTTGCAAATATCCTCCTGTTTGGAGGGAATGATTGTAGCTCATAACTCTCAATATTTTCCATTTTTTTCTTGTATGTATTTTTATTTAAATATTAATCTCTATGATAGCAGTTGTTGTGGCTCCAGCAAAATCAACTAATTCTTCTTTTTCATTAGTGACCATCAATTCAATATAATCTATTCTATTATGACACACAGGAAAATATAATGTTGGGGATGGATTGTAGATGATGGGCTCCATAAATTCAGAATTAGGCTTAAATGTTGCTATGATGAAAGTTTGTTTGTGAGTGCCTATGCCATTTGATTTGGTGATCATACCCTCAGCCACATTACAGTGAATATTCAGAGTCTCTATGGCTAAGAATTTGGGTATATTCATAGCAGTGTGTTTGATGGCCGCTTCAAGTTTTGTGTTGTTCTCAAATCCTAACAGCTCTCCTATAGTACCCAGATCCACTGTTTCTGTAGCAGATACAATCTCTACTCTGTGAGTGACAGAATTTTGACTTAACACTACACCTCTGGGTAATTGAGCATTTAGAGTGGATAGATTATATTGCCCTGGAGTGATGACAATTTTTTGATCCCCTACTGCAATTGTGTTGTTGTGGTGTGTAATATTAGGAATCAAGTACATGCCATAAAATGCTCTGAGAGCTATTGTTTTGGGATACACTATGTCATCATGTAATTTGAGTTTCAATATTGAATTTTGGCTGGTGAGATGGAATACCCCCATGATGTTTTAAATACCACAAGGCTTTTTGAAAATTTTCAGTTGATGGTTTATTTATTTGAGACATATATCTAAGAACAGATAAACACAAATGTCCACAATTAACATCTTTGAAATTTTGAACACGGGCATTATTGTAATAAAGATTAGCTGAATTTAGATATTTTATTAAATTTTCAGGTGGAACACCTCCAAATGAATCAAACACAAATGCCTCATCTTTTAAATATTTAAGATAACAGATCCAGTGAGTGCCCTGATTTTTGTACTTATCCAAATTAACAATGCCACACTCTTTGTTGAGTGGTTGTTCTGGTAAAGAATCAGACATGTACACACCTCTAAAATGTTTGATGCTCAGTGGCTTGATTAAAGCTTCAATATCTTGGTTTGTAAGCGGCTCTTGTTTTTTTTAAACTTATTCACGGCTCTCTTAACACCTTTGCCTTGTTTCTCCATGGCCTGGTTATGGCGCCTCTGCTCATCTAATTCTGCCCTATTCTTCTTGGCATCTATTACTGTTTTTGCTATGGCAGCTGATCCCCCAGCCAAGCTCCCAACAGCCCCGAGAGCAGCTAAGATGGCAGGGATAGTAAATATGAACCCACCCACATGTGATTTTTTTCTAGATTGTTGTAATTTTTTTAATTGGGGGGTACTAAGTAATAATTTCATACCATGGCCCTTGGCAATACAATAATTTTTTTTCTTGCGCTGCTTTTTGGTTAAAAGACTATCAATAGTTTTAAGAGATTTAAGACCTGCATAAGGTATTTGATACATAACACCCTTGGCCCTCATTGTAGGTTTATTATATATACATATTCACAACCCCCACCCCAGTTTTTGTTTGGTGTTCATAGCTATGGTGGTTCCCAATGCTGCTATTTTTTCACTTAAAGAAGCATCTTTGCTTACAAATCTACCAAATGCAGCCTCTTCTAATTTCTTGTCTGCCACATGTCTCTTGTCAAGATCAGAATGTGTGTTGTATGCTATGTCATGGTCTCTACAAGCAGCATCTAGGGGATTAACACCAGGATCACCTCTGTTTAATCTATGGTCCAATTTTGTACCGGGACCACAATACTGATAGCCTGGAATGTGTAGTTCAAATGGCAGCTTGTTTATAATGTCATTAACCAAGCCCCGACCCTCAGAAATATTCCAAAATTTAGGTGGTAGAGTATTAATAATTTTTATAAGATATCCAATCCCCTTAGTGTCATTCACTATAAAATTAGACAATTTTGTGCTTATCATGTCCATAATTCCAACTTTTTCATTGTAAAAATTGTGGTTGCCAGCATTTTCCTCCCCAGCTATCACCAATAACCTATCTACAAGTTTCCTGACATCATCAACCCACACAAATTCTTTAGGCACGGTGTTGTATTGTTTGATTCCACTGCCAGTCTTGATCTGAGACCATATGGGCTTGATTAAATTATTGTATTTTGCTCCACTGCTAGACTTGACTCTTTTTTGTGTGGGATCATTGTTCTGGTATAGAGCATCTGATTTTATTAATATTTCTTTGTAATATTCATAATCTTGATCTGTATAGCTGCCAGGCCTTTTCCTAGTCATCAGTTCCCACAATCCAGGTGTGCCGGGGTACTTAACAAAAGCACCTTTTTCTCCAAGACGAGATTCTGAATATACAATCAGATCATCTCCCATAAATGTTACTCTGAAATTGCCAATTCTATGTATGATGCTACCATTACGCTCTGTGTCAGCATATAAGCCAAAAACCTCATCTTTGTTGTCTTTAGATGTGCTTAAATATTTTTGAGCAAGAAGACCCAATTCAATAGGATCCTGAGTAGCTTCAATTCTTCTAGGAGCAATAGGACTAGGTGTATGAATACTGGAAAGTGGGGTGAATGGATAATCTAATATGTTCCTAGCAGCTACAGGTACAAGCTCTGTGATCAAATTTTGATTTTGCTCTGTAACAGTTTTGATATTTTTACCTAATTCACCAATAGCATCAATTATAGGCTGTTCTGTGCGCTTGTGTTGCTCATAAAAACCTCGGTTCTCTGATTTCCATCCCTTAAATCTTTTTACAAGATAATCTCTTAATTTAAGATCATCAATGATTGGCCTTTTCATGTTTATTTATATATGTTTCAATGTCTAGAAAATTGTTGATTTTATTTCTGTATTTGCCACTATTGGGTGTTCTTGTCATATCAATTGTGACAAACCCATAACTGTCCTGGTTCCAGCACTTACTGCAAATCTTGGAAAAATCATTGTAGCTCAAGTCCCCACCTACATATTCATCATGTATGTGTTTGAGGTTGGTATGATCTTGTTGAAACACACATATAAAATTGCTGTTGTCTCGGATCAGCTGCTTGGGTATTTTTGAAAAAGTCTGTGCCAGGTAGAAGCAATCAATGTTTTTGTGTCGGCCCTGTGTAAAGAAATTTCTAACCTTGTTTTGATTATCCAGTATAATGTCATCAAACACAACAACAGAATTATCGAGACATTCATGGAGTGGCTTAACATCTGATTCAAAAGTGGCTATATCCAATCCATCATATAGCTTCATCAGCTGCTGATATTTTAATTGTTCCAAGCTCTTAGAGAAGACATACAAGTGCCTGTTTTTCCAGTCTAGCCAGTTGGGTGCCAATAAAAAATTATCAATCATTAGTGTAGTTTTACCACAAGCAGATGGCCCAACAATAAGACACCTAATATTATCAGGTAGCAACTTGCCATTTCTCTTATTCTGCTGTTCAGGTTCTGGCAGCCTTTTTATAACATCCCAGGTGTTTATATTATCACTTTGTTTGCATCGATCCAGCTGTGTTCTGGGAGTCCTAGCCATTTGACAAGTAACTTGTTGCCTTTTCTGCGGATGATTTTTTCTATGAGATATGTGTCAGGCTGTTTAGTTTTGCTGAGCTCTTCTTCATAAAACCTGCCTTTGAGAATTTCTCCTCGGTGGTCTTTTATTATATATGTGTTAAGGGTCCCAGGTTTAACTTGAACCACTGTAAATAATTCAGTGCTCCAGTTTCTTGTAAAGCCTCTTTTGAATAAGTGCTTATATTTGCTGATTCTTACTTGATCACCCACCCTGTATTTGGCTTTTCTTGTTGTTGGCTGGTATCTAGGATAATAAACAGTGCTGATCAATTTTTGCTCATCAGATGAAGAATGGACCGAGTTGTTATATTTATGTAGAAGTTCTGGAAGAATATTAATCCATTTATAATTACCTTGAAGTGTAAATTGTTTATACATAAGATTTTTTAGGGTTTTGTTGAATCTCTCTACAATTGAGGCCTTGAGATCACTGTAACTCGAGTAATGTTGTATTGACTGGTTTTTAATAAATTGTTGGAACACAGAATTATAAAATTCTTTGCCATTATCTGTTTGCAAATAGCGCGGTGATCTTCCACTCTGATTGATGATTGTCCTGAAGGCTTCTGTAACACATTTTCCAGTCTTGGATTTGAGTGGCACAGCCCAGGCAAATTTTGAAAATGTGTCTATGATAGTGAGTAGATACTTGTAGCCCTTGTTGATTTTGTCTAAGTTTTTCAGCTGTCCACTTGCCATTTCAATCAAGTCGCTCTGCCATAAATCATCTATGCCCTTTGTGACTACTGGCAATCTCTTATAATTATGTCCGGCTTGTCTGTGTAATTCATCAACAATAATTTGTCTAGACATAATATGTAAACAAGAATATTGCAACTATAGGGTGTTCAGCAGCTGATACTACAGGATTTTCTAAATATAATTTGTCCCCTATTTGTATTTTAAATTCCAGAGAGCCATCATCTTCAACATATGCTGTTTCTAATGTATTGGGATCTGTAAAATCCTGTAATTCTACACGGGTGATTTTTACTTTGTTATCAGCATTTGTTATTGATAAAGTAGGGTAGTGGTGTGCCTGTGGTTGAAGCCAATATTTGATCTTGATTGGTCTTAGTGTGCCCCCAACAAAAAAACTGGTAATAAAATTGTGCAGGGGACAGCATATATATTTTGCCACCTGGTGTAAATGGTGAATCATATTCTTTGTTGGGGATGCTGTACAATTCAAGAATTACTGTATGTTTAGGATTTTCAATTATGCCGGTTATTTCTTTTTCTGCTGTGAGCAATCTACTTGTTACAGATTCAAGGTGCTCATTGATAGTCCTAACAATCTCATCGTGCCCCGGCTTGATTCTTATGTCCACAGCAAGTTTCTTGTATTGTTGCACAATCTCTTGTAGCTGGGTGGCAAAAACAGACAGAGCATTTGCTTGATTGGATTCCATGGTCCCTAGCTGTTGCTTGATATTGGCTACAATTTGCTGTAAATTTTCAACAACTGCCAATTTTGAATTTTGAGCAGTAAGATCATGGACTTGTCTTCTGATATCCTCAAACAGGGCATGCAGTTCATTAATATGTTGATTGGTTGGAAGAGTGGCCACTGTCTGAGTGAGTTGTTTGATCTCTGTCTGGATATTCTTGATATCTTCTGATTTCAATATGCGATTCACTGCCCTCTTAATATTTTTAAGTTCCTGTGATGTAGGCAGATTTGACACAGTATTTTGTAAAAATTCAAGTGCCAATTTCACATTGTTTAATTCAGAAGCATCAGCCACACCACGCATAGCATCTTGGAGCAGGGCTATATCTGCCTGAGTGGGTGTTGATTGTTGTAAAATTTCAAGCTTTGTTTGGATATCATCAATCAAGTGATGAAAATGAGATAGCTCAGATTCAGTGTTGAGGTTTTCAAGCTTTGTGATCTGTTGCTGGACACTAACAAGGGTATCTACAATCCCAGGCAAGCGGGATTCTAGAGTTTCTTGTACATTTGCCAAATCACTTTGCACTGCTGCTATTGTACCTTCAAGATGGGTTATGGTACTTTGAATTTTTCCAAAATCTTCATATGTTTCAAGTTGCAGCTTAATATTGGCTACACTGCGAGTTATTGCACTCAAAGCATCAGAAGATGGCAAGTTGTTCATAAAATTTTCAAGTGTCTCAATTTTTTCTTTAACCTCGGCTATGGCATTGTTCAAGGGGTCCAGATTAGGTATCTCCAGTGACTGAATCTGTTCCTTTAGAGTGGAAATCACTAGATCAAAATCTTCTTGTGATTTTATGCTTTTGACAATTGTTTGGAGCTGTGCCTGGACATTATTTATCTGTTCCTTCAATTGTTGTTTCAACTGCTCAGAGTTGGTGGCCTGGGTCTTAAATTTGGCTTGAAGAGTTGCTACAGCCTCTTCTAAACTTTGAAAATTATCTAATGTGGCCAAATCAGTATATTTCTGAAGCAACAATTTGAGTTCAGAATCAATTTTAAGAAGAGGGTCCATGCATTGTGATTGCAAATTTGTAATTTCTAATTGAAGACTGGCATTGAGTGTAGTTTGTAAAGCTTGTAAATCACTTCTTAATTTCTTGACTCTGACATCAAGCATCAGAATCTCATCACTGTGATCTTCATGTCTTGTATGGCCAAAAATATCATTAGGCATTTTGTTTAGGGGTTATTTATTATAGAGTATCTGATTCTTAATTCTATAAAAAAGGGTATAAGCTTATCATAGGATCCAGGGACCTCAATATATAAGCAGTCACCAGCAGAAACAGTATAAACAGTGCCGGAAATCATGTTTGAGTGCTTAATTCTGTAAATATTTCTCCCTACTGAAATTTTAACATCACCCTCAGGAGTTGTAATAAATTGCAATTGCCCACCTACAGGTAATTGGTAATGATTTAAATTATTGTTAAATATGTACAATATTTTGCCTGTTTTATCATCAACATCTGTAAGTATGCTGTTCAGATGAATAACTAACAAGCCACTCAGTTTAGACAGCATATCAGAAGAGGGTTGTGGTGTTGGCAGCTCCATAATAGCCTGTTTTTTGAACCCAAATAAGTTCATAGGCATGTTTATTTATTTCAAATCATGCTCTGTAATTGGGCATTGATTGCCATTTTTCAAATAACAATGACCCCATGGTAGAGTATGTATTCCACATGACAAAATGCATCTCTTATCATCATGTGGGTCCAGAGCCACTTTTCTTACAATATTGCTAGTCAGCAAGTGATCCACACTCTGAATTCTGGATTCTGATGTTCTGATTGTGCTACATGATTTGAGGCAATTTTTGAAATCCTCAAATTCAAGCTCTTTGTCAACAGTCACTCTGCCAATGCCCTTGGCCTTTTTGGCAACAGCACCACTACATGTTTCAAAGCTGTACATCTTGGCTCTTAACCCAGCAAATGCCACAATAACATCACCAAGTGTCTCATCTTTTAACTTGCCAGGCAGCTTTTTGTTGTGGGGTTGAATCTTTGTATGTTCACTGGTATCAAAATATTTAAACAATGCAGGCTGTGCTATATCTTGATAAACATCTTCTGTCTGAATATCAAGAACAAAACTATCTGTGTCCATGTACATCAATTTTACACAATCACCATAAAAAGGCTTCAACACATCATAATACAATTTTAACATGTGTAATTTGGCCAATTCCAATATCACAGCCCCTACATAAATAGGCTTATCAAACTTAATTTTTGTTTTTTTCATGTTGAAGAGTGCCATATTTTCATCATAAATTCTTCTATAATTGAAATTAGGCTTTGCAATCAATTTTTTGCTCAGGCTGGGGTCAGTAATTATTTTAACATCGGTATGTTTTCTGACATTTTCAATTGTTTTGCCATACACTGAATTGACCATCAATTTAAACAAAGTTTTATCAAATTGGCTCATTGCAGATGTTCGAAGCTCTGTGTTTGTATCAATATATGGCTTCAACCATCTTGAGTGCCTGAACCTCAAAACTTTTCCAACTTTGGTCACTTGAACACCATGATGCATCAGGAACTGGAGGTTTTTATAATATAAGACATAACCCTGTTTTGGCTCCAGAGTCATCATTAATTTCTTCTGTTTAGAGCCAGGTGAGCACTTAACCTCAGGAATTGGGGGCAGATCAGAAAATGTGTTGTGTAAATCATCAGGAATTGTCAGATCAACCTCTAAGAACAGGCCATAGTTACTGTCATCAAAATCCTGAAGATCTTCAATATTGAAATCTTCAACCCACTCAAGCCCTGCATATGGCAGTTTATCCATCATAGCATAACCATAGAGGCTGTTTGCATCTACATACAGTATATAATTTGATGGCAGTGCTGGATCATAATCAGGAATATATTTATTATTTGCTCTGGCATATCTCTGAGAGCATTGCACCATGCCCCCTCTTATACATTGCTCCATAAACAGATACATGTCTTGATCCTGGATCAGATCCAATTGCATTTTAGTGTTCAAAAACATTGCAGACCATGCTAGGCCCGGGGCACTGTAAAAATATTTTGGGTCCAGTTTATAATTTTGCATGGAAGATTTTCTGAATGCCTGAAGTATATCAGCTAAGAGGGTCACATCAAGTTTTAAATATGCCTTGTGATAATCACCAAATTTCTGGCATTTTAAATTGTTCCACATCAACTGGGCATGGTGATAATCATCATCAGTGATTCCAGATCCTCTGATTTTGCTGTAAAATGCTTGTTGTGGTGGCAGAGAACACTCATCAAATTTAGAAAAATCTGTAACATAGTCATATGGATATACACCCTTCCGCCTAATTAATTTTAGGTCCTGATTTGGAAACAAAGCACATGTGATTTTGAATTGATCATCAGATAATTGAGTGGCCAGTGTAGCCAGGCTAGCAGACAGAATTCTGTAGGAATCAAGAAATCTTAAGTGAATAGGAACACCATTAACTTTAATTATTTTGCTAATAGCAATATATTTTTCATCATTTTCAGCTAAAATATTTAAATTCTGCTTCTCAAACCCCTCGTACCTGATCAAATGATGAAAATCATAATTGGATGCTCCATGGCAAAATATAGGGACAAATTTTGGTCTCTGGATCTTAATATTACAGCTATTACACAGGGCCATTTTGAATTTACCATCTGTATGGGAATGGTGTTTCACCTTGATTTTTGTATCTGAAAATTCAGAATCACATACCGGGCATTTTTCTGCATTGTTGAAATCTTCAATCTGTTTCTCTGTTAAAGGCAACATAGGTTTTGATTTTAATAAGATATTAGATGCTATGTCATAGCACTCATTTTCTATTTTATGTGCAAATTTTTTGATGGCATCTGGTCCCCTGCATAAGTATGGTTCACTAGCTACACCATCCTGTACAATCACATAACAAAAGCTGGAAGGTTCATGTAGCTGGTATGGTGTAATTGAAGATTCTTCAGGATCTGGATTGCAGAATGCAAGAGGTTTGAGATTTGATTCAAAATCACAGACTATATATGCTGGGTGTTCCAACAAGGCTTCAAACTTTTTGAATTTGGCATTTTCACTTGGCATTGGCATCACCATATGAACAGGTTTATAGTTGCCACAGTATTTCAGATGCTCAATTAACTTGTTTTTAGCAATTTCTGCATTCACTTCCCGAACCCCATTCACCATTTTTCTACCATCAAATACAGTTAAACATCTTCTGCACAACTTAAATATTCTATTAAATTTGTCTAGTTGTGTTCTGACTAAAGCTTCAAGATTATGTATCAGAGTATAATGATATGTGCCATCCCCTTCAATTAAGAGCAAATCAATCGGAATAGCAGAATCATCATCAAATATACTGATTCTGAGAGGTGCTATCAAGAAATTGCCACGGCCAGTGGAACAAATAAATATATTAATAGATAATTGTTTGCCATTGATATGCCTGACCTTTTTTTCAAATTTATCAATATTCTGAACAGACATTGGATATTCTAAGCCCTTCATTGCTTCATCGAAATTGTGTTCATATTGTTTATAATAAGTTATTCTCTCAGGATGCCTTGAAACTGGATACAAAGCAGCTAAAATACACCACAAAAAGCATTTCTCATCATTATTTTTTATATTAACCACGGCTTGTTTGTTTTTAATATTGGCAGGTAATAGCAGATATGTAGATCCTTGTAATGGGCTGAATTCAGAAATATTAATATATAACTTGTGTGGAGATCCGCATAGGCTCCATCCTGACTCTTTTCCAGCAAATTCAGAGTGTTCATTATTCAATTGATCTATCAAACTGCTTATTATTTTGTCTGAATTTGTATTTGAGTATACAGGTACAGTTTCTGTTATGTGGGGCTGTGTAAATTTTGTGCCATTTGGTTTCTTATATTGTGTAAACAATTTGAGGGACAGCTTATAAGAGCCATTTTGTGCATTTAGAATTGCCTGCACATCAGAATTTATACTGTTCAAAAAATTCTTAATGTCACATTTTTGCTCTGATACAAACCGGTAATCTCTTAATTGACCATTAAAACTGCTATGGATGGGTTCATAGCGTGGCTGCTTTGCAGGTCCAGCATTAACAGGTGCTTCATGCTTTCTTTTCAGACCAGATGTAGATGGTTGTGAGGGCAATGTTGATGACTGTGCAGAGCAAGTACCTTTATGTTTATATGTGAAATATTCCATGCTATATTTTCTATGGCATTTGGGGCATATTTTTGTGGGAGTTCTGTATTTGTCTGGATTACAAATCTTTTGGTGCTTAGCCCAATTGGGGCTGGATATATTCTTATTGCATTGATTACAATATTTTTGATTTGGCATTTTTATTATTGGTTTATTATATATATTTCTTGGGGTCCAAATCAAAATTCTATGCTTAATAAAAAATATCAGTTGGGTTCAGCAGTGTGCTTTGTATATTTTGTGTGTGTGTGTATGTATGAGTGTTAATATTTTTGGCTTTGGTATTTATATAAAATTTCTTGGGATTCAAATCAAAATTCTATGCTTAATAAAAAATATCAGTTGGGTTCAGTGCAGACAAAAAAACTGCATAGCTCTATGTCAATTAGTTCTTGAGATATTAATTATTTTGTATTTAGGAACCACTTTGGCCCCCCTGCCAAAAATTGGCTTTTATTGTATCAGTGTATATTGTTTCTATGACCTTACTTGGGTTATTCCGCCAAATTATATGCTTCAAGTCTCCTATACTTTGGTGGAGCCTGTTCAGGTTCTATCCCCGCGATGTGGGTTCCACTGCCGATCCAGCAATGGTGAAGAATCTGCACTGTGCTCTGGCTTATATAGATTTATAGAGCCAATAGAAACCCTGCTTATTTAAACCAATCAGAAAACACCACATCATCACATTATGTCATAACCAATTAATCAGAAAACAACACATGCCTAATAATTTATTGCATAATATTACACAGCATGATGCAATAGAAGTGCACCGGGAAGTAAATATGTATGGATGTGGGTGGGTGTGGGTGGGGGTGGGGGTGGGTGGGGGTGGGTGGGGGTGGGTGGGGGTGCATCTTGGCTTAATTTTAAGTGCTGTGTTCAAAATAAAAATATAGTGGCTGGTAGCTGTATCCAAGCCCTATTATAATTTTTGTTTCTGCATTCTGTCACTAGTTTTGATCCTAGGACAGGTATATTTATGGGGGTGACTCTGCATGGCCCCCAGAGCAACATACTCAAATTTTGAAAAAATCGATAATTTTTTGAATTTTGATTATCTCTGGAACCATGAATCCTAGAGACATGGGGTTTGTTGCTTTGGCCTGGGCATGGCAAGATGCAACTTTTTGATCTCTATAATTTTTCAAAAATCTCTTGCTGTTCTCTAGATCTTGAATAACTTGCCTATTTTTCAAGATAGGAGCATGGGGGTTGCATATTTGAAGTTCAGAAGTTTTGTGAAAAAATCGATAATTTTTTGAATTTTGATTATCTCTGGAACCATAAATCCTAGAGACATGGGGTTTGTTGCTTTGGCCTTGGCATGGCAAGATGCAACTTTTTGATCTCTATAATTTTTCAAAAATCTCTTGTTGTTCTCTAGATCTTGAATAACTTACCTATTTTTCAAGATAGGTGCATGGGGGCTGCATATTTGAAATCTAGAGGCTGTTTAGAAGTTTTGTTAAAAAATCGATAATTTTTTGAATTTGAGATTTTTCAAAAACTATCAGTACTGGAGACTTGAAATTTTGTAGGCATATTCTAGGCATGATTCTCTATATTTTTTGTCTCTATAATTTCCTGATATATGCAATACTTAAGCTGTAAATACCTAATTTTTATAAATAGAATTTTCTGAAAAATGCAATATTAACAAAATTGTTAATATTTTGAAATCTTTACATGCTAGGGCACTATATCAGTCACTATACTTAAGATATCAAAAAATATCAAGAGGGGCATATTTTTAACAAATTTATGGACAACAATCTCACAGAAGTGCCTTTTGTAAGTGTGGGCAAATCAATCTGAGGGGGGTCATACTTTCTCAGAAAATTTCCAAAGGCATTTTTACAAAAATCTTGGATTAGACAGAGTTCCACACTTGAGCAAAAAACTCATAAGAGCATGTTGAGCAAGTTTTAAGTGTAGCCAAATCTGCTTGAGGGGGGTTCATACTTTCTCGTCCTGGTTATAGCACCAACTACACTACTTAGTCTCCGTCGAGGAAACTGTCTTAAGCTTGGGCTACCTTAAGAACGGCTAACATGGCCAATATCATTACAAATGCCAAGCTCTACTATACTTTACAACGTAAAGTATAGCCGTACGTGAAAGTCTCTAATGTACATAAACTGATGTCACACGCGAAAGTTTCTGAAATTTAAGATGTTGGGCGCCAAATAATTCCTGTTACGTACCTTTCAGTCTAACGTGGAATCTTTCCCTTTGCTCCTCATGTCGTGACAAAATACTCCTGCGATCCCAAGGCGTGAAAATGAAAACGTACTATTCACCTAAATGTAAGATATATATTTTTGAAAACACCCTTACAGCAATCAAACTTTAAACCACATATTACAATTATTTCGACATTTTTCTGCCACTATTAAACCGTTGCTATCGTCATTTTATCTTGTTGAAAAATCTCCGTTTGTCAAATGTTGCCAGGTCCTGGTACATCAAGAGTCGTTTATCTGGCCATCTGACACTAGTTGTCTATGACGTCATTAATATTTGCCAAATTGAAAAGTGAACAAACAGAACATTCCAACTAAACCACAAAGAACCACAGTGTAATAATGTTCAGGGTATTACAACCGGTTCTACACACAGGCCGAAAACCCAGAGACTGAACCCAGGCGAACTCGAACCCATACCTCCCGAGTCCAAAGCACAGCGCCTTACACCGCACGGCCATGAAGGAGGACACTTGTGTTATTATTAATGAAAAATTCGAAATAATTATTGTCGTTTAATTTCAAGTTAATTTTACATAGTAAGTCAGTCTAAGCTGTTCGTTTTACACTCTACTAGCTGATTTCCCGGCGTTGCCCGGTATTTATTTATCCCCATCTTCTATTAGACAGGAAAATACTGATTTCTAACTATAGTGTAAAATGAACTTGGAGTTGAACTGCATTGGTAGTGTCGCTATTCATCTTAGCGACCCCGAAAACTATGGATTCCACACTAATATCAGTCGTTTTCGATAATTTTTACATGTCACCCCATTCCCACTCCACCCCTAGGGGTGCCAGGGGTGTCTTGGAGTTGAACGGCATTCGGAGTGTCACTATTCATCTTAGCGACCCCGAAAACTATGGATTCTACACTAATATCGGTTGTTTTCGATTATTTTTACATGTCACCCACTTCCCACCTCCACGGGTGCCAGGGGGTCTTACCCCCACAGTATTTCTTTCGAGATTGCAAGTGATACGTGTACCAAGTTTGGTTTAAATCGCTCGCTCCAGGCGTTCGAGTTATGCCGGAACATACACACATACATCCATTTTTATATAGATTTTACACTAAAGATGAGTGTAAGTGAAGTAACATTTTCTTGCCCGCTCTGCTCACAAAAGGATTGTGATTTTTTTTTGTAATAGCCACATCAAGTTTATACCTACTTGAAAATATTAGTTGTTATTGCAGTATACTTATTTTACTGTCGGATTTGTCTTTTCTTAAAAAAAGATCATTTCTGTTCATCGACCATGCCAAGTTATTTTTCCGGTAGGTTTTAAGTTAACCGCTTGTGGTCGTAAATATTGAATCGGTATATTGTGGAACTTTTATACTGGCGTGTTCTACTGAGCTCACTTTCCACCAGGAAAATTGTCAGTAAGCTGGTAGGTATGCGTATCCAGATTCTTTTGGGGGAAGGGCACAGAATATGTACAAGCCCAGAGTAATCATGTCGTAGGATGTAATTTAGGAAATACAGTGCTTAGCATATATATTAAGTACAGCCACATGCTGCTATATGGCAAGTTTTTAAGTGAGAGAGATTTTGCAAAGTTTGTTCTTGACCCCACTTTACGTCCTAGTAAACTTACCGAGACTGCGTCTAAAGTATGAAGCGAGACTTATTCCACTGTGCCATGGACTTTCAATGGTAATCGAATCTAAGACCTCTTGACGACAGCATTAGCAACTTTGTGTAGTAGTTCTACAGTATTTGTTGAAAAAAAAAAAAAAAAAAAATAATGAAGTTTGAGGATGTCACAAAGACTGGAAACACTTATGGGTGCGAGGGAGGAAGATATATATATATATATATATATATATATATATATATATATATATATATATATAGAGAGAGAGAGAGAGAGAGAGAGAGAGAGAGAGAGAGAGAGAGAGAGAGAGAGAGAGAGAGACAGAGAGAGACAGAGAGAGGAGAGAAAGGATTTTAGACACTTCTGCCTTATCTTCATTAGTGGAGGCTACCCCGATGCGTAGTTGCCTTGTAATCAAGGGATCCCGGGTTCGATACCCGTTGGAGGCACATAGTAGTTCGGACCTCCTCACTTTAAACTGAAGGTCCAGTCCCGATTAGCCTATCTGTGCATAAAGTGAACTTAAAACACCAACTCAACTCAACATTTTTGGGAAGGGCACGTGGCCCCGTGCTCCCTTCCCGTTAAATCCGCTGGTAAGTTTTGATGCAGAGAACCACAAATCGTTAAATATTCCACGTAACGAATCATTCCACAGCATCCATAGTTTTCATCTCATCTACAAACGCAATTATTATACAACCATAACATGTATTGGGTAATGACACAACACAACACACACTTATGGGTACATGAAACTATACACAAGTCCACAAACATATCATACACTCATAACTGAGGACCTAGTCCTATAAAACTTTATAATTATGTCATAAAGATTGAAAAATATGTCATAAAAATTAATATACAGGGTGGCTCAATAAGTCACTTAACACCCTCAGTACAAGGCCACTGCGGCATGGAATGTGAAAATGGCGATGACCAATCATTGCCTGGCCAAGGGGGAACCACATTGACGCCACCCACACGGTCGGCGGCCATCTTGATGTCCGCCATCTTGAATTCAACTTCAGAATTTTAAATGGGAAGGGGGTCGTGCGACATATCAAAATGGGCTAGAATTTCACGAGAAATGCAATGGTGAAGGTTTTTTCGACGTATCTTTAACCAGTAAAAAGTTATGACTGAATTCTTGTTCCAATTTGCTCCTTTTCGAGGTGTTAGAAAAATGCCTTAAAATTTGTTTAGCGCATCGGTAATGCATCGAGATCAAAGTGACGTCTAGGGAGAGAAGTTCGCATGCCATTGCACATTATTTTAATCGGATACATCCATAAAGAGCTGTGCATTATGAATGGTTGTCGCGAACAATTTACAGTGTGACGCTTCCATTGAATTAAAAGTCCTTCACAGTGACAAAGCTAATGTTTATGTTCAGAAGGAAGTTCATAAAGAGAATATGTGACCCTTGTCATCTGATAACTAACTTTGGACAAAAACTGCTTCATAACGTTCCCATAAGTGTTCTGGTGTTCTTCCCTATTGAAAAAACTCTGTAAAAAGTACCTTCTTCCACAAGCAAGGATGAAAACACCTGTTTATTTAACAAATCCAAGTAGCCCTAAGCATTTAAGGTTCCGTTGATGGAAAATTGACTAACCAATCGTGTTCCACACAGCACGCCACACCATTAACTTACCAACACTAACCATTCAGCTTTGATCTGTCGAAAATGGGTTATCAGATAAAAAGCATCGAATATTCTGTATATAAACTTCCTTCTGAACATAAACATTAGCCTTGTCACTGTGAAGGACTTTTAATTCAATGGAAGCGTCACACTGTAAATTGTTCGCGACAACCATTCATAATGCGCAGCTCTTCATGGGTGTATCCGATTAAAATAATGTGCAATGGCATGCGAACGTCTCTCCCTAGACGTCACTTTGATCTCGATGCATTACCGAAGCGCTAAACAAATATTAAGGCATTTTTTCTAACACCTCGAAAAGGAGCAAATTGGTACAAGAATTCAGTCATAACGTTTTACTGGTTAAAGATACGTCGAAAAAATGTTCACCATTGCATTTCTCGTGAAATTCTAGCCCATTTTGATATGTCGCACGACCCCCTTCCCATTTAAAATTCTGAAGTTGAATTCAATATGGCGGACATCAAGATGGCCGCCGACCGTGTGGGTGGCGTCAATGTGGTTCCCCCTTGGCCAGGCAATGATTGGTCATCGCCATTTTTACATTCCATGCCGCAGTGGCCTTGTACTGAAGGTGTTAAGTTACTTATTGAGCCACACTGTATATTATAAAAATGGACAAATATTCCCAGTAAAGCCAAAAATATTTACAACTTTACTTTCGAATTTCTCATTGTATTGAGAAGTTACTAGGGAAGATCGACTATGGTGGGAGTGGGATATTAAATGAAGTCAAAATCCCTTTAACAGAAGAATGTAGTTGGAAAATACTGAAAATATCGTGAGGTTCACTGCAATTATTCTAAGTTTCATTTACTAGTATGTCAGATGTACACCTTTGTAGAAACCAAAGCATAATTGGCAGCTCAATACAGGTCTGGCAAATCTAGGCAATGAACACACAAACACAACGTTTTTTGGCAGATTTAACTGTGTAGTATCTGAAAAATACCCTAATTTTTTTTTGTCACAAAATGTTACACTCAATATTATTTACGTGCCACAATGCACATATCTTGTGACAGCAATCATTTCTCCCAGTTTTCGCTAATCGCGACGATGGGGATGAGTGATGATATGATGAAATTGATGAAGGGGCACTTACCCATGTCGAGGCCAGGATTCGAATCCGGCGCTGACCTCCGTCGCGGAGTGATTATCACAGCGCGCTACGATAACGCTAATGAATAACACTGTTTGCCCGGTGGAACGCTTAACAACACTTTAAATTTAATTCTTAGAATTACATATACAGTTTCTCTCAGGGGAAACTAACTTTTGGGTCACCCTGTATTTACAGTTGCTGAAGAGCTAAATTAGTTCAAACTTTCTGTGACGTAGGCAAATCCATTCAATGCTACCAAGACGATATTTTTAGTAATGTTGTTATTCGCTACTTCTACTGCCATCTTCCACTGTTTTTTTCCACGCTTATTTTTGCTGGATAGTTTCTTAAAGTTGTAGTTCAGAAATATAAATTTACGAATTAAATTTCGAACAGAGTTTTTGTAATGCTTTACAGGATAGTATCAGATTCAGATTGTTTTGCTTAGCGGTTTCTGTAATATACATATGTTATCTAGTTTCTAATATTGTTAAAAAATACGTTTTTAACATTATTTGTTCACTTTTCTGCCACTTTTGACAAATCGCGACAATTGTTAAAAACGGAAAAGTATAAGAGCAATAAGTAGAGGAGAGGAAACATTTGTTGGGAATAATAAAAAAAAATAGTTTCTCCCAACCAAACCAAATTATTTTCGTAATCGTGTACATTTGCTTCGTGTGCTTCATGACTACAGTTTTTTCTATCCACAAAGCAATATTGTCGTCAAGAATTTATAAAATAATAATATTCATCTATACATCTCAATATGAAATATAGATTAGAGTTACGGAATTTCACGAAAAGTAAATAATAACTTCATAATATTAAAAGTGGTCATTGTGGTAGCAATTGGTTTGAAAATTTGAAAGTTATTGTCATAGAAAAGAGGAACTACCAAAGGATATAATAAGGACATATTATTACAAGAGACCCCAGCAGGAAATAAAGGCAGAGGACAATTGATTGTGAACGGGACAAGGCCAATAAAAAAACCCAAGAATAACAATTATAACGGATGAACAAGGCAAGAATTGATCAGAAAGAGTGAAACATTTTATCTACTTTTCACTAACAGTGAATAGGCTTAACAATGTATAAGTTACAGTTGGCGTTGGCATGGTGTCCAATAAGACATGGTTTAACAACAAACAATATATAAAATCACATACAGGAAACTTACGTCAAGTGTTCATCGTTGATGAAAAACTGGACATTTAAGACCGTGACATTATACAGGCAAGTTTTAAAATTAGGATAATAGATGTTAAAACAGCCACAAAAATATGTTTTGAAGAGCAACTTATTACGATACATGGCTGCCACGCGGGAGACCCGGGTTCGATTCCCAGGTTGGGTGATCTGAGGTCAGGATTTCCCCGTCCTTGTGTCTGCAAGAAGCGGTTCTGGGGCTCACACAGCCTCAAATCATTGGGTGCCTGGGGGAAACCCTGGGGAATAAAAGCGCCCGGAGCGTTGTGCTGATCACATCACATACAAAATGGCCGAGTTCGAGAATATGTGGAGCCCTACCCTCACATTCCCTAAATGTGCCTTCATTATCTAGTGATAATGTTGTCGCCTTGTAATCAAGGGGTTTCCGGTTTGATACCCGGTACAGGCATATAGTGGTTCGTTTGATTGATTGAATTAGGTTGTTTTACGTCGCTTTCTGACACTTTTTTGGCCAATCGCCATATTTATGGTGGTTCGGTTCCCGCTTTAACTTGTAGGTCAAGTCGAATTACTATATCTGTGCATGAAGTGGACTTAAAATGAAAGCTCAGACTCATGAGGACATCTATCTGGCTAACAACTGCAATATCTCAATCCAGAAGAGAATTCTATGCAAATTTACAATAAGGATCTATGAAAAGTGCTCCATTCGAGAATTGAACTGCAGAGTCAAGGCAGAGGGATGGGAATCATCGTCCCTGATTTTCCTGAAATTTTAATATATGAAACTGTGAGAGAATCTGAGAAATACGTATTTCTTTTTTTTTTAATTTTAATTTTCACTCGAGATATAGCTGTCCAAAGTTGACCGTGTGGCAGCCATTTTGGATCTGTCAATTTTTTATATGCAATATCTTCTCAACAAATAGAGATAAATGGATGAATCTTTTTTTGTTTTGAAGTATTTGTGTTTCTACATATTATAAACAAATATCTCCAAAATCAACATTGGAACAGCAATTTAAAAAAACAATATTTTCTTTTAAAATTATTTGTCTCAAAAACACCAATCTCAAAAATTCTAAAAATATTACATGAGTTGTATATATAAGGGTAGTACATATCCTGAAAAGGGGAGCACGCCATCTTGCTTCTCGAATTTTTAATGAATTATTTTCTAAAAATGCATTTTCGGACAAATTTGAAACCGTGGGAATGTTACATTTATACACTTATAAATTGTTTTATGCAACATACGTATATCATGCATCCATGCATGGGCGTATGTATAGTTCACGTAAGGGGGGGGGGGGTTCAACTTTTGGTATGATTAGGGTTGCTATATTTCATAAGTGAAAATCCGGGACAAATGTGACCTGAAGCTTGTTGGGGAGCGGGGGGTGGGGTGCTGGACCCGACAAACTTGTGTGTATGTACGTACATACCCATTATCATATTCTTTACACTTCTTAAAAAGAAACGGAAATCTATTTCGAAGTATATCACTGACATAGGCGTGCGCAAACCATCTGATTAGGGAGGGGGACAGAAGCCTTGATGAAAGTTCAGTCTGGAAAGAAAAAACTCATTTTATCTCACTCCTTTAGTTTTATTGCATTGAGGGCGTACATAATCAATTCATCCTCCCATTTACAAATCAACAGCAAAAATTATATAAATTGTCTCTGAAATGTGCACGCACCTTTACTTCCGAACAATTGATTGATTGATTTGTTTTATTTTACTTCGCTTTTTGTGCCACTTTTGGCTAATTTGCGAAGATGGGAATGAGTGATGATATGATGAAATTCATGAATGGACACTCACAAACATCCATGCTCAGGCCAAGATTCGAACCCGGGACCCCTGGCGTCATAACGCGATGTGCTAACCACTCCGCCCAGGGTGGCCGGGCTCCGAACAATTGTTCCTGAATTTAAGACAATACTGTTTAGCAGCAACAGTCTGAAGTTCTTAGTTGTTATTATTTCTCTCTCTCACTCTCTTTCTAGTAATTTACAATACAGTACAGAAAAGAAGTAAAATGCGAGCGAAACAAGAAAGAAAAATTTCTGATTCATTTTTTTTGCAAACTGAAAACAATATTGATTTAATTGGGCACAGAAAATTTCATGGGGTGCCATGGCATTCTCTTTACATTTTTTCATTTACATTGTTTGACGCCGAGGGCCAACTCTTGGTAAAATTTTAAATTGAGTGGGCAATTACCCCTCTGTGCCCCATTGCAGGTTTTCTTGGCCGTCTGGAAGACATAATGCAAGAAAGATGTAAAAATTAATACCATCTTGAGTGCTCTTTTGTCCTGCTACTCTTAGATTCGGCTAGCCTTGATTTATTTTACTTAAATCCCCCCCCCCCAATTGATTTCCGTCCACTGCACTCCTTTCCTTGCCCCGTAGTTGCTTTGAACTTTCATCAGCTTGAAAATATAATATCGTTTAATAACGGTGATAAGATTTCTCTACACTAAATTTCTAGGTGAAAGTATAATATAGGGGAATGGACATCTGGAAGGGGGACAAGGATGGCCACACTTCCCCTATAGAAAACGAATGTCAATCTAAAAGTATATATTTCACACGTCTAATTTGATTTCAGTTTCAGTAATTTACATTAATTATTATAATGGGGATGCGGGAATGCGATAATATCAAATTAAGTGGTGTTTTTTTTGTTGCTTTTTTTGAGGGAGCAACACTATTAACGGGGTAATATGCCTCATGAAAAAATACCTTGCTTGTCCCTCCGTGGAAAAAAAAAACTGCTGACGTCCATGATTAGGGGGGCATTTTTTTTAATATCTCGTTTAGAATACTTTTCTGTCCATTTTGTGTCAAGCAACTTGAGAATGTTACGTGTTTCTCTGGTTTTCTTCCACTGCGTTTTTAAAAACCAAATTCATTTAAGAAAACTGAAAGGAAAAAATATAACTGATTTGACAGTCCCAATGCAGTTTCTCATCGCAGAAATTCCGAAACTATCAGGAAATTGTAGACATTTGGTCTGCAGTCCCATCAAGTGTGTGAAATTATGTAATTTTCTTCTCATCCGTATCCCGTTCAATGTGTCTTGAATTTAGAAGAATAAGATAAATTCGAAGAATTTTTTATGAAGAAGCGGATAGAACAGGTAATCTGGTAATTTTATTGAACCATAAAGGTGTGGTTTGGACCCGTTGAACCTTTCCCCCTTAAATACGCCCATGCATCCATGCTATAAGACACTGTTTGCTGAAGCAATTTAAAATAACAGTTCGAATATAACTTGACAGTGCACCTATTATTCTAGTCCATTATAAGCCCTGAACAGTTGCTGAATAGATTTAGTGTCAACATATAGTATTGAATGAACTCTTGCTGATGCACAAACAGGGACAGGAGAATCAATTATCTTTAGACTATCATGCAACTGGATAGAACATGTGTGATAAGCGTGCTGTGTCTTGTCAGGAAAGCGGTACCCACTGGATGGGCCATGAGGCAGCATGATATTAACAGCAACTTCCTGTAACTCATTGCTGAGCTGTGTAACTTCTGCCATCCACCATTCACCTTCATACACACAGGCCACAAACATTCCAGTCTTTAAACTTTGGAGATGATGCAGTTTAACAGTTGTTATATCCTCACGGTTGCCAAATGAAACATATTCCATGATGCTTCCTGGTGTTCTTGAAATGGATATCTTGTTTCCATGATGAGATTTTTTGATTCCTTTCACTGGTCCAACTGTTTTTCAATCTTCCAGTTTTCTAGCTCGAAAATCTTCCACATCATCTTTGCGTAAAAGTATCAACCTGATTGCAGTAGTGTACTGTGTAACTGTTTGGACAAAGTCTGTTGCACTCTGAATGACCTGTATTACAGACTTAGATAGATTGTGTTTAGTGGCATGATGTTTCACTAGACCTCCGACCCCATCACATGCCCCTCTTCCATGCCCAGTTGCACTAAGAATCCGTTCTGAGGGAGCTGGTGATTTTGAAAGTTCATAAAGTTGAAATCGGTGTTTAAAGTGACTGGCATCCCCATCTGAGATTATGCTAGTTCTGGTTGGTTGAACAGCAAGGTTTCCTTTGATCTTCTGAAGTACTAATAAAGCATGAGAAGAATCGTGTCCTGTGTCATCACTAATAATTTCAAGACTTGTTGTCTCATTGTTGAAATAGATCACTGCTGTAAATATCGATATGAGGTCATTCTGCCAGTACTTCTCCTGGTAGAACAACATACCAATTCTCTGCAAAATCACAATGAATGACCAAATGTTGGGCAGACGTTTGATTCGTCATTAGTACGGGAGATGTGTTTTCTTTGCACATTTTTCATATAAATATGGGTTACGGCCTTCACAGTCCATTTGGAAAATTCTTGAAGAAAATAATCAATTGCCACTGTCTTTTCTTCAAGATGACAGCCTTCCAATGTTGCGTAGCTTACTTCATCATTCTCTTCTGCTGCTTCTTCAAGTCGTAAGGTTTGTAAAGTTACTCCACCCTGACCTGGACATTTGTGACATTCTTGTAATAAGCATGATTTACTCTCCATAGGACACACAACTAATGACAACACCTTACTCAGAAGACTGTCCGAACAATCATTTTCTTGCAGCAGGTTTTTCAGGGTAACTACACAGAGATTGAAGTTTGAACAGTACACACACACACACACACAAACACATCTTGTTAGATGTGGTATTAGGACGCAAAGAGAAAAAAATTGTTCTACCTATTTTTATTTCTGGATACTCATGCATAAAAAGGCTGTATGTTTCACTAATACTCCTTGTCATATAGCGTTTTATTTTGGGAATTATTTGACCATTTTCTAGCACAGTAACAGTGTCCTTTTTATTAGCGCTCTGCCTTGTACTGTCCCATTTATCGTCTGTGTAAAATGATACTGCTGTCTGCAAGTCCTTATCCATAATGGGATGTCCACAGTAGGAGTCTGGTATGCCGAAAATTCCTTTCTCCACCACCAGTCTTCGTGATTTGTGAATCATATGTTTGGTAGAATTTGGGATGTGTTCTAATATCTGCTGTTTAGTAACAGATCTCGGAACAATAGGTACATAACTTGAACCTTTTGGTTGTAAGTTGTGCATGACTCAACAGCTGTATTTATATTTTTGAAACATAATTCACAACACTCACATTGTGGAATAATATTATGTTCTGCCAAAGGGGAGTTGATTCAGCTTGAAAAATTCTGGACAGACTCCTTCCAGTTGACACTTCTACTCTGTTACAAGCTCTTTTCGTTTTCTTCCTACTTGTGATTGTGGATTGCCTTTCAGATAACCAGGCTTTCTAACAGATGACACTCCAACTGTTGATGCTGTTGTATTTAGCTGCTGCAACTCTTCATTTTCAGAGACAAAGGGCGTGTCACTGCCATCTTCAGTTGCAACAGTAGTAGGTGGCTCGTATTATTCAGTACGTAATCTATTGTAGCATTTGGAGCACAAGGGATGGTTTGGATTCACTCCGTCATTAGGAAACCTCTCAGAAAACACATCACTTAGATCGCCAACCACAATAAAGTATGGTCTTTTGCTTGTTTTGTAACACACTTTCTTGTACATATGACCGTAATCTGCACATTTAATTCTGTTCTGTCCCCATTGTGAAGACCGGTTAAAAAAAACAACTTATGAATTTGGATCCCATGTAATCAGCTACAATGAGAAATCCTTGCACAAAAGCTTTCAAGTACTGCTGGACCACACATTTGGTGAACTGCTTTCTCTTTGTTTGCCTGTTGACAACTGAACTGTGAATTCCGTGTTTATATGCTAGGCCGAACATCCAGAATTATCTGAAGAATTCAAGAAGGCTCTGTTACATTCTGGATTCATCTGGAAGGTTGCAGACAGTTCTAAAAGGTTCTGTTACATTCTGGAAGGTTTCAGATTGTTCCGGAACATTTTCATGGTTCCACATTTGTCCGAAAATTGATTTAAGGAAAAAATCATTAAAACTTCGAGAAGCAATTCGTGCTCCCCTATTCCGGATATGTAGTAGTACCCTTACATATACAACTCCTGTAATATTTTTAGAATTTTTGAGATTGGTGTTTTTGAGACAAATAATTTTAAAAGAAAAAAGATTATTTTTAATTGCTGTTCCAATGTTGGTTTTGGAGATATTATTTGTTTATAATATGTAGAAACACAAATACTTCAAAATCAAATAAAGATTCATCATTTATCTCTTTATATTGCAATTTAAAAAAAAATGACAGATCCAAAATGGCTGCCGCACGGTCAACTTTGAACAGTTATATCTCGAGTAAAAATTAAAATAAAAAAATACGTATTTCTCAGATACTCTCACAGTTAAAATTTCAGGAAAATCAGAGACAATGATTTCCCCATTTTCATTGTCACTACCTGTGTGGAGATGGATTGGGTCTTTAGTGAAAGTATTGTGCAAAGTGATTTTGTTATTTAGAGCGGTTTTTCTTCTACTTTTGCCAAATCTCGCCACTGAGGATGATGATGATATGATGAAGGGACTCTTACGAAGAACGCCCATGATAAGGCCGAGATTCGAATCCGGGATCTACGACGTCAGATCTAGTTGTGTTAATCACAGACCATAAATTGATTAGTCAGTTCAATATCTAACCATTTCTCTTTCATGCGTATCCGACCATTAATTTTGCAAAGGAAATTTTAGGCCAGTAGACGGGTATAATTCCATCAAACCTATTTGCTCCGTCACTGAAATACACGAATATGTACGATATATTACACAAAGCATACATTTAGACCCATGCATGACTATTAAATTCATAATTATCGACCCTCCTAAAACCGCCACAGTGAAACATAAGACGAAGGAAGCACTGTTTGAGCCAATATAATATTCTCAATCTGATATAAATACCATAACACGTTGATACATGTCCATCTGTTCTCCACTTCAGATTATGACGACAATGATATGCCTTACAACATGTAGGTGGCCTTTTCTTCTCTATGTGGTGCTGGGCAACTTTACCCTTGTAATCAAGGAATCCCAGATTCGATACCTGGTGGAGGCACATAGTGGTTCGGATCCCACTTTAAACTGTAGGTCCAGTCCCGATATTAGCCTTACTGTCCTTAAAGTGGACTTAAAACACTAAATCAATCAATCAAGCAAGCATTACTTTACACACGCATCTTTGAGTATGTGAGGGGCATGGCAATGGCCCCATAAACACCTCGAGTGCACCTGCAGTGCTGGGTTTGGTGGTTGATAAATCCGGCATTGCTTTCTCCCCTTCTCTACTGTTATGCCCAATCTTGCTTCACAGACTCCTGGAACAGACTGTAACACACGAAATCCAAATCTGCGTGCTAGTGTTGCAATATGCAGATAGGGAACCCTGTCAGAAACTGAACACACCAAGTCCAGTACACAAATGTTTTCTCTATTATAATCAATCATAACATTCTCCGTCCGATAACGAATAAAGAACCTGTCAGGACTTGCTCCTAAAATTTTGTTGAATAAAGAGCTTTACACAGGAAGTGGCAAGGACGTTTACCTTTGGTGAGTAAGTGAAGGTCGGCGAAAGCAACAAAAGCAGGTGAGGAAAGTAGCAAAGGGTATTTTGTTGGTAATCATCTGGAGGAGCAAGAGCTGGAGCTATAGGTTCATTTCGTTACCGAACGGGGTAAGTTACTCCTTCACTATAATCTGCCATTCTCATTTCTCAGTCAGGAGTGTTTAATTCTAAAGAATTCGTTTTACTTTTATTACTTAATGCTAAGTTAGGTATTCACACCTGGCCCTTTTAGAACCATCTCTACCATCAAGTGCTACAATTGGTGGGGTGAGCTGAATCCCTTGGTTCTGTTCCCGTGTTCTACAGGGCAGAACGCTACGCAATAAATCCATGTACAGTTTATGGATTCAGATAAATTAATATACGGATGGGTAGATAAGATGCTTATTATTCATAACGTGAAATAAAAACTATTGTCCGATGTTTAAAACGAGCAATAAGATGTTTATCTTTGTTTCAATATGTTACAATATAAACACAAAATGTAATAGAAATAATGCACTCTACAATGTAATTTGATGAAGTTTAGTAAATCACTGCATGAGTTTCTCGAGCCGCGGTCCACATAAATTTAATCTGTGATCCATGGCTTCTTAACGAGCTGCTAGCGACAGCCTTATAGTGGAAACGCATACAATAGAACCTGCGCAGACTCGCGATTCCTGTGCGCCGTACTCCCGCGTGGAGGGGAGGAGCAGAGTGGAGAATGCTTCCTTATGGCCTGAGTTGAACGGAAGAAGGGGAGGTGCGTGAGGACTTTTTGAGGAAGGTTAATTTCCTTGTGGTCGCTCTATAGCAACTTCTAATACATGCTAAGCTAACAGCACCAAACCTGTTCTTCATAACCTATCCACGTATGCATATAATAGCTTAAATAAACAAGATTTAACCTGCGTAATGTATTTACGTGCTTATATCTGCTATTATATACATACGTGGAATGGTTAGGCAGGTCGGGTTTGGTGCTGCACCCAAATTGTTAAGGCTCTCGCTAGCCGCTCGTGCCTTCGTAACATCAAGTTCCCGTCCAGCCGTTTGACTGCCACATCTCCTTTTTCACAGGCTGTGGTAAACATTCTACTTGTTCTTGCGTTTAATATTTGCATATTGCAACACTGTCGTTCCGTCGCTTCAAATTCAGGCGATGCAGTCACTTTAACGCTAACATATCATTGCACACAAAAACCTGAACCGTACGAGCCGGGATTGGTTTCACCGTCTCTCATGAAAATCTGTGGCCATGCATCTTCTTACCTGCTGATCGTCACGAGCAGTGGCGGAGATTGGGTGCCAAAACTTGGGGTGCAAGGTCAGTGTATCTACTCTTGGCAGACAAGACTTAGCGTTAAGAGCCACGGGAATAAAATGTGTCAAAAAGTTGGGGTAATTGCCACCCCTTGAAACCCTAATTGCCACGACTGGTCACAATTCAGGGCATGCATCATGTGAGCAATTGAAATTTGTTTAATCATTACGTGCAGTCATACTTCTCTACCAAGAAGAGAGAGAACGTTTGGCGCTGTCCTAAGAGAAGGGTGATGTAATCAGTTGCTTAACTTTTAATCCTACCCCTGTGTTGCCAAATATGTGGCGTTGGATTATTATAAAGAAGAAAACCTCTTCATAATAGAATTTTTAACAACGGTGAAAAGGAGGAAATGTATAGATATGACAACACGGGGCTCAAACGTAGGAGAACAATTTCATTTCCTGTGAATTCAAGAGGAGTAAACAAATGACTGTTGATTTGGCAGCGGATTTTCTTATCTTGGCACAACTCTACATGATTTTGTCATCATGTTGTGAAATTTTTATTACAAACTATTAGCTATTAACTATGTAAATGCAAAACAATCGGCCGGGAGCGCACTAACAAAAGACTGCGTGCGCTCGTGGTTAAAAATGTATACCACGAGCGCACAAAATTCATGGCGATGTTGCCACGTTGTGTCAACTGTTTCTTGCATTTTAAGTGATCCCGGCTGGGTCCTTATAAGTTGACATATTATGTATCATATATTATGTGAATGGCTATATTCATAACACCCAATTCCATGTAAATATCCTCACTATCTCATAAAGAATTAGACCTCGTAAGACGAGTAATGTATCTCTGCAGAAAGAGGGAGTCACCAGCAGCCAGAGAGACATAGTCGAAGGTAACCTAACCTAACCTAGCCATTACACAATCATAGATGTGGCAACGCAGCATTGGATGTTGTGCATTCGTGGCACTTTTTATATACCACGAGCGCACACTTTCACATTTTTGTGCGCTAGTGCACTGCACCGAAACGATCAGTGTTGCACTTTCCTCGTCGTTTTACCGACCGGGGACTTTCGTGTATCGATACACATGCTACGAACCGCTCTTCCACGATATAGTTGCTTGTGTCAGCCGTTAAAACTAAAAGTTAAAATATACAATACAGTAATTTTGCCTGTAGTATTATATGGATACGAAACTGGGCAGGAACGTATTTAGGGCTAGGTCCAGGGGGTCTGGACCCCATAAAAACTTACTAAGAACAAAAAATAAATAATGAAATAATAAAATTACTAAAACGAAATAATGATAACATGCTTGTTGTTTAATTGAGGGTTATTAATTTTTTCGGCCAAACTTATTGGAAGGCAAGGATTATATTGGGATCATACGACTTCGAGGGACAGTACCATAGAAGATTTATGCAAACTGTATGACTACATTACCAGGAACTACATTTGTCGTCAACTGGATTTATCATCCTTTTTTGATATTCAATAAATATTCAATTCTTTATCTATTTGACATTAATTTCCTTGCCAGGGCAGTTGTCTGTTCCTTTTTACAAATTTTGCAGACCTTAACTACACGCAAGCTACATAATGAATACGTGCTCCTATATCACGATTCTTGCTCCAGCCATAAACATTCGGGTTTAGAAACACTAGAGAGTGAGTGAGTTGAGTCAGCTGTTTGAAAGAAGAGAACACATTTAATAAGTTGCGTTGTGATAATCACCTGCGGGGTAACAAGACATTCGGACCACTCCTGTACACATTGACATATTGCAACTTCAATAAATGTAGATCTTAATTTTACAGTTTGAGAATAACAGACAAGTGAGTAATGATGTACGTATAATAAAGTGATAATTGTTGCATGTTTTTGATAAACTTTTATTTGCATGTAAAACATAAAACAATAAAGTAAATTACAATGAATTAACGTTCTTTAATTGTTGTCTTATTTACAAAAGGTTTGTCTGCCGTACAACTTGTACGTCTTTTGTTATTAGCGTTTAAATTGTTAAGACTTTCTCCATCCTTGTATATTAATGAGTACGTCCTCTCTAACATACGACATAACGTCACATCAAATCACAACAGGCGAATGCCCAATTATAGTGTTCCATATTTTCTGATAAACATAAAGTATGTCAACGTTAAAGTACATTGTAAATGTACACAAAAGAAGGTATAGTTACTAGAAAGAAAAACATTAAAATAATAATACAAGTATGATGAAAAGAGTAACATAAAAAGTCAGATGTAGCTATCCAATACAAAAATTGCCTATATGAACACAAAATTTCAAATTATAAAATGTACAAATAATATCTTTATACTCAATGTTTCTGATCTGAACCACCACGGACAAAACAAAATATAAAGAGATACTTACATAATGCATTATAATTTACATGAAATATAAAATCGATATAAGCACAGTAAAATTCAAGGAAATAAGATATATATTACATTATGAACTATAGTAAATTAAAGCAAAACTTCATTTTAGAACTGAGGTCCACATTCGCTCTGAGTATTTGAATGAGTTGATATTTAAAATATTAGGTAAACTATTAATTAATAAATATTAGCACAACTTTACACTCACTTTTTATTCATTTATAAATCTTCAGTAATGCTTATTTATTTTGTTTATTTATTCATTGACCACAACAGGCTAATGCCCAATTACAGTGTTCTACATAATTGAGTATAAACTACGAAAGAAATATAGATTTACAAAAAAGTGCATTCATATTTACATTTTTGACATGTATTCTTCCATTCTTTGAATTCATTCAATGAAATATTGGTGTTATATAAGTGAGGAAGAAAACTAAATGAACTTAATCATTAGACATACAAACAGACGACTTGAAGGATAACAATTAAATATGTAATTGACTGCTAGACTATTTCTGTTCTGTTAACTCTAACTTTACTTAAACATTACGAAAAAAAAAATTATAGTGGTGAAAAAATTAGCAAAGTAACATTTCTTGTATCTTGGAATTTATTTTTCTTTCAGTGTTGTTCGATTTCCCTCCTATTTAGGCTAATCACGACGATAAGGATGAATGATGAATCAATGGCATTGATTAATGGGTACCAGTGTAACACTTAGGTGCATGATCAGACTCAACAAGCAAACTCTCTGTGAAGAGAATGTTCGAATACTCGACGCGTGTGGCTGGGGAGCGTATCTTACATATTTCTAATTAGCATGTAGATGATTAAGACCCCTCTCTCTGTGACATGCTCAATACAAACGTCTGTACCATAAATACATTGTAATCAACAAACATTGTGAATAATAAAGAAGATATCTGGCTTAATAATTACAAATATTTAATGCCTTCAACATTTTACGAACATTCGAATTATGATATGTAATTCAATAAATATATGAATTTTTGCACCATATCACATATGACTACTTTTTATTTTGATAATCAGATCTGGAAAAGATGGTGTCTCCCGTCAGAATAACTAACATATAAGGTGGACACTCCAAAACATTGAAACGACGTAGGCAATACAAATATCTGCATGAGGTTCAAGTAAACGACGAAAAGGCTTGAGAGTCCAAATATCTGCATGAAATTTGAGTATTCGACGAAGAGGCTTGAGAGTCCAATATCTGCATGAAATTTGAGTAATCGTCGAAGAGGCTCGAGAGTCCAAATATCTGCATGACATTTGAGTATTCGACGAAGAGGCTTGAGAGTCCAAATATCTGCTTGAAATCTGAGTAATCGTCGAGGAGGCTTGAGAGTCCAAATATCTGCATGAAATTTGAGTATTCGTGAAGAGGCTTGAGAGTCCAAATATCTGCATGAAATTTGAGTATTCGTGAAGAGGCTTGAGAGTCTAAATATCTCCATGAAATTTGAGTATTCGTGAAGAGGCTTGAGAGTCCAAATCTCTGCATGAAATTTGAGTATTCGACGAAGAGGCTTGAGAGTCCAAATATCTGCATGAAATTTGAGTAATCGTCGAAGAGGCTCGAGAGTCCAAATATCTGCATGAAATTTGAGTAATCGTCGAAGAGGCTCGAGAGTCCAAATATCTGCATGACATTTGAGTATTCGACGAAGAGGCTTGAGAGTCCAAATATCTGCTTGAAATCTGAGTAATCGTCGAGGAGGCTTGAGAGTCCAAATATCTGCATGAAATTTGAGTAAACGTCGAGGAGGCTCGAGAGTCCAAATATCTGCATGAAATTTGAGTAAACGTCGAGGAGGCTTGAGAGTTAAAATATCTGCATGAAATTTGAGTATTCGTGAAGAGGCTTGAGAGTCCAAATATCTGCATGAAATTTGAGTATTCGTGAAGAGGCTTGAGAGTCCAAATATCTGCATGAAATTTGAGTATTCGTGAAGAGGCTTGAGAGTCCAAATATCTCCATGAAATTTGAGTATTCGTGAAGAGGCTTGAGAGTCCAAATCTCTGCATGAAATTTGAGTATTCGACGAAGAGGCTTGAGAGTCCAAATATCTGCATGAAATTTGAGTAATCGTCGAAGAGGCTCGAGAGTCCAAATATCTGCATGAAATTTGAGTAATCGTCGAAGAGGCTCGAGAGTCCAAATATCTGCATGACATTTGAGTATTCGACGAAGAGGCTTGAGAGTCCAAATATCTGCATGAAATTTGAGTAATCGTCGAGGAGGCTTGAGAGTCCAAATATCTGCATGAAATTTGAGTAATCGTCGAGGAGGCTTGAGAATCCAAATATCTGCATGAAGTTTGAGTATTCGTGAAGAGGCTTGAGAGTCCAAATATCTTCATGAAATTTGAGTATTTGTGAAGAGGCTTGAGAGTCCAAATATCTTCATGAAATTTGAGTATTCGTGAAGAGGCTTGAGAGTCCAAATATCTGCATGAAATTAGAGTATTCGACGAAGAGGCTTGAGAGTCCAAATATCTGCATGAAATTTGAGTAATCGTCGATGAGGCTTGAGAGTCCAAATATCTGCATGAAATTTGAGTATTCGTGAAGAGGCTTGAGAGTCGAAATATCTGCATGAGATTTGAGTAATCGTCGAGGAGGCTTGAGAGTCCAAATATCTGCATGAAATTTGAGTAATCGTCGAGGAGGCTTGAGAGTCCAATATCTGCATGAAGTTTGAGTATTCGTGAAGAGGCTTGAGAGTCCAAATATCTTCATGAAATTTGAGTATTTGTGAAGAGGCTCGAGAGTCCAAATATCTGCATGAAATTTGAGTAATCGTGAAGAGGCTCGAGAGTCCAAATATCTGCATGACATTTGAGTATTCGACGAAGAGGCTTGAGAGTCCAAATATCTGCTTGAAATCTGAGTAATCGTCGAGGAGGCTTGAGAGTCCAAATATCTGCATGAAATTTGAGTAAACGTCGAGGAGACTCGAGAGTCCAAATATCTGCATGAAATTTGAGTAAACGTCGAGGAGGCTTGAGAGTTAAAATATCTGCATGAAATTTGAGTATTCGTGAAGAGGCTTGAGAGTCCAAATATCTGCATGAAATTTGAGTATTCGTGAAGAGGCTTGAGAGTCCAAATATCTCCATGAAATTTGAGTATTCGTGAAGAGGCTTGAGAGTCCAAATCTCTGCATGAAATTTGAGTATTCGACGAAGAGGCTTGAGAGTCCAAATATCTGCATGAAATTTGAGTAATCGTCCAAGAGGCTCGAGAGTCCAAATATCTGCATGACATTTGAGTATTCGACGAAGAGGCTTGAGAGTCCAAATATCTGCATGAAATTTGAGTAATCGTCGAGGAGGCTTGAGAGTCCAAATATCTGCATGAAATTTGAGTAATCGTCAAGGAGGCTTGAGAATCCAAATATCTGCATGAAGTTTGAGTATTCGTGAAGAGGCTTGAGAGTCCAAATATCTTCATGAAATTTGAGTATTTGTGAAGAGGCTTGAGAGTCCAAATATCTTCATGAAATTTGAGTATTCGTGAAGAGGCTTGAGAGTCCAAATATCTGCATGAAATTAGAGTATTCGACGAAGAGGCTTGAGAGTCCAAATATCTGCATGAAATTTGAGTATTCGTGAAGAGGCTTGAGAGTCCAAATATCTGCATGAAATTTGAGTATTCGTGAAGAGGCTTGAGAGTCCAAATATCTGCATGAAATTTGAGTAATCGTCGAGGAGGCTTGAGAGTCCAAATATCTGCATGAAATTTGAGTAATCGTCGAGGAGGCTTGAGAGTCCAATATCTGCATGAAGTTTGAGTATTCGTGAAGAGGCTTGAGAGTCCAAATATCTTCATGAAATTTGAGTATTTGTGAAGAGGCTTGAGAGTCCAAATATCTTCATGAAATTTGAGTATTCGTGAAGAGGCTTGAGAGTCCAAATATCTGCATGAAATTAGAGTATTCGACGAAGAGGCTTGAGAGTCCAAATATCTGCATGAAATTTGAGTAATCGTCGAGGAGGCTTGAGAGTCCAAATATCTGCATGAAATTTGAGTATTCGACGAAGAGGCTTGAGAGTCGAAATATCTGCATGAGATTTTAGTAATCGTCGAAGAGGCTCGAGAGTCCAAATATCTGCATGAAATTTGAGTAATCGTCGAGGAGGCTTGAGAATCCAAATATCTGCATGAAGTTTGAGTATTCGTGAAGAGGCTTGAGAGTCCAAATATCTTCATGAAATTTGAGTATTTGTGAAGAGGCTCGAGAGTCCAAATATCTGCATGAAATTTGAGTAAACGTCGATGAGGCTTGCGAGTCCAAATATCTGCATGAAATTTGAGTAAACGTCGAAGAGGCTTGCGAGTCCAAATATCTGCATGAAATTTGATTACTTGTCGAGGAAGCTTGAGAGTCCAAATATCTTCATGAAATTTGAGTATTCGACGAAGAGGCTTGAGAATCCGAATATCTGCATGAAATTTGAGTAATCGTCGAGGAGGCTTGAGAGTCCAAATATCTGCATGAAATTTGAGTAATCGTCGAGGAGGCTTGAGAGTCCAAGTATCTGCATGAAGTTTAAGTAAGCGTTGAAGAGGCTTGGAGAATCCAAATGTTCTTATGAAGTTTATGTAAACATTGCCAGATCTGGGATATTTACGTGAATGTTGAAGGTGTCGGGGAATATTGAAATATCATTACGAAACCATCAAACGAAAGTTAAAATCCAAATATCAAATTAATTTTTATCAAGTATCGAACTGAAGACAAACTTCCACATAACCTCATGAAATTGGGAAGTTTTGCAAAATCAAGAGTTGCTATTCACAAATATAGATCCAATTTTACCATGTACCAACAGGCAAATGATCATGAGGTCAAATTGAAATTGTAATTGTTTGTAATATCATGAGTATTATGAAAATATCTTCATGAAATTTGAGTATTAAATGTTTTGTAAAGATATTAGATTTGTTTTTTCTTACCAAGGTGTTTGCTGTGTGTTTCATTGTGGAAAATTCTTACTAATTATACTTTGTTTTGTTGTAGTAAATTACATAATCCTGTTATGTACATTTTCTCTTAGGCTTTAATAGTTGTAAATAAATTTGTCAAGAAGTTGTATAGTTATTAAAATCTTAGTACCTTAAAAATTTGTTTTTAATATTTGATGTGTTGCTTCCATCTTTCGGTCGTTGTTGAAAATGCTCAAAAATGCGAGTTTTTTTTATGGACATTCCTGAAACCATTTGTGTAGGTTTTAAGTGTATTGTGAATCCAATTATCCAGCTTGTCTCATAGATAAATTTTGATAGATGTTACATTTGTTGAAAAATTTAGAGGTTATTCTTCTCAAGATAGACAAATTTAATGTCCCCGCTAAATGACATTGGTTTTCTTCCATATATTTGGGTTACTGTCATGGGCGCCACCAGGATTTTTTGTCAGCGGTGGTAGAGTCATAGAAACTTTTATAATTATTATTATTATTATTAATAATAATGTTATTTTTGCTTTTATTATTGTTCTCTTTGTTATTATTATTATTACATTACTATTACTACTACTACTACTACTTGTGTTTTTTTAACATTACACTCATTTGTAATTTCCATATTCTGTATATCTATATACAATTTGCATAACTGTATACTTAACATTAATTCATGTAGGACAAAAAGCTGTTTCATATAGTTAGATAATCAGTGTAAAATAGACTGTAAGCTTAAGTGTAACTCTACTTCAAATAATAATGATAACAATATAATAGTTGCAGTAACATATAGATTGTAAGTCTCAAAAAACTATACTTCTTGTTATAAAATAATATCTCTACAATTCCACCATTCGAATTACATTAACCCTTTCCAGAAATCTCAAAGGGGGGTGGGGGGCAAGTGCTAAGCTACTACCGTCTGCAGAGAAATCTTTGATTTCCATAATAATATTACCAGTGGCGTATGCTGGGTTTAAAATCTGGGCTATCTCTTTTTATCATAATGTTCAAATGGGAGGCTCTTTTTCGTTCAATTTATTGGATTTTAAGGTGATGGGACATTACGATTAAAATACATACATTACAATTTAGTAATAATTATAAAAATATCACTGTTTCATTAATATAAAAACAATAAGGAAAACATTTCAAATATTTCGTGGTTATTTATAAAATATAGAGGCCCATATTGTGAAATATTTATGTAGGCCTACGTGCGACAATAAAATATACGCATATCAAACTTCTTACCTTGAATTTTTAATTTAGACAGGATCTCCATTCTTCTTTTGGCAACCTCTGTGGTAAAATGGTTATTAGCACAGCGCACTATGACGCCAGGGGTCCCGGGTTCAAATCCAAGCATGGACATGGGTATTCTTTGTGAATGACCCTTCATGAATTTCATCGTATCGTCACTCATTCTCATCGTCGCGATTAGCTAAAGTGGCAGAAGAGCAACGCAAAATAACAAATCAAATCCATTCTTCTCTTCTTTGCGATGCCAGAGGCCTGCATATCTTCACGATTTGAAGTTTATCCTCATGCAAAAACAGATTAAATTGTTTCGGCAATAGTTCGTTAATTATGTCATTCATTTTCGTTCACTACACGACACAGTAAGAAACCTAATTTTCTTAAACTTCCTTCAACGCTATTTCCACTCGTAAAATGCCCTTTGTCATCTCCGGCCAGTCAGTCTAACCCAGCCAGTCATAAACAATGCAGCAGAGGGGTTGAAAACATCGTAAAGCGTGATTTATTGGTTGAAGGTCAACGGCCTGCGAGTTCTGTATGTGTTCGATGGGACAGTGTTGTTTTTGCCTAGAGGACAAATTCCCTATCACATTCCAGCCACTCTTTTCCCGTTCCTGTAATAGTAGTAGTTTAGTTTCAAAATTTCCCTTACCTGGGAAAATCCCATTCTGGTTAGAGCATTGGCATCGCTGTAAGGTTTTACCACCGTTGCAAAACGAAGAGTTCCCTGTCTAAGAAGCCACTACAAATACGTCACTGACCGCCTCCAGGCGCTGGTCGGGGAAGAATTTAACCGCTGAAGCCTGGTGGTAGTTTTAAAGGAAAGGAGTCCATCCCCATGTATAGAGCGAGCACAAGGAAAACAAACCTTGGACGAAAAATCCCGGCGCAGCCTTTTCTTCCGTTCACCTTGGGCCATAAGGAAGCATGGTCCACTCTCCTCCCTCCTCTCCTCGCGGGGGTACTGTGTACAGGAGTCGCGGGTTTTATACTATCATTTTTTCCCGCGGTCGTTGTTTGAGAGTGAAGCATCTGTCACATTTGATAGCACTGGTCTACATATGAATTTTTTTTTTCTGCTGACTTAGATATTTTAACTGATTCTATATAATTTGAGGTCGCTGATTCCAAATATGTAGTCAGAAAAAGTGTATCACGTCACAATTTTTCGCAAATCACATTTGAAAATTTTCACAATATTATAATACTGGGTTAAACTCCAACAATTTTCCATATAGATATCTGCACATAATGAAATAATAGGACTATAAATAGGTGCTGTAGCTGATAACAGGTATTAAGTTGCATTGTTTCACAAGTCACATTTCAAAATTTTCAGAAAATTATATCCGGTTACATTCCAACAGCACTTGCAAAGAGAATGCGACGTAGTCAGATGTCCATGGAGAGTATCACGTCACGTTGTTTAACAAACATACGTTTCTATTTTCTCAATAGGGAGTTCTTAATAGACCAGAAGTTTAGGCAATTCCGGCAAATTGATCAATTTGTTTTACGAGCACATACAGTCAACACTTGATGCCTGTACTTATGCTAAACTTAACATACACCACAGAATAGCACAACATGCATACCTACGTAGGCAAAAATTTTCGTTTCTTTGATTTTCTGGAGTAGGCGGCCTCAGGAACGTCACGCTGCAAGCACCAGCAATAGTCGGCCATCATGTTTTCATTCCATCTCCCCTGATATCGGTGCTCCATGGTTTTTATGTCTTTGTGGAAGCGTTCGCCCTGTTCTTCACTTACGGCACCAAGATTGGACGGAAATACATCTAACTGGCTGTGCAGGAAGTGAAGCTTGACACTCATATTTACTCCTAACTTTTGAAACGTCACCAACAAATTTTCAACTAGAACCTCGTAGTTGTGAGCCCTGAAGTTTCCAACAAAGTTTGTAATGACACCAGAAAAGGCACACCATGCATCTTTCTCTGTGCGGTTCATTGTTTGTAAGAATTCTTCATCTTTCATTAGCATCCTTATCTGAGGACCATCAAAAATACCTGCTTTTACTTTCTCATGCGTCAATGCAGGAAATTTTGAGCAAATGTATTTAAAGCAAGCCCCATTCTTATCCAGAGCTTTTACATACTGCTTCATTAATCCAAACTTAATGTGCAGTGGAGGAAGTAACACTTTCTTAGGATCAACAAGCGGCTTGTTCTGGATGTTTTTTGCCCCGACTTTAAAGCTTTTCCTGGCAGGCCACAGTCTTCGTACCCAATGTTCGTTCCTTGCTCGACTGTCCCATAAACACAAAAAGCATGGATATTTCGTGAAACCTGCTTGTTGACCAAGTAACATTGAAATGACCTTGAGATCTCCGCACACAAGCCAACTGTCATTTGCATACTTTATCTTTCGAGCAGTTCTTTCATTGTTTCGTAGCTTTCCTTCAAATGTACGGAGTGGCCAACAGGAATGGATGCTAACTTATTGCCATTATGCAGCAACACACACTTCAAATTCCTCTTCGAGCTATCAATAAAAAGCCTCCATTCTTCTGCATTATACGTACATCCCATAGCTTCAATTAGTCCCTTCACATCTGTACAATAGACAAGTTCTTCGTCCTTTTGAAAATATCTTAATAGATGCCTCTCTCTGTCCCGATACATGTTCCAGACGCTAACATATTTCTTTCCTTTAGTCTACACAGGTCCTGCATACTTTATGAGGTGCCCAGGATTTATCGTGGTCACATAATTTAATTCCGAAATATGCACTAAATGCTTTCCTTACAAAGTCAGTAATATTTGTCCTTTGTTTTGGGGTTAACAATGTTCGAATAACTGATTGAAATAACATTCATTATAATATTCCATGTGCTGCCATCTTGTGACCTCTTTACGGACTACGTTGTTTCATTGCTCTAAATATACATCCCTAATATTAGATAATTTTCTATTTTCCTCCGAAACCTGACGTGATAGAAAAAAACGGATTTCGGTTTTGGATTTACCACCTTCGAATTACTAAAGAACAACCATCAGCCTCCAGTCAGCAAAATGGACGTAGACCAGTGTAGTCGATTATTGTCTGTATTTAATCTGGGCTTCGGCGATAGCCTAGGTAGACTAGAATATACGCGCCTGAATATTACATGAAAAACAAAGGAAGATCCTTCAAATGTATTGATTTTGTAATCCGTCCCGTGTGGGGTCTAGTGACGACGCCAGAGGGGTGGGCAGGGGGGGCTGGCTTCTCCCAGTCAGACACTTCGTCCCCCGTCCGCCCCCCCCCCAACTGAAGTTAATGAAATATCGAAAAATAAGAGAGTTCATTCCTAAGAGCATGACGATTTTCACTATTTCTAAGTGGTGTATTCTGTATGATATCACTTTTCCTGCTTATAATACCAACTTGACTAAAAAATATTAATTTGTCTTATATATATATATATATACATACACACACACACACACACACACACACACACACACACACACACACATACAGGGTGTTTCAGAGAGACCCAGACACTACCTTTTCTCGAGAACGGGAGATCGTATCGAGTTGAAACAAAAAAATGCACCAGTAAGTTGGTCCCAAAGAATCCGTAGAAAGTATTTGCAACAGCCCGAAAGCCACCCTTTGTGGTTTTAGTGGGAGGCACATGGCCCGTTCGTGCGATTTTCAAATGGGAACGGTATGTTTGGTATGCAGATTCGGAAAGGCGGGGAAAAAATACGATTGTCATGTGAAACATTTGTCTGTACCACCTACTGTTTTCCGATTAGAAAATGGTTTTGCAAAAAAATGAAGGTGAGCCAAATCGAGTATACAGAGCTTAACAATTAAGATAAGTGCAGCACCATAACAGTTTCGGAAAGTGCAGGGCACAAGCTTTCCAACAGTAGTATAAAAGTATATAATATAAACCCGAGAAATGATGAGCCCCCTCAGGCAGATTTGGCTACACTTAAAACTAGCTCAAGATGAGCATATGAGCTTATTGCTCAAGTGTGGTACTCTGTCTAATCCAAGATTTTTGTAAAAATGCCCTCGGGAATTTCCTGTGAAATGATGACCCCCCTCAGATTGATTTGCCTACACTTACAAAAGCTGCATCTGCCAGATTTTTGTCCATAAGCTTGTCAAAAATATGCCCTTCTTGATATTGTTTTTGCTATACTTAAAATTAAGCCACCCTCACCCACACCCACCCACATCTACACCCACACATACCCCCTCACACACACATACACATACACACACACACACATGTAATGCAATAGCTATTGCATCATGCTGTGCAACAAATTATTATCCAATATTATGCAACAAATTATGATGCAATAGCTCTTGCATCATGCTGTGCAACAAATTATTATCCAATATTATGCAACAAATTATTAGGCATGTATTGTTTTCTAATTGCTTAATTATGACATAATATGATGATGTGTTATATTCTGATTGGTTTATTGTTTCAGAAGTTTTAATCCGTGCTTAGGTTATATATAAAGAGATTTTGCATTACATATCAGCCAGTATTGTGAGAGTGGCTGAGGAGTACAGATGTGTTGTTACAGTGCTTTTCATACTACAGGCCTGTTTGGCTTAATATATAACATTTCTTATTATTCATATTAAATATATTTCTGGTATATTGAACAAAAGGGCTTATATTTTGTATAAAAAAATCTGATATTTGTTACATCCAGCTTGTTTGTTGTAATCCACTCATATTTAGAGTCAGGCTTATATCTGTCCCAGCCTGTTATACAAAAATCAATACATAACACAGTGTTAGGTCATTGCCTTTCTAGGACATGCATGTCTGTGCAGGTATTTGTGCTAGGTCAGTGTAGATCAATATTTATTCTCTTTTTCCACTTGTAGGCTATTAGCTTTACAACCTGTCATAGTAAGCATAGAGTTTTGATTAAAACCCAAGAAATTTTATATAATAAACCGAGGATAAAAATTAATAATAATATTAATAATAATTAATAATATTAACATTAAATATATACAAGGTTGGCCGCGGTGGCTCAGTCGGTAACGCGTCTGACTACCATGCTAAAGGTCCCGGGTTCGATCCCCGGCCGGTTCAAATCCGGGAACTTTTCTAACGATGGAAGCGGCCCCGGCGCCCACCCAGCGTCGAATAACATGGGTACCTGGGGGAAACCCTGGGGGGTAAAGGCGGTCAGGGGCGTGATGCTGATCACATCACCCCCACTCACGACCGGATCAAGAAAGTGTGGGGCGTTACCCCCACACCCCCTATACGCCTTCATGGCGTAGTGCTATGCACAGGGGAGCACTTTACCTTTTTTTTTTAAATATATACAAGAAATATACAAAGCACACTGCTGAACCCAACTTATATTTTTTATTCAGTATAAAGTTTTGAATTGAAGCCCAGGAAATTTTATATAATAAACAACAACAAAAATGCCGAATCAAAAATATTGTAATCAATGCAATAAGAATATATCCAGCCCCAATTGGGCCAGGCACCAAAGGAAATGTGTTCTAGGCAAATGCAGAACTCCCACTAAAATATGCCCTAAATGCCATAGAAAATATAGCATGGAATACTTCACTTATAAACATAAGGGTACTTGTTCTGTACAGTCATCAACATTGCCCCCACAACCATCTACATCTGGTCTGAAAAGGAAGCATGAAACACCTGTTAATGCTAGACCGGCAAAGCAACCACGCTATGCATCACCTATCCATAGCAGTTTTGCTGGCCAATTAAGGGATTACCGGTTTGTATCAGAGCCAAGATGTGGTATTAAGAATTTTTTGAACAGTATAAATCCTGATGTGCAGGCAATTCTAAATGCACAAAATGGCTCTTATAAGCTGTCTCTCAAATTGTTTACACAATATAAGAAGCCAAATGGCACAAAATTTACACAGCCCCACATAACAGAAACTGTACCTGTATATTCAAATGCAAATTCAGACAAAATAATAAGCAGTTTGATAGATCAATTGAATATTAAACACTCTGAATTTGCTGGAAAAGAGTCTGGATGGAGCCTATGCGGATCTCCACACAAGCTCTATGTTAATATTTCTGAATTCAGCCCATTACAAGGATCTACATATTTGCCATTACCTGCCAATATTAAAAACAAACAAGCCGTGGTTAACATAGAAAATAATGATGAGAAATGCTTTTTGTGGTGTATTTTAGCTGCTTTGTTTCCAGTTTTAAGGCATCCTGAGAGAATAAGTTATTATAACCAACATGAACATGATTTTGATGAAGCAATGGAGGGTTTAGAATATCCAATGTCTGTTCAGAATATTGATAAATTGGAAAAAAAGGCCAGGGATATCAATGGCAAACAATTATCTATTAATGTATTTATTTGTTCTACTGGCCGTGGCAATTGCTTGATAGCACCTCTCAGAATCAGTACATTTGATGATGATTCTGCTGTTCCGATTGATCTGCTCTTAATTGAAGGGGATGACACATATCATTACACTCTGATACATAATCTTGAAGCTTTAGTCAGAAAACAATTAGACAAATCTAAGACAATATTCAAGGTGAAACACCATTCTCATACAGATGGTAAATTCTTAATGGCCCTGTGTAATAGCTGTAATATTAAGATCCAGAGACCAAAATTTGTCCCCATATTTTGCCATGGAGCATCCAATTATGATTTCCATCATTTGATCAGGTACGAGGGGTTTGACAAGCAGAATTTAAATATTTTAGCTGAAAATGATGACAAATATATTGCGATTAGCAAAATAATTAAAGTTAATGGTGTTCCTATTCACTTAAGATTTCTTGATTCCTACAGAATTCTGTCTGCTAGCCTGGCTACACTGGCCACTCAATTATCTGATGATCAATTCAAAATCACATGTGCTTTGTTTCCAAATCAGGACCTGAAATTAATTAGGCGGAAGGGTGTATATCCATATGACTATGTTACAGATTTTTCTAAATTTGATGAGTGTTCTCTGCCACCACAACAAGAGTTTTACAGCAAAATCAGAGGATCTGGAATCACTGATGATGATTATCACCATGCCCAGTTGATGTGGAACAATTTAAAATGCCAGACATTTGGTGATTATCACAAGGCATATTTAAAACTTGATGTGACCCTCTTAGCTGATATACTCCAGGCATTTAGAAAATCTTCCATGCAAAATTATAAACTGGATCCAATGTATTTTTACAGTGCTCCGGGCCTAGCATGGTCTGCAATGTTTTTAAATACTAAAATGCAATTGGATCTGATCCAAGGTCAGGACATGTATCTGTTTATGGAGCAATGTATAAGAGGAGGCATGGTGCAATGCTCTCAGAGATATGCCAGAGCTAATAACAAATATATTCCTGATTATGATCCAGCACTGCCATCAAATTATATACTGTATGTGGATGCCAATAGCCTGTATGGTTATGCTATGATGGATAAATTGCCATATGCAGGGCTTGAGTGGGTTGAAGATTTCAATATTGAAGATCTTAAGGATTTTGATGACAGTAACTATGGCCTATTCTTAGAGGTTGATCTGACAATTGCTGATAATTTACACAACACATTTTCTGATCTGCCCCCAATTCCTGAGGTTGAGTGCTCATCTGGCTCTAAACAGAAGAAATTGATGATGACTCTGGAGCCAAAACAGGGTTATGTCATATATTACAAAAACCTCCAGTTCCTGATGAATCATGGTGTTCAAGTGACCAAAGTTGGAAAAGTTTTGAGGTTCAGGCACTCAAGATGGTTGAAGCCATATATTGATACTAACACAGAGCTTCGAACATCTGCAATGAGCCAATTTGATAAGACCTTGTTTAAATTGATGGTCAATTCAGTGTATGGCAAAACAATTGAAAATGTCAGAAAACATATTGATGTTAAAATAATTACTGACCCCAGCCGGAGCAAAAAATTGATAGCAAAGCCCAACTTCAATTACAGAAGAATTTATGATGAGCATATGGCACTTTTTAATATGAAAAAACAAAGATTAAGTTTGATAAGCCTATTTATGTAGGGGCTGTGATATTGGAATTGGCCAAATTACACATGTTAAAATTGTATTATAATGTGTTGAAACCTTTTTATGGTGATTGTGTAAAATTGATGTACATGGACACAGATAGTTTTGTTCTTGATATTCAAACAGAAGATGTTTATCAAGATATAGCACAGCCTGAATTGTTTAAATATTTTGATACCAGTGAACATTCAAAAATTCAACCCCACAACAAAAAGGTGCCTGGCAAGTTAAAAGATGAGACACTTGGTGATGTTATTGTGGCATTTGCTGGGTTAAGGGCCAAGATGTACAGTTTTGAAACATGTAGTGGTGCTGTTGCAAAAAAAGCCAAGGGCATTGGCAGAGTAATTGTTGACAAAGAGCTTGAATTTGAAGATTATGAAGATTGTCTCAAATCATGTAGCACAATCAGAACATCAGAATCCAGAATTCAGAGTGTGGATCACTTGTTGACTAGCAATATTGTAAGAAAAGTGGCTCTGGACCCACATGATGATAAGAGATGTATTTTGTCATGTGGCATACATACTCTACCATGGGGTCATTGTGATTTGAAAAGTGGGAATCAATGCCCAATTACAGAGCATGATTTGAAATAAATAAACATGCCTATGAACTTATTTGGGTTCAAAAAACAGGCTATTATGGACCTGCCAACACCACAACCCTCTTCTGATATAATATCTAAACTAAGTGCTTTGTTAATTATTCATCTGAACAGCATACTTACAGATGTTGATGATGAAACAGGTAAAACATTGTACATATTTAACAATAATTTAAATTATTACCAATTACCTGTAGGTGGACAATTCCAATTTATTACAACCCCTGAGGGTAATGTCAAGATTTCAATAGGGAGAAATATTTATAGAATTAAGTACTCAAACATGATTTCTGGCACTGTATATACTGTTTCTGCTGGTGACTGCTTATATATTGAGGTCCCTGGATCCTATGACAAGCTTATACCCTTTTTTATAGAATTAAGAATTAGATATTCAATAATAAATAACCGCTAAAACAAAAATGCCTAATGATATATTTGGCCATACAAGACATGAAGATCACAGTGATGAGATTCTGATGCTTGATGTCAGAGTCAAGAAATTAAGAAGTGATTTACAAGCTTTACAAACCACACTCAATGCCAGTCTTCAATTAGAAATTACAAATTTGCAATCACAATGCATGGACCCTCTTCTTAAAATTGATTCTGAACTCAAATTTTTGCTTCAGAAATATACTGATTTGGCCACATTGGATAATTTTCAAAGTTTAGAAGAGGCTGTAGCAGCTCTTCAAGCCAAATTTAAGTCCCAGGCCACCAACTCTGAGCAATTGAAACAACAATTGGAAGAGCAAATAAATAATGTCCAGGCACAGCTCCAAACAATTGTCAAAAGCATAAAATCACAAGAAGATTTTGATCTAGTGATTTCCACTCTAAAAGAACAGATTCAATCATTACAGATTCCTAATCTGGGCCCTCTAAACAATGCCATAGCCGAGGTTAAAGAAAAAATTGAGACACTTGAAAATTTTATGAACAACTTGCCATCTTCTGATGCTTTGAGTGCAATAACTCGGAGTGTTGCCAATATTAAGCTGCAACTTGAAACATATGAAGATATTGGAAAAATTCAAAGTACCATAACCCATCTTGAGGGTACAATAGCAGCAGTGCAAAGTGATTTGACAAATGTACAAGAATCTCTAGAATCTCGCCTGCCTCGTACTGTAGATACCCTTGCCAGTGTCCAGCAACAGATCACAAAACTTGAAAACCTCAACACTGAATCTGAGCTATCTCATTTTCATCACTTGATCGATGATATCCAAACAAAGCTTGAAATTTTACAACAATCAACACCCACTCAGGCAGATATAGCCCTGCTCCAAGACGCTATGCGTGGTGTGGTTGATGCTTCTGAATTAAATGATGTGAAATTGGCACTTGAATCTTTGCAAAATACTGTATCAAATCTGCCTACATCACAGGAACTTAAAAATATTAAGAGAGCTGTGAATCGCATATTGAAATCAGAAGATATCAAGAATATCCAGACAGAGATCAAACAACTTACTCAGACAGTGGCCACTCTACCAACCAATCAACATATTAATGAACTACATGGCCTGTTTGAGGATATCAGAAGACAGGTCAATGATCTTACTGCTCAAAATTCAAAATTGGCAGTTGTTGAAAATTTACAGCAAATTGTAGCTAATATCAAGCAACAGCTAGGGACCATGGAATCCAATCAAGCAAATGCTTTGTCTGTTTTTGCCACCCAGCTACAAGAAATTGTGCAACAATACAAGAAACTTGTTGTGGACATAAAAATCAAGCCAGGCCATGATGATGTTGTTAGGACTATCAATGAGCACCTTGAATCTGTAACAAGTAGATTGCTTACAGCAGAAAAAGAAATAACCGGCATAATCGAGAATCCAAAACATACAGTAATTCTTGAATTGTACAGTATCCCCAACAAAGAATATGATTCACCATTTACACCAGGAGGCAAAATATATATGCTGTCCCCTGCACAATTTTATTACCAGTTTTTTGTTGGGGGCACACTTAGACCAATCAAGATCAAATATTGGCTACAACCACAGGCACACCACTACCCTACTTTATCAATAACAAATGCTGATAATAAACCAAAAATCACCAGTGTAGAATTGGAGGATTTTACAGACCCCAACATTAGAAACATCTTATGCTGAAGATGATGGCTCTCTGGAATTTAATATACAAATAGGAGACAAATTATATTTAGAAAATCCTGTAGTATCAGCTGCTGAACACCCCATAGTTGCAATATTCTTGTTTTCATATTATGTCTAGACAAATTATTGTTGATGAATTACACAGACAAGCCAGACATAATTTTAAGAGACTGCCAGTAGTCACAAAAGGCATAGATGATTTATGGCAGTGCGACTTGATTGAGATGGCAAGTGGACAGCTGAAAAACTTAGACAAAATCAACAAGGGCTACAAGTATCTACTCACTGTAATAGATACATTTTCAAAATTTGCCTGGGCTGTGCCACTCAAATCCAAGACTGGAAAATGTGTTACAGAAGCCTTCAGGACAATCATCAATCAGAGTGGAAGATCACCGCGCTATTTGCAAACAGATAATGGCAAAGAATTTTATAATTCAGTGTTTCAACAATTTATTAAAAGCCAGTCAATACAACATTATTCGAGTTACAGTGATCTCAAGGCCTCAATTGTAGAGAGATTCAACAAAACCCTAAAAAATCTTATGTATAAACAATTTACACTTCAAGGAAATTATAAATGGTTCAGTATTCTTCCAGAACTTCTACATAAATATAACAACTCGGTCTATTCCACAATCAACATGAAACCCTCTGAAGTAACTTCATCTGATGAGCAAAAATTGATCAGTACTGTTTATTATCCTAAATATCAGCCAACAACAAGAAAAGCCAAATACAAGGTGGGTGATCAAGTAAGAATCAGCAAATATACGCACTTATTCAAAAGAGGCTTTACAAGAAACTGGAGCACTGAATTATTTACAGTGGTCCAAGTTAAACCTGGGACCCTTAACACATATATAATAAAAGACCACCGAGGAGAAATTCTCAAAAACAGGTTCTATGAAGAAGAACTCACCAAAACTAAACAGCCTGACACATATCTCTTAGAAAAAATTATCCGCAGAAAAGGCAACAACTTATTTGTCAAATGGCTAGGACTTCCAGAACACAGCTGGATCGAGGCAAACAAAGTGATAATATGAACACCTGGGATGTTATAAAGAGGCTGCCAGAACCTGAACAGCAGAATAAGAGAAATGGCAAGTTGCTGCCTGATAATATTAGATGTCTTATTGTTGGGCCATCGGCTTGTGGTAAAACTACACTAATGATTGATAATTTTTTATTGGCACCCAACTGGTTAGACTGAAAAAACAGGCACTTGTATGTCTTCTCTAAGAGCTTGGAACAATTAAAATATCAGCAGCTGATGAAGCTATATGATGGACTGGATATTGCCACTTTTGAATCAGATGTTAAGCCACTCCATGAATGTCTCGATAATTCTGTTGTTGTGTTTGATGACATTATACTGGATAATCAAAACAAGGTTAGAAATTTCTTTACACAGGGCCGACACAAAAACATTGATTGCTTCTACCTTGCACAGACTTTTTCAAAAATACCCAAGCAGCTGATCCGAGACAACAGCAATTTTATATGTGTGTTTCATCAAGATCATACCAACCTCAAACACATACATGATGAATATGTAGGTGGGGACTTGAGCTACAATGATTTTTCCAAGTTTTGCAGTAGGTGCTGGAACCAGGATAGTTATGGGTTTGTCACAATTGATATGACAAGAACACCTAATACTGGTAAATACAGAAATAAAATCAACAATTTTCTAGACATTGAAACATATATAAATAACCATGAAAAGGCCAATCATTGATGATCTTAAATTAAGAGATTATCTTGTAAAAAGATTTAAGGGATGGAAATCAGAGAACCGAGGAATTTATGAAAAACACAAACAAACAGAACAGCCTATTATTGATGCTATTAGTGAATTAGGTAAAAATATCAAAACTGTTACAGAGCAAAATCAAAATTTGATCACAGAGCTTGTACCTGTAGCTGCAAGGAACATATTAGATTATCCATTCACCCCACTTTCTAGTATTCATACACCTAGTCCTGTTGCTCCTCGAAGAAATGAAGCTAGTCTGGATCCTATTGAATTGGGTCTTCTTGCTCAAAAATATTTAAGCACACCTAAAGACAACAAAGATGAGGTCTTTGGCTTATATGCTGACACAGAGCGTGATGGTAGCATCATACATAGAATTGGCAATTTCAGAGTAACATTTATGGGAGATGATCTTATTGTATATTCAGAATCTCATCTTGGAGAAAAAGGTGCTTTTGTTAAGTATCTTGGCACACCTGGATTGTGGGAACTGATGACTAGGAAGAGACCTGGCAGCTATACAGATCAAGATTATGAGCATTACAAAGAAATATTAATAAAATCAGATGCTCTGTACCAGAACAATGATCCCACACAAAAAAGAGTCAAGTCTAGCAGTGGAGCAAAATATAACAACTTAATCAAGCCCATATGGTCACAGATCAAGACTGGAAGTGGAATCAAACATTACAACACCCTGCCCAAAGAATTTGTGTGGGTTGATGATGTCAGGAAACTTGTAGATAGGTTATTGGTGATAGCTGGGGAGGAAAATGCTGGCAACCACAATTTTTACAATGAAAAGGTTGGAATTATGGATATGATAAGCACAAAATTGTCTAATTTTATAGTGAATGATACTAAGGGCATTGGATATCTTATAAGAATTATTAATACTCTACCACCTAAATTTTGGAATATTTCTGAGGGTCGGGGGCTGGTTAATGACATTATAAACAAGCTGCCATTTGAACTACACATTCCAGGCTATCAGTATTGTGGTCCAGGCACAAAATTGGACCATAGATTAAACAGAGGTGATCCTGGTATTAATCCCCTAGATGCTGCTTGTAGAGACCATGACATAGCATACAACACACATTCTGATCTTGACAAGAGACATGTTGCAGACAAGAAATTAGAAGAGGCTGCATTTGGTAGATTTGTAAGCAAAAATGCTTCTTTAAGTGAGAGAATAGCAGCATTGGGGACCACCATAGCTATGAACACCAAACAAAAACTGGGGTGGGGGTTGTGAATATATATATAATAAACCTACAATGAAGGCCAAAGGTGTTATGTATCAGATACCTTATGCAGGTCTTAAATCTCTTAAAACTATTGATAGTCTTTTAACCAAAAAGCAGCGCAAGAAAAAAATTCTTGTATTGCCAAGGGCCATGGTATGAAATTGTTGCTTAGTACCCCTCAATTAAAAAAATTACAGCAATCTAGAAAAAAATCACATGTGGGTGGATTTATATTTACTATCCCGGCCATCTTAGCAGCACTTGGGGCTGTGGGGAGCTTTGCTGGGGGATGAGCTGCCATAGCAAAAACAGTAATAGATGGCAAGAAGAATAAGGCAGAATTAGATGAATTGAAGCGCCATAACCTGGCCATGGAGAAACAAGGCAAAGGTGTTAAGAGAGCCATGAATAAGTTTAAAAAAAACAAGAGCCGCTTACAAACCAAGATATTGAAGCTTTAATCAAGCCACTGGGCATCAAACATTTTAGAGGTGTGTACATGTCTGATTCTTTACCAGAACAACCACTCAACAAAGAGTGTGGCATTGTTAATTTGGATAAGTACAAAAATCAGGGCACTCACTGGATCTGTTATCTTAAATATTTAAAAAATGAGGCATTTGTGTTTGATTCATTTGGAGGTATTCCACCTGAAAATTTAATAAAATATCTAAATTCAGCTAATCTTTATTACAATAATGCCCGTGTTCAAAACTTCAAAGATGTTAATTGTGGACATTTGTGTTTATCTGTTCTTAGATATATGTCTCAAATAAATAAACCATCAATTGAAGATTTTCAAAAAGCCTTGTGGTATTTAAAACATCATGGGGGTATTCCATCTCACCAGCCAAAATTCAATATTGAAACTTAGATTACATGATGATATAGTATATCCCAAAACAATAGCTCTCAGAGCATTTTATGGCATGTACTTGATCCCTAATATTACACACCACAACAACACAATTGCAGTAGGGGATCAAAAAATTGTCATCACTCCAGGGCAGTATAATCTATCTACTTTAAATGCTCAATTACCCAGAGGTATAGTATTAACTCAAAATTCTGTCACTCACAGAGTAGAGATTGTATCTGCTACAGAAACAGTGGATCTAGGTTCTATAGGAGAGCTGTTAGGCTTTGAGAACAACACAAAACTTGAAGCAGCCATCAAACACACTGCTATTAATATACGTAAATTCTTAGCCATAGAGACTCTAAATATTCACTGTAATGTGGCCGAGGGTATGATCACCAAATCAAATGGCATAGGCACTCACAAACAAACTGGCATCATTGCAACATTCAAACCTAATTCTGAATTTATGGAGCCCATCATCTACACTCCATCCCCAACATTATATTTTCCTGTGTGCCATAATAGAATAGATTACATTGAGTTGATGGTCACTAATGAAAAAGAAGAATTAGTTGATCTTGCTGGAGCCACAACAACTGCAATCATAGAAATTAATATTTAAATAAAAATACATACAAAAAAAGGGAAAATATTGAGAGTTATGAGCTACAATCATTCCCCCCAAACAGGAGGACATTTGCAAATTTAAATCAACCCAACACAGAGATTGAGGTTGATCTTGATGTAGGGGATGGCTTTATACACCCCCACAGAGCAGATCTATACATCAAATTTGATGTTGTAAAGCTCGATGGTACAGATTATCCGGCAAATTCAAATATAAGATTGGTGGACAATTTTGTGCCACATCTGTTCTCTGAAATTGAGATCAGAAAACATGGTGTTGTTATAAACAGAGTAGATTATCCCGGCATTACCTCCACAGCTTTGGCTACACTAAAATTATCCAAAACCGAGGCTTCTTACTACAAAATAGGTGGATTTGAGGCTGGTGATAAAATTATATCTAAAAGCCACACAGTGCTGTTCCCCATGCGCCTGTTGCCAGGATTCTTCTCAGATTACAAAGATATTATGTGGAAGGGTGGTTTAAGAATCACATTTAGAAGAGCTGCCAATGATAACAATGCTTTGATGAGGTACAGTACATTAAACTCTACAGGGGAAGCTCTGCCTAATACCCTACCTGATGAGGGTAAATGCCTTATTCAGACTATGGAGCTAAGAATCCCGGTTGTTGAATATGAAGCCAGTTATGCTCTTAAATACAAAGCAGATATAATAAAAAATCCACAAGTATTTTTACAATTTTATACATATCAATGTGTACAGAAACCTGCCACTGGTACTTATTATGAGTTTGATGCTACAAATTCATTCTCCAGTATACAATATGACATGCCGGATTTTGTGGTGGTACTGTTTCAGACTGGAAGACACAATAATCAGAAAAAAAATTCAAGTAAATTTGATAGCTGCAACATCAAGAACATATATCTTAAAAATGGCAGAAATGAGGTATTCCCTAGAGAAAATTATAATTTAGACATGTCCAAGAATGATTTCCTCAAATTATATGAAGCATTTACAGCATACAAAAGGGTCACTATTGGCAATACTGACATGTATTACACACCAGATGAATTCAAAGCACAGAGACCCATGTTTGTCATCAATACTTCAAAAAGGAAACAAGTTGTGGTTAATGACAGGACAAACATTAAAATTATCTGTGAATTCCACGATACACTCCCCGATGACACCATATGTAGTGTTATTCTTATAGGTGAAAAATCATATGTTTATGATGTAAGAAATGAGAGAGTCACAGAGCAATTCTAGAGGGTCTCTGCTGTTGTTGTTGTTGTTGATTTGTTGTTTTAAGTCCACTTTATGCACAGTAAGGCTAATTGGGACTGGACCTACAGTTTAAAGTGGGATCCGAACCACTTGAGCCTCCACCGGGTATCGAACCCGGGACCCCTTGATTACAAGGAGAAGACGCTACCACTGCGCCATCGGGGAGGCCTAGAGGGCCTCTGCATATTACCGGACCGGAAGTAAATATGTGTGGGTGTAGATGTGGGTGGGTGTGGGTGAGGGTGGCTTAATTTTAAGTATAGCAAAAACAATATCAAGAAGGGCATATTTTTGACAAGCTTATGGACAAAAATCTGGCAGATGCAGCTTTTGTAAGTGTAGGCAAATCAATCTGAGGGGGGTCATCATTTCACAGGAAATTCCCGAGGGCATTTTTACAAAAATCTTGGATTAGACAGAGTACCACACTTGAGCAATAAGCTCATATGCTCATCTTGAGCTAGTTTTAAGTGTAGCCAAATCTGCCTGAGGGGGCTCATCATTTCTCGGGTTTATATTATATACTTTTATACTACTTCCAACGATATGCCACATGATGACTGCTTGACTAAAAAAGGATGAAACCGCGTGACAAAAAAAGGGGGTCTAAAGTTAGGGAAGTACTCGAAAATTTCAAATGGCAAGGGGGGTCGTGTAATACCTCGTTTTAAAGGTCACAGAAAACGTGAAAAGGATGCAAATATGATTTTGAAATCCACTGACCGGTTTCAAAATGGCGACTAAAACAATTCTGACCCCTGAAGTTGGTGTTCCAAAGTGAGGAATTACATACGAAAATAGCAAAACACAAACACTGGACAGAGTACATAAGATCCTGTACAAACAATTATGGTAATGGGTCCGCTCTTGAAACACCGTACTATTGTCAGCTTTGTTTGAGGTGCAACTTTGACCGTTCTTCACACTTTCTCCAGGCTTCGGACTGGCAACGAATGGTTTACTGTCACGCACAGTAACGTGTTTAACGGCTGCTTCGCCAACGAAAAAGGTCCTTTTCTAACAATTGATTGCCAAATCATTGTTTGACAAGAGAAATAGGCCTAACTGAAATGATGATAAGCAAAGCGAAAGAGTAATCAGAAACCAATGAACAACCAAACCGAGAAGAATAGGTAAAGCACCCAGTGTGATGCACATATACCAACTTACAGTAGATGTTCGAAATGTCTTCCCTCGGTCTCAATGCATTTCTGCACACGGACACTGAAATCATTCTGTGCTGCAATAACTTCTTCCTCACTAATCTGCCTGCATGCAGCAACTATGCGCTCGATCATGTCGTCAATCGTTGTAGGGCGATTTTGGTAAACGATTTCTTTCAGTCGTCCCCAGAGGTAATAATATAAACATGTTAAGTCTGGTGACCTAGGAGGCCAAAATGTGCTGGGCAGCCATCTGGTTGTAGCCACATGTGTGTTCTGATGTGCAAGGGGACGTCTTCGAGAAGACTGGGCAATTGTTCTTGAAGAAATGTGCGGTACACAATACCCGTAAGCCTCGCTTGAAAAAAATTAGGTCCAATTATTCGTCCGCCGCTGATTCCACACCACACTTTCACAGACCATCTACGTTGATGATCCAGCTCTTGCATCCACCGTGGGTTTTCGGCGGCCCAGTAATGCATGTTGTGCCGATTTACCTGACCATCACTTTTAAATGTAGCCTCGTCAGACCACAACATTTCGTCGAAGAATCGAACATTTGCATTCACTTGAGCTTGAGAACACATGCAAAAGTCTAGCGTGCTTTGTAAATCAGTTCCGTGTAGCTCTTGATGCAAGGACACGTTGTACGGATGAAATCTCTGATCCTTTAAAATCCTTCTCACTGTACTTGCGTTGACACCAGAATTTCGAGCAACTTGCATGATACTCACGTGAGGATTGAGATGGAAGGCTGCAAGTACACCAGCAGACCTCTCATCTCGAACAGGCCGAGCAATGCGTTCATGTTTGTGACTGCTAGAAGGCTGAACATTGCCTCTTCTGCGTACCCGATCGGCAAGGGTGCGAAGAACATGCCTTGAACGATGTTCCCGATCGGGATACCTTGCAGCGTACACACGAGCAGCATCAGAACTATTTCGTTGTCACTCACCCAACACCATGAGCATATCAAATGCTTCTTCGTTCGTGAAAGGCATTATTAGTTCACATTCAACAATTTGTCACTGCGAATTAAGTACAGGAATGCACACTACCCGAGAGGAATGCACTGTAGAAGGTCCTGAGGTACCACACAATGCCTTCGACGATGCAACCACTTGTAACAGATAACGGTGAATGAGACCAAGATTGGAGGGGCGTATTCGCGTTATCAGTGGAATCACACTGGAACCGACTGCTATGCAGGAGAGCTCGTCACACCTCGACCCTTGGTACTTTCCGATTGCCTTTGTTGAATCGGGCAGTGGGAACAGCGTACGTGCAGTCAAATGGAACTGGACGCACCGACAATTGGCCTACTTTGTAATTTGTCGACTGGGCCAGCATGCTGTGTTGTGTACTGCAGCCTACCCAACACGTGGGCTTGTGCTTATTCCTACTCGTACACAATGGCCTGAAGTTCTACTCACTGCATATTGTACACTCACAGAGGTACTAATACGAAACCGCAAACCTCTCACCCGGACGTTCAGTACACTGACGTTACATGTGACGGGTGGCATGGTCTGACAATGGTAGCGAACCAGTAACCATTTAGAAACCTTGTCACGAATAAACAGCTGTTCCGCTGGCATTCTCTGTACAGGATCTCATGTACTCTGTCCAGTGTTTGTGTTTTGCTATTTACGTACGTAATTCCTCACTTTGGGATCGGAATTGTTTTGGTCGCCATTTTGAAAATCTATCAGTGGATTACAAAATCATGTTCGAATCCTTTTCACGTTTTCTGTGACCTTTAAAACGAGGTATTACTCGACCCCCCCTTGCCATTTGAAATTTTCGAGTACTTCCCTAACTTTAGACCCCCTTTTTTGGGTCACGCGGTTTCATCCTTTTTTAGTCCCGCAGTCATCATGTGGCATATCGTTGGAAAGCTTGTGCCCTGCACTTTCCGAAACTGTTATGGTGCTGCACTTATCTTAATTGTTAAGCTCGGTATACTCGATTTGGCTCACCTTCATTTTTTTGCAAAACCATTTTCTAATCGGAAAACAGTAGGTGGTACAGACAAATGTTTCACATAACAATCGCATTTTTCCCCCGCCTTTCTGAATCTGCATTCCAGACATACCCTTCCCATTTGAAAATTGCACGAACGGGGCATGTGCCCCCCACTAAAACCACAAAGGGTGGCTTTCTGCCTGTTTTATTTTGCATAAAATAGATAATGGTTATATATTGCAAATGTGTGCACCAAAAATATATTTTTAAAAACTGTCATGGTAGTTTTTTTTACGGTTGTTAGATGGCACTGAAAAATGACGGTCTTAGATTTTCATTTTTCTCAATTAACTAAGAAACTTCTGAAACTTCTTTCAAGAATTTTATTTTGTATTATAAAGCATGTTTTAAATTATTCGCCACAATTGAGTGCACGTTAACGTACGAGGGTTGGTAAAAAAGTTCGTGGCGTAAGGTGTACAGGATAAGTTGAACATAATAATTGTTTTCAACTTCTATTTCGAAATTGACACTCAAAATCATGTACAGAAGAAAGGGAGTTCACAGAACAGGAATTTACATTTTGGGTATGTAATGTCATGCTGGGGGCTGTAAAAGGTGTAGTTAGCGCGAAACTAACTATAAATTTGAATTTTCTGTGGTTTTGGGGAAAATTTAGATAAGGGTGTTAGTGATCTTTCCAGATACATCCTAATCACATGTTCATCTTCCGGATAAAGTAATGGCCAGAAGTGTCTAACCAAGATAATATAGTAGACATTTGCTAATTTCTGGTATTTGGGACCATGGAATAGTCGAAAAGGTGGAGTTGATGATTTTCCTTGGTCCAAAATACATAAAACAATAATAAGATAACCAGCATGACTTTCACTAACCTTACTTGCTTCCCAGGTACCAAACGACCTGGATCTTATTTCCTAAAGGGAATAAAAATATATTACATTTCCTTTCTCTTGAAAATGAGACCACAATCTTATCTTCGCTGTAACTGTATGCATCCTTAAATTCAAAAGTAAAGCTTCATACTATACTCATAATGTTGACATCAAACTTCAAATCTCCTGTAGTTGACAGAGTGGAGCCCGATGTGTTTTATAGGTCTGTAATTCTTAGATACAAATAAAGCATTAAAACATTGGCGTACCAAAGTTTCAAGTTCATCCAAAATTTTAAGTTTTGTAATGGAACCACAACATGTGAAATTGCAGAGGAGACAGAAAAGAAGATAAATTGAGAAAAGGGAGGGGATGCAATGAAAATAGAAAGAGAGTTAGAGATAATGGAAAAGAGTGGAATGGATAGGAAAAATGGAAGAAAGAAAGATGGAGAGGATGAGAGGGAGAGAGCAAGGGTGTTAGACACAAAGAGAATATCAAAATGGGAAGATAGAATACAAACACAAGAGAAGGAGAAAGAGATAGAATCATGGAATAGAAGGAAGGAAGAAAGAGAGAGAAGATAATAACATGGGGACAGAGAGAGAAAGAAAAGTGAAAAAGACAAAAAGAGAGGAGAAGAGAAAGAAAGATATACAAAGATTTGAATAGAATGGACCATAGGAAAAGACGAAAAGGAAGAAAAGAGAGAGGAGAGAATGAGAGAGAATGAGAGAAAATGAAAGGAAAAGAAGAGTGCTCATTATTTCCACTCAAATTGCTAACAATACATCCTCAGTGTGCCAGACACATTTGACCTGCTACTTTCTCCAGCCAATCATGACGATTGCGGTCACTAAAAGCATAATGCCAGGATTATGGGGCTGCACTGATTTCTCATAATCCCCAATTAAATTTCGTCCATGCTAATCCGAATCTGGATTTGTGGTCTGACGATAATATTAAAAAAAAATCACGAATACATTAACAGATATTGATGTATCTCCGAATGTGCATTGAATGTCCTTCAGAAATCCATCATTGCATGTTGCATGTTGTGTTTCGTCCAAGATTTCAGAAGATATTTAAAGAAAAAAATAGGTAATGAAACATGTTCGTGTATCATGTTACAGAAGTTTTCCCAACCAATTGGCCCCAAGACCAAGAATGATTCATCAGGTTGATTTAAATCAAGTATTTTTGTAAAAAAAGCACTGATTAAATCATTTTAAAGAAGTATTTTTTAGGAAATAATAACTAATATTTTGTGTATAATAATATACAAAATACTAATCACGTTAATCCGTAAATAGTGTCATTATCCTTAAACTGTAAATAAACATGGCAGCTGATAATTTGCAAACTATCATTAAATATGCCACAATTCAGCTACACAGACAACAAAAATATTTTAGTTACAATAATATAGTACATCCAGAATGTTTTATTTTCACTGGAACTAAAGTTACTGAAATGATTATTGTTTCATTAATACACTCAACAAACATTTCCATAGTGTTCATATGTATGTATACACTATTAGAAACAGATAAATGTATATTTACATGTAATTTTTTTATTTGCTTTAATCAAACTGTTCAAATATTTTACAGGGCCGTTTACCAGAAAAGTATTTCTATAAAAAATATATATAATATAGAATCTATATGTATGGTGCCAAAAACCATACAAACAATTTAAGCGCGTTTCTTAAATAATAAAAAAAATCCAATTTAAATAAAAAAAACATTAAAAATATTTTTCTTAAAAAAGAAAATCATCTTGTCAGTGCCCTATGGGAACGTATATTCAGGATCCCTTGACAAGAAGCTTCGCACGTGAATCGTTTTGAAAGAAGCATTGTATTATCACACGTGCCTGCTTACATAGTGTTATGCAAACAGGTCAAGGTCAAGCGTCTGGCCTCCACTCTGAACACAGTGACCTGGCTAGTGATTCTCACTAGATCAATCGCTTCATATTCTGATTAATTATACAGGGTGGAGATGAACTCTGGAACAAACAAACTTTTACAGGTTGTTCAGAAATGTTGGCTGATCGTTTTGATATCAGTAACCCATGGTCATCAGGATAACATGTTATCGAGTAATGTCATGTTAATGTGCTATACTTGTATTATGTTCTTTGGACCGTGATAGATGGGTTTCAAAGCAAAATTAATCCGCTACTCAACACCTTCTGTAATATTATGAATAGCAATACGAACAATACCCAAAATTACATGAGTAAAGAAACAAACCTCTAGGACAAAATTCGTGCTTGGGAGTGTCGACTGGAGTTTCGTGCTCTAAGCTCTTCACATGACCCAAAAAACAAGAAGTCCATCGGCGACGTATCTGTTGATCGAGCTGGCCATGAACCAACCAATCTCTGACGAAACTGTGTATGAAGAAGTTAACTAACAGCGACTGCAAAGTGTGGCGGCGCCCCGCCATGTTGAAACCACATGCGCAAAGGTAGTTTAGCTCGAGAAACGAAACAAATTCCGTTTATACATACAAATGTTTGAAAAAACGAAACAAATTCAATTACTCTGTAATAAGGTACCGGGAACCATGGGATCCTTTATCAAAACACTCAGCCAACATCACTGAACAACTTGTGAAAGTTTGTCGGTAGGGTTCGGTTTCACCCTGTATACACAGAAATCAACTAACCATTTAATATTTTACACCGGAATATGCCCACAGCAGCCACGTATCCTATTCTCTAAGAATATTACGGTTGAAAGTTGGAGTTGGACAATCTAAGAGTGTGTCATTTACACATCTGTCAAAAAGTAGAAAGATCTATCTCCTGAAACGGTCCTCTCAGTAGAGTACCGACACATATGAAGAAATGAGAAATATGTGTACACACCTAAATATATCCAATCATGTGCTGTGACATGAAATGAAATAACAAGGTTTATAAGTAGGGCTATTTCATCTCAAATCATACAGGTAAGTAATAAATATGTCACCTTCGAATTTCAAAATCAGCCGAAAAAAAATATATGTTAAAGGACCACATGATACATGTTCAAAAATAGAATATTTTTATTTTCTGTTGATTTGTTACAGTGTTACAAGCTCACAAAGAAAGACACTATTTAATAAAATAATTACGTAATGGAAATAATGCAATTTCTAAACCACTGTAAATCAGAAACAAAAAAATAGTAGAGACTTCAGGTTTCTTTTATTTGATAGCTTGATCAAATCACTTCCAAACCTTATTAAGGAATATATTTATGAAACACTCTTCAATCCTAAAATTAAAAGTCAAAATACAATTTTTTTTTTTTTTTTTTTTTAAGTGAAGAACAACAGGACATGGGTTTTGCTGGGATAATAGAATATGGGAACTGGACGAACTATTTGCAATGCCATTTCTGCTCTAACTTCTAACGTTATGTAGAAAATGATTTTTAAAAAATGAAAAGATATCCATTTTGACCTTTTTTCAGAAAGCATTTTCTCAAAAGCACCCATCTCAAGATTTCTGAAAATTGTACAATATAGTCCTTGGTTACTGTACTTGCAGAAGGTACAATCAGACCTTTAAATAATTTTGTGGGTAACCGGGCAGAATATTTTGAGAAATGTCCTCCATGTTCCATAATTTCTTTTTATTTTTACTTTAAAATATGTTACACTGGCAACACTGTTTCTAACTGCTGATATATCAGAGAACCTGTAAAGAATCAAATATATTGTTGGTAACAGTTTGTGCATGCTTGCACGCATGTGCGTGCACGAGCGTGTACTGTTAGAAATCACTTAAAATAGGGTCATTCCATACCATTTCGACGAACCCCTGTCGTATCATATTTATTTAAAGTATATTAATAATTTAATAACTTATTTCTATTTCCTTTAAGTGGTCAAATCGACATTTCAGGCTTGCGTTTAGATCTGTCGACCATTTTTAATTTATTGAATGAGGTGATTTTACCGGTTTCAATTTGCCGGTTTATAAAAATTGATTTTCTTCATTTTGTTGATTATTACTTCCACTCTGAGACTAGTAGTTTCCGTGCTATACTACAATAAATGTAATAAATAATTCTGAAAATTGTTAAATATATGAGGTGCGTGGTCCTCCACTTGTAACACTGTAACAAATCAACAGAAAAAATTGAAATATGGTTCTTTAACATATTTTTTCCCAACAAAATCCTTGATGGTGAGTTGACAGCACCTGTATGATTTGAGATGAAATCACCCAGTAAGAGCTTTCTCATCACCAGGTGGCACTGACAACCTTGCACTTAATACAATAATGTTAGTACAATATTATTACATATGTAAGTAATTATCTTTTTAATTTAAAAATCAAAAGCTGTTTAAAAAACTATAAATGGAAGTAAATGTTGTAGTCAAAAATACATAATTTTATTGAAAATTACACAGTAAATATCAGAAGGGATGAAAAGAGATTCATGAATTTGAGAAGAGAAGACAAAATCCAATTAAAATGCTCTAAATCGTTACTTCCTTTTCCTGAACTAAGTTATTCATTTTAAGCTTTCAAATTTCATATTTGTAATTTGAATAAATTTGAAGATATAGCAACATAAGAAATAACTAGATTGTTGAAATCCGATCTTTTTACTAGACGGCCAGGATGCCGAATCGAAATAATGAATTTCGTTTCAAATTTGAACTTGGTAGGTCTTCATTAAAAAGAAAAATCTCATAATCTAGTTTGCCAGATTCAAAACGATTTTGTATCTCAGTACGAGACGGATTCATTTATGTTGTGTTGAGCCACTGTTTGGTAGGTGTCCCAATCTACCAAAATGTATCTATATTGATCTTGTAGTTTCAGTAATAGTAATAGTTTACACTGAAGAAAACAACTAGTGGATAAGGCCACTTATTTCAACTTTGCTGATTATAAAATATGTTAAATGTGTAAATCTGTATGATATAATCCATATTCTTGTGACGTCACCACTTGAAAATATGTCACTGATATATTATTTTGTGAAAGAGCACGTTACTTTTTTGTTATTGTATGTAAATTGCACATTTCTTGTAATGTATATAGTGTATTGGGTAATGTTTTTTTAAATAGTGTTTTATTATAATCTGTGATAGAAACCCATGTAGATGTCAGTTTTGTTTGTATAATCTTTTGTAAATAGAACGTGATTCATCTGTATTTGATCTGTGATCTTGAAATAGTATAAAAGCGAGTATTTCGTATAAGATATCAACACAATCACCGCAGATCGTCGATAGAATTTAAACTCAAAGGAACTTCTCGGTACATACATCTTTGTATAGTAGTTCGGGGCGCAAGCTAGGCCTATGCGACCATAGGTACGCTGATAGCCACGCATTGAGGTTATGTGTAATAGTTGAGCCAAGACACCGACAAGGCGAAATCCTCACATTCGTTCCAAATATATTGTCATTATAATTGCAATAAATAAAGAATAAATCATTTCATTCTATCTACGGCAGTATAGTGTATTTTTCCTCTGTGCTGTGAGATTGTATCCTAACACTACCCCTGTACCTGAGAGGAGTCTGTGTACTTCAGCGAGTCTCATCGTTCACCGCTGAGCATTATTCATTTACAAATACAACCACTGAATACCAAATATAATACTTATACGTTTCATGTATTTTGTTATTTTAATCAGAATTAAATAAGGACTTACAGTTGTAAAAAGTGGCAATTTTCATTAATCAAGAGGCTCACCTGGCTAAAAGGACACATTTAAATGGTATTAATTGTGAAGCAAAATTAAATGAAAAATATGCTTTATTTCTGTTAACAAAACAATAAATTACCAAACCTTTTTTAAAGCTCTGAAACGTGAACTCCTCCTGTTGTCCAGAAAATATTAATATTGACAGTAACTCCGTTCAATATCGCACCTATAATTAAAATATGTCGATTTTAACGCGATTTTTATGTAGTACTTTATTTGACCGTAGGCCGGGAGCGCACAAACGACAGCCTTATGGTTAAAAATGTATACCACCAGCGCACAAAATCCATGCCGATGTTGCCACGTTGTATCAACTGTTTCCTTTTCAACATCAATGCATATTTGGGTAATAATTTATTTATTTATTTACTTCGTCTTTTGGATGGCGAAGTTAAGGCACAAGCCTTTTCTTACACTTAACGAACTCTACTTCACATTTTACAAATTTAGTTGAAATATCTAACAGTTTGCGAAATATAAAACATCAAAATACCAAAAAATAAAAAACACAAAAGGATAAAAAAAAGAAGAAAAAACACAAAAAAATAAAAATAGACAAAACACCAAAATACACATAAGAATTGTATAAAATGCACGTACAGCATGAACACACACATAACAAAAATACTTAAAATACAGAAAAATCGGTCTGTGTTTGTCCTACAAATTTAGATCAAGAAAGGTTTCATTTTATTATCTTTCCTTGTTTTCAGTACTGGTAAGTTGTCTCCAGAAGATGCAGAATCTTATTTCTATACGCTAATTTTATAATTACTCTTAAATCCTTTCTTTCTAACCTAACCCAACCTTACCTTACCTAACCTAACCTAACGTAACAAAAATAACTTCTATCCAAAGAGGTCATTTCAATCAGGGAAGGAAGCATGATCTCTGAAGGAAGGTCAGCCATTACACAATGATAGATGTGGCAACGTAGCATTGAATATTGTGCGCTCGTGGCACCTTTCATATACCACGAGCGCACACTTTCACATTTTTGTGCGCTAGTGGACTGCACCCCATTATATAGAACTAGCTGATTGTCCGGTGTTGCCCGGGTATTTATTTATTCCAATCTTGTATTAGACAGGAAAATAATGAATTCTAACAATAGTGTAAAATGTAACTAATTTTAAATGTGATCGTTAATGTCACCATTTAGCTTAGCTACTCCGAAAACTATGGATTCGACACTAATATAGGTCATTTCTGGCATTTTATTTTTTACTCCCTCTCAACCCGTCATACCGATAGGTGATGAACTTTGATTTGAACCGCATTGGGAGTGTCACGAAAACTATGGATTCCATTCGGAACAAAGCCTGTATGTTAGACAACCCGAGAAACACTATCGTTTTGCGGATTGCATAGAGTCATGAATGTCTGTTTGTGTTGAATTTAATATGGTTAGTTCTCGATAATTTTTACATGTCACCCCTTCCCACCCCACTCCGAAGGGTGCAGGGGTGTCTTACTTCCACAGTATTTCTTTCCGGATTGCAAGTGATACGTGTACCAAGTTGGGTTGAAATGGCTCAAGGTGTTCGAGAGTTATGCCGGAACAAACAAATATACACCCCCCCCACACACACATACATCCATTTTTATATATACAGGGTGAGGCAAAAAGATGTTAACAATAAATGGGTGTTTAATCACTTTCAATTACAAGCAGGGATTTGGTTACAGGGTTTCAATTTGGCACCCATCCCTATCAATGCACTCATTGAGTCTGTTCATTGTTGTTTGTAAGGCCCTCTGGGCCATTTGGGCAGGAATTCCAGCGATGACGTGAGTGATGCGGTGTTTCAGGTCGGCTAGGTTGCGAGGTTTGCTGGCGTAGACCCGATCCTTGACCATGCCCCACAGCCAAAAATCGCATGGCGTCAGGTCGGCTGAACGTGCTGGCCATGGAAGAGGACCACCTCTACCAATCCAGCGTTTACCGAACGTGTCGTTCAGGTAATCCCGAACCAGCAGACTGTAATGGACAGGGGCGCCGTCTTGCTAAAAAGTACCCTCGCTGGAGAATGGCAAGTGGTACCTCCATGAACGTGCTGAGCATGGCAAGGTAATTCACTCCCCTGACGGTCTGTTCTTCAAAAAAGAACGGTTCAATCACTCCAAATTTGCTCACGGCACACCAAACGTTCACCTTAGGGGAATCCCGCATGTGCTCTCGAACTTCCTTCGGGTGCTCAGTCGCCCATATGATACGGTTGTGCTTGTTCACAACTGACCGCTGATGTGGAATGTTGCTTCGTCAGAAAACATGAACAGAATGTCAGGCTCAATGTTCACCATTTCGAATATTTAGTCTCCCATACAGTGTTAACATCTTTTTGCCTCACCCTGTATAGAAGATATCATTTCAGTAATTTTGAAATGTTTTAAGTACGTCAAAACAATCCATGAAGTCATGAAATATAAGATTAATTGGAGTCATCAGAGGCGTATAAACTCGTAATAAACCGTACACAAGCAATTACACTGGGGAACAAAAAAAAAGATTTTATTTTGCGGCATAAAGTTTAATAACAGTTTCAGCACACACAACAGCTGTGATTGCCAATTGTATGATTGGTTCAGTTGAATTGACTCCAGTTATAAAAATAAACACACCATGGAAAATGTAGGAGGTACAATTACTCTACGTTTTTCTCTGTAATATCAAAATTTGATAATGGGCTGAAATTCCCATTAAGAAATTTATTTATTTATTTGTACATTGTTGCTATGCAACTTATGAAGCATTGCTAGGCAATATATCGGACACTCAACAAGGCGTAAGGAAGAATACCAAAACATAAAAATGGTTTTAGAAAAAAAATTGAATATGCTGAACATAAGTGGCTCGTGTGTGTGGATTTGAAGATGGTGCATTTTTTCAAAGTGGGTACACAAAGTATCCCTGTTTCCTATGTTTGTGGGATAGTCGTGCTAGAGAAAAGCATTGGACGATAAAGTTTGGCCCCCAAGGGAAAATATTAGTGGGAAAAGCTAATATCATCCATGAACCGCTGATAGATAGGGACAAAATCATCCTTCTGCCACTGCATATTAAACTTGGGTTGATAAAACAGTTTGTCAATGCCTTACATACAAGTGGTGATTGTTTCAAATATATATGCCACACTTTTCCAGGAGTAAGTATTGTAAAATTGAATGCAGGAATCTTTGACGGACCACCACAAATTCGTACACTTATAAATGATGCCAATTTTACAAGTTACATGTCTTACATCGAATCTGAGGCCTGGCTGAGCTTTGTGTCCGTCGTACCCCGATATAGTTGGAAATATGTTGAAAAAATTTGAGAAATTGGGAGCTAATATGAGTGTGAAGGTACATTTTCTACATAGCCACATTGACAGATTCCCTGAGAACCTTGGTGATTTTAGTGAAGAACGGGGAGAAAGGTTCCATCAGGATATAAGGATAATGGAAGAAAGGTACCAGGGACGGTGGGATCGCCACATGATGGCCGACCACTGTTGGAACTTACAGAGGGATTGTCCTAAAAAGTAATACAGCAGGAAATCGTATAGAAAACGTTTCACATAGTTTGTTACTTCATTGTGTACATATTTTCTTAATTATTATGATCATAGGCCTATATAAATTTATTTTTATAATAATGATTGCAATCACAAAAATAAATATTAAATTGTTGTTGGAAGTTCATTTATATGTATGTCTTATGTTTCCGCCATTTTGGTTTAGTTGCATTTATTTCATAAATTAGAGCCAATTCAGGAAATATATTATTATATCATTATTCAGCAGCATTAAATTGCCCTAAATTAGTTCTCAAACACTGTGCCGCAATTTCACTGTTCCCCATTGTTATTTTTTTGTGGCCAAGGCCCCCTAAAGCGCGTGACATTGGGCTAGCGCCCGAGTTGCCCCTACCTAGGGCCGCCTCTGGATATCTCCTTCAACTTTGTTGATGTATGGAGCCAGTGTTTGTTTCTATGGCCAAAGTGCTTCGTGTGGCAGGAGAATCAAAGTCTTCATTGAGAAAGACAGTTATGGGCCTCGTCTGAGTCATCAGTGGCAGAACTTCATTAGCAGCCTGTTAGTGCTAGGAAAAGAATATAATTCCAGCATTCACGAACTGCTAGGCACTGAAGATTTATTCCATCTGTCGCCTGGCAACCAGGAAATCTACTTAAAGTCGGAAGTAAACAAGTCAGATCGGAAATTCGCGTAGCTAACGCATATCCTTGAGTTGGGTTTCGCTCAGTGCCGGATCTTCAAATCTTGCCCCCCCCCCCAGGCAAAATATTAGCAAAGGACCCCTCTGCCTACCTACCTTCACACACACACATTGTGTGTGTTTATGTACCGGGTGGTCCAAAAGTCACGGAACGGACAAATATCGTGAGATATACACATCGAATCGGAAAACGAAAAAATACGTGTTTAATAAGTGAAAGAAAGCTATCAATGATATAACACTTGATTCCCCACCCCCCGCCCCCTGGGGATGGGGCGGGGGGCAACTGTAAAATTTGAAATGGAAACCCTCATTTTGTATTGTAGAATCGGATTCTACGTAAGAAACTAGCCGGGTTTCGGTACTACATTTCAAGTAACCTAGGAACAACGACGTAGATGTAGCAGTATTTTGTTCCCACCGGGGTGCTTGTTGTAGGTGAGTCCCCTCGCCTCTCACCATTCGGTGTTCTCGCCAACCTCAATTTATTTCCTGCTCAAATTGGTATCCCCTTTTCTTGGCACAGTCCTAACCGAAGATACACACCATTGGAAACATTCTGTAACATCTCCAGACTAATTGCATTTGACACTGTACGAATTCTGTTTTTATATTCCTCAATATCGTTGAATTTGGTGTCAAAAACTTTGCTTTTCAAGTATCCCCAGTAGATTAAATCATGAGGTTACAAATCGGGTGACTTCGGTGGCCACTCTATGGTGCCCCTTCTACCAATCCACTTGTCAGGGAAAAGTTGTTAAGCACATTGCGAATAATTAAATCAAAATTAACTTGAGCTCCATCTTGTTGATACCAAACATTCGCGAATTCATCCCCAACGATAGTTTGTATTTCAGGTATTATCTCATTTGTCAACAAATTTACGTATTTTTCAGATGTCAAATTGCCATCAATAAAGTATGGCCCGATAAGACGATTACCCAATATTCCAACCCAAACGTTAACTTTTTGTGGGTACTGTGTACGATGCTCCCTCATCCAGTGGGGATTCTGTGGGGCCCAATACCTCATGTTATGCCGGGTGACAGATCCGCTCAACTCAAAGGTAGCTCATCGGAGAAACGAGTCCAACACAGAAATCGATTATTTCTGGCGAATCGTAGCATCATTTCCTCGCAGTATTCAAGTCTACGATCATAGTCGTCTCCGATGAGTTCTTGCACTAGTTTCATTTTGTATGGATGATACCGATGCGACTTCACAATTCTAAGGATAGATGTTTTACTTACTTCGGTTTGTTGAGCTACTTTTAGACTCGAAGTATGCGTTGGAACTTCCAAAGATTTCTCGTTGTTGTTTAGCAGTTTTAGGTCTTCCACATCGTGGCTCATCCCTGACTGCTCCAGTTCTTTCGAAGCGATCAACGGTTCTATAAACAACAGATTTTGAAATAGGTGCATGATTCGGGAACGTATCGTTGAATAAATGCGCAACGTCTCTGTATGATCGTTCCCTATCACCAAACCCCTGCATCATGAGAACTGTTATCCTTTCCCTCTCTGACAATGCCATCGTTAACAGAACACGAACAGTAATGGATTAATACTCCAGTACGATTCCCCCTCCCCCCCTTTGTGAGTTGCAGAGAATGCACACAGGGTTACTGAAACTAAAGTTGACCGCCCACTTTCACATTCTGTAAGATCTCACCTCTCACACAACGATCGCCTTAAGCACGCGACCTTCACCGTGGTAGATTACAGGCAGCTCCTCACGCCGAACCGACCTGGTGGCACGATGAGTAAGCACACAGTGTGTGTATAGTTGTTGGTTGGGAACTGCTCACGCAGAGAACTGCCGACGCACGTCAAGATAATCACATGCCCGCATAGAGTCGCCAGATGGCAGATCAGTCGCCTTCAAGCGGCCCTATGGGAGCGCGGAAGAAAAACAAATCTGGCCGTGACGTAAACAATGAACAATTCCGACGTTTATGCTTTTCGACGTTGGGAACGGAGAAAGGGCGGTGGTGAACGGTTAATTCCGGTCACCACAGAGGCGAGGGGATTCATTAAAACAAGCACCCCGATGGGAACAAAATACTACTACGTCCACGTCGTTGTTCCTGGGTTACGCGAAATGTAGTACAGAAACCCAGTTATTTTCTTACGTAGAATCCGATTCTACAATACAAAAAGAGAGTTTCCATTTAAAATTTTACAGTTTCCCCCGCCCCACCCCAGAGGCGGGGGTCGGGAATCAAGTGTGATATCATTGAATACTTTTCACGATATTTGACCGTTCCGGCACTTTTGGACTACCCGGTATAATATGTGTGTGTGTGTAATTCTTGATCTTATGTTGACAAACTCACATACGAGTACAAGGGCCTACAGTGTGATTCAAAAGTCCCTTAACATTCGCTATGAAAAGTAATGGATTTAGGCTGGGTACAATTCGTTTGTTAGAAACAGGTTAAACTATTTTGCAATGGGACTGGCTCATTGAGGAGCATGAAGACTACAGTATTCCCATGCTTTATCCTCTATTATCGCACCTATTCATTCATAATATACCGTGCGTTTTCCTTAATTCGTTGTCTGATTGAAAAAGGAAATACTGAAATAGTAAACGCACAAGCACAAGAAAGACACTCAAACTGAGTTATAGTTCCACATTATTGAACTGACTGATCAATTGAATTGTTGTTTTTAGTCCACTTTATGTACAGAAAGGCAAATTGGGACTGGACTTACATAATGTATGATCCGAACCACTGTGCCATGTGCCTGCACCGGGTATCGAACCCGCGACCTCTTGATTACAAGGCGGACGACGTTACCACTACCCCAACAGAGAGGCCTCCATATTAATGATTTTGCTCATTTCAGAGCAGAATCCTGCGTAATTTCGGAACTGTTGTGTGCGAAGTTTCTGTGTGCAAAAGTTATGTAACATGTTGAAAGTTATACATTGTGTCCCTTATATTAGAGGTGGGGGCTAAACGAGAACTGGAGGGGTCCTTCCACCCTGCCTCCCCCAAAATTTTCGGCGTCCGTGGTGATGTGATATATAACAATGTTTCTCACACCTGGAAAATGATACATTTGTTACAATCATGCAGTCATAACGTTTTCCTGATTGAAGAAGATAGGTTGAAGAAACCTTCACCGCTTCATTTCTCGTGAAATTCTAGCAAGATTTGATTCTAGTCTGACTATCACGTGGGAGACCCGGGGTGGGTGATCTAAGGGCGGAATTTTTCCAGCTTTGTCCCCGCATAAATCGGCTCCATGGCCCAACCAGCCTCAAAAAGGCGGCCGGAGCGTAGTGCTGATCACATCACCTCAAGATGTCCGATATCGAAAATGGGAGACGGACATTTTGGTGCCGGACATTTTTGTTTTGGGCATTTTGGTGCGAACATTTTCGTGCCAGGTCATTTTGGTGCTAGGACATTTTGGTGCCTTTCTCTTTATAGCCTTTCACCTCTGTCATTCACTTTCACTTTTCAGTGACTATAAATACTGAAAGTTAGTTACTTCCTCATCACTTCAAAAATGTGTTCTGTAGTGAATAGTTCTCATGGTGGAAAGAAACTAATCCATGATGCATTTTCGTATTTAAAAGAAAAGGCCAGATATGATAAAGTGTACTGGCAGTGCTCTCTAAAAAAGCAGTGCAAAGACCGTGTCCACACTGTGAACGGTGAAATTGAAATGAACACACACATGCATCAGAAGTAGAGTAATCAACCCGGTTCACCAACCGAAAATGAGGCTCGGTGAGGCTCGCCTTAATAGATTTCTCTCGTAAGGCATGAGCCTCATTTTCTCGCAGTGTTACCAACTCCTCACCCGAAAAAATCACCAAGGTTTTTGGGTCTAACCTAACCTAAGGCAAAGAGTTGGCAACACTGCAAAGCAAGCCTCAAACAGTGTTGCCAACTTGTTCTTGACCTATTTTTTATTTTACGACGTTTTATGCACTAAACTAACCTACAATGAGAGTAGAGTAGTGTCCCGGGTTCACAGCCCGAAAATGGCGCTCGGTGGCGCTCGCAGTGTTGCTAACTCCTTACTTGAAAAAATCACCAAGGTTTTTGTTTTTGGGTCTAACCTAACCTCAAGCAAGGAGCTGGCAATACTGCTTGAGGCTTGTTCTGCAGTATTGCTAACATCTTACTTGAAAAGTTACCAAGATTTTTGTTTTTGGGTCTAACCTAACCTAAAGCAAGGAGCTGGCAATACTGCTTGAGGCATGTCTTGCAGTATTGCCAACTCGGGCAAGGCGTAGCCTTTTGGGTGTATGTTAACCTCACAGTGTTGCCAACTCGGCGTAGTTTTTTACGCTGTATAATTTTTTAGCTTTTTTGTGTGTGAGTGTATATGTGTTACCAACTCGGCGTAGCCTTTTGGGTGTATGTTAACCTCACAGTGTTGCCAACTCGGCGTAGCTTTTTGGGTGTATGTTAACCTCACAGTGTTGCCAACTCGGCGTAGCCTTTTACGCTGTATAATTTTTTAGCTTTTTGTGTGTGAGTGTATATGTGTTGCCAACTTGGCGTAGCCTTTTGGGTGTATGTTAACCTCGCAGTGTTGCCAACTTGGCGTTGCCTTTTGGGTGTATGTTAACCTCGCAGTGTTACCAACTTGACGCAACCTTTTGGATGTATGTTAACCTCACAAACAGTGTTACCAACTCCTCACTCGAAAAAATCACCAAGGTTTTTGGGTCTAATCTAACCTAAAACAGCTGGTAATTTTGCTGAGGCTTGCCTTGTAGTGTTGCCAACTTACTCGAAAAGTTACCAAGATTTTTGGGTCTAACCTAACCTAAAGCAAGGAGCTGGCAATGCTTGAGGCTTGGCTTATAGTGTATAAAGCAATTTGCCAACCTACTGGTATTGTCATAGCTTTTTACGAGAGAGAGGAGAGAGGGGGAAGAGTTAAAACAACTGGCAGCTGCCAACACCTACCTACAGCTTTTTTTTTGTTTGGTGTAACCTCTAAAGCAACTGGCAAGTTTGCTTGAGGCTTGCCACAGTGCATAAAACAATTTTTTTGCCAACCTACACACACTGGGCAAGGAGAGCCGGCAACAAATATATACTGTTGTAAAAGAGATGGATGGCAGCATAGTATGTGTGTGCGTGTGTGTGTAGCATTATTAACTAGTGTTGGCAACCCACTTACAACTAAAAAAAATAGAGATGCCAACGTTGCTGTAAAAGAGAGAGACCTATCGTGACCTTTGTAAACCTCTCTCGGGGGAACGATGTGCCACACGCGCGCGCGTTGGCGCCTTTATTATTTTCGTATTGCATACAATATTTATTGTGTTTTTTTTCTATCTACAATCATATTTTTCTTATATATTTTTTTATTTTTTATAGGGTTGATTAAAGCACATATTTGAGGAGGACAACGCCACCCATATATAAATAAACCCCTCGAATTAACACTAATTAGAATTACCTTACAAAATTTTTCTCATAAGGCATTTTTGTTTTGTAAACACTCTACCACCAACAGATCACATATAAATAAACATACCCCCCCAAAAAAAATGCGCTCCATGAAAAGTTGCCCTGTGTGCAAAAAAACTATATCAAGCAAAAATTTTGCAAGACATTGTCGTACCTGCGTGCCAGGCAGGCATTTGGCTACCACTGAACTATGTTCCGGATGCAATAAGCACATTACAATTGCGTATGCCAAGAAGCATAAGCTTATTTGTTTAAACAAAAATACATCTGGGGCTCAACCGTCGACCTCAACCAAGAGGAAAGCGGAAGCTGACTCGCCACCATTCGCCAAACGCATCAAAACTGTGGCCAAAGCAGACCAGTCTGCTTTCCAGCGTTTGTTAGAGGACTTTCCTTTTATTTCTGAGGGTTCATGCGACGTGCGTAGCTTTTTGGAGAACGTGCAAGCGCAAATTATTTCCGTCCTCGGCGATGCGCTTGCAACACACTCCGCCAAATTCTACGCATCGCTACGTTGTCAGTACAAAAAGCCGTCTGATGAAATTTACAGCTTCTGCCACAACACCAAGGCGAAGACGCTGCATCTGACGGATGTCGAAAACCTCGAGGACATCTACAACAAGTTTGTCGAGGAGCTGCTGGCAAAGCAAGAGGAGCATGAAGCCGAGGGCTCGGGGGGTTCGTTGTGCGGCGAGCCTCACGAACTGCGCGTCAAACTTTCCAAGTTTATGCCTCTCTCCGCCTCCAGCTACGTCCGTTTACCATCTGCTATTAAGGATAAAAAGGCCGTCCTGAATATTCAGAACAGTGACGCCAAGTGCTTCCTATGGTGTGTGCTTGCAGCGTTACACCCTGTCCACTGGAAAAACCAACCACACCGAGTTAACCACTACCTACCCTACGAGTTGGAGCTGGAAGATGCGATGGCTGGGATCGACTACCCGGTGGCGCTTTCGGACATTCGAAAGTTCGAGGCCCGTACACACAACCCTCGGTTGGCCATCAACGTTTATGGCCTCACCGACGAAAATGTGGTGTACCCTATCCGGGTGAGCGACGTGGACGACGACGGTGCGCAGGAAATTCATCTTCTGCTCATCAAGAACGAGACCCACCACCATTACACCCTCATTCGCTCGCTCTCTCGGCTTGTTTCGAGCCAACGGAGCAGTGATAGTCACCACGTCGAGGTGTGTCGCAGGTGCTTGTCAATGTTCGACGGACAAGATCAACGCAGTTACCAACACATCAGAGGTCCCAACATCGCTGCCGAGAAGCTCGCTAACCACAAGCTCTACTGCAATGCTAACGAACCGGGGGTGGCAGACTTGCCCGAACCTGGCGCCGTAGAGTGTTTCCGCATGCACGGTGCCATGGTGGAGCACCCCGCTATTATCATCGCGGATTTCGAGGCCTTTCTCAAACCTCTGTCCACTTGCGATCCCGATCCAGAAGTTTCTTCCACCGCCCCTTACCAACTCCACGAGGCATCCAGTTTCGCATATGTTGTGGTGCGACGAGATCAACACATCGACCCCGTGCCCTATGTGTACCGTGGCCCCGACGCAGCCAAACATTTTCTTGAGAGGATGGTTGTCGAGGCCATCGAGATAGGGAAGGTGCTGTTGACCCCCAAGTCTATGCTCCCACTGTCCCCCGACGATCAACATAGACACGAGGAGGCTACTACCTGTCCTGTGTGCACCTGTGAGTTTAGCATCAACAACCGTAAAGTCCATCACCACGATCACTTTAACGGTAGGTACGTTGGTCCTTGGTGCAACGACTGCAATCGCTTGGCCCGGGACCCGCGCTTCATCCCTGTGTTTTTTCACAATGGCTCGGGGTACGACTTTCACCACCTGATCAAGCATCTTGGATACGACAATGCAAGAATCAATGTCCTGGCACAAAACGAGGAGCGTTATATTAGCGTCAGCAAGTGGGTGCCGATCCCCAACTCAAAAAGCAGGAGCATCGAGCTTCGCTTCCTCGACTCCCTGAGGTTCCTCTCGGCTAGCCTCGATGCTCTTGCAGGGAAGCTGAGCAACGAACAAATGCTCATTACCTCTGCGAATTTTCCAAACTTGGACGCCAGTCTCTTCAGGCGTAAGGGGGTCTACCCCTACGAATACGTCACCGACTCTACCAAGTTTGCGGAGACGTCGCTTCCTCTTCGAGCAAACTTCTATAGCAAGCTGCGAGGCTCGGGCATCTCTGAGGATGACTATAACCATGCTCAGTCCATGTGGCGCGAGCTGGATTGCCAAAATCTCGGGGACTACCACGATGCGTACCTCAGACTTGATGTGACGCTCCTCGCCGACGTGTTCCAGACGTTCCGGGCGACCGCAATGAACATCTACCACCTGGATCCCGCCTACTTCTATAGTCTCCCCGGACTGGCATGGTCAGCCATGTTTCTGGTGACGAAAATCAAGCTGGAGCTTCTTTCGGACGTGGACATGATGCTGTTTGTGGAACGTGCCAAGCGGGGTGGAATGGTCCAGGTGTCGCAACGGCACGCGCGCGCCAACAACCATCACATGGCTACTGGCTACGACTCCACCCAACCGTCAAGCTACATCATGTACACGGACGTCAATAACCTCTACGGACACTCCATGATGCAGCCACTCCCCTTTAGAGGGTTCGAGTGGGCTGACCCTTCCAAATTTGACATCAAAAGTTTCGACGATTCGGAACATGGGTTCTTCGCCGAGGTGGACCTTGAGTTCTCCGAGAAGCTGCAGGATTTGTTCTGCGATCTCCCCCCTGCACCCGAGTTCAAGTGTCCACCCGATTCCAACCAGAAGAAGCTCGTCATGGATTTCGAACCCAAGAAGAATTACGTCCTGCACTACCAGAATCTCCGGTGGTTGATGCGGCAAGGGGTCACCGTCCACGCAGTTCACCACATCCTCAAGTTCGAACATTCTTCATGGTTGCGTCCATATATCGAGCTCAACACTGAACGCCGCACCGCAGCCACGTCCGAGCTTGATAAGGATTTCTTCAAGCTTATGAATAATGCGGTGTTTGGCAAGACCATGGAGAATGTACGGAATCGCGTGGACATAAAATTGGTGACGAGGAAAGAGCGATGTCGTCAGCTTGTTGCAAGTCCATTGTTCAAGTCTCGAACAATCTACAACGAGCAGCTGGCTCTGATTCACATGAAGCAAGGCGTGGTGAAGCTCAACAAGCCCATCTACGTTGGAGCCACTGTTCTGGATCTGAGCAAGCTCCACATGTTCGAGACGTACTACGACATATTACGTCCACACTACGACCACAACATCTCGCTTCTCTACACGGACACGGACAGCTTGGTGTACCACGTTCGCACAGCCGACGCATACGGGGATATAGCCACAGCTCCATCTTTGGTTAACCTCTTCGACACCTCGGGCTATCCCCAGCCGAACCAGTACGGAATCCCGGCTCGCAACAAAAAGGTGCCTGGCAAACTCAAAGACGAGAAGGACGGAGACGTGATTCTCGAGTTTGCAGGTCTTCGTGCCAAGGCCTATACCATCAAAGCCGAGGGCAGCGTTACCAAGAAGGCCAAGGGTGTCGGCAGACAGGTGGTTCGGGAGCATCTCACATTCGAGGACTTCGTGGATTGCCTCAAGACCGGGTCGTCGGTTCTAAGAGCAGAACAGCGCATCCAGAGCGTCGACCATGTGTTAACCACCAACAAAGTGAGGAAGATTGCCCTGGATCCCAACGACGACAAGAGGTGCGTTCTCCAATGTGGAATCCACACACTGCCGTGGGGGCACTATCGCTTAGCAGAAAGCAAAACCTGCAACATGTGCCCATCTTCAACAGAAGATTCATAAAAACAAAACAAACACACTGACAGTCATTACAAAAAACTTTGACCGTATTCTTAAATAACCAGCATAATATGAATCTCTTTGGTTTCCGAAAACAAGCCAACATGGAGACTGTACACCGCGCGACGACAGATCATGAATTTCTACCTTCCATGTTAACTAAACTCAACGGTCTACTGATTGTTCACCTTAACAGCATTTGGACGAAATTGGATGACGATGTGGGCAAGATGTTTTACGTCTTCAACAACAATTTACATTTTTACAAAATTCCGATCGATGGAAAACTTCAAATCACCATAAATCCGGAAAACGTAGGCGAAATCAAAATATCTACCGGCAAGAACATTTTTCGAATCAAGCACGACAAGATGCTTTCTAACATTACGTACGATGTTTCCGCAGGAGATTACCTGTACGTCGAACTCCTCGGAGATTACGACAAACTTGTTCCTCTCTTCGTAGAATTACGAATCGTCTATCCTATTATAAATAACCGTTAACCAAAATGCCTAACCACATTTTCGGCAACACTAAGCGTGTAGACCATGCAGAAGAGATTCTTATGTTGGATGTCTGAATTAAAAAGTTGAGGAGCGATTTGATCGCTTTGCAGGAGACCTTAAACAAAAGTTTAGAGTCGGAGATCGCTACGCTCCAAACGCAATGTCTCGACCCTATTTTGAAAATCGATTCCGAACTGAAAACGCTCATAAAAAATTATGTTGACGTACCTTCTTACGACAGTGTTCAAAATATACAGTTGAGCGTGGATTCGCTTCAAAATGATTTGGCCAAATTACAGCAATTTCAATCGAAAAATAAAGATTTGGAAAAATTAAAACTCGAAATCGAAGAACGAACTTCCGCAATAGAAAAAAAAATTTCTGAACTTCAAACTGTTGTGAAGGATATTGATGTAGAACGCTTGCACGTCGTTGTTTCCAAATTACAAGAAGAATTCACCGGTACATTGGAAGAAATTAAATCCAAGTTGCAGACTTTGGAAGATACCATGACGAACCTACCATCGTCAGACGAACTGCAGGTCATCGGCAAAAGCGTCGCGAACATAAAAATTCAATTGGAGGCTTATCAAGATTTCGAACACATTCAAACCACCATCGCTACGCTTCAGGCGTCTCTGGAGTTGATCAACGAAGAAATTAAAAATATTCACGCTGAAGCAAGTGCGCTGACGAGCATACAAGACACGTTGAGCACGGTTCAACAGAAGATCGAATATTTAGAAAATTTGAACGTCGAAACGAATCTTGCTCATTTTCATCACGTACTGGACAACATACAGGCCGACTTGGAATCGTTACGGACGAGCGTACCTTCGAGCGAAGATTTGGAAAATTTGAAAACGGCGGTGACGGCACTATCCGATTCGAGCGACATCAAAAGTTCATTGAGCGATCTCGAGAGTAGGGTGGCCAATCTCCCCACCTCAAAAGAATTGCATGCTTTGAAAAAGAACATATCACGTATGCTGAAACGACTAGAAACGGAAACAGCGAACGTGGAACAGATTCGAGACGAACTTACTTCGCTGGTGTCGATGCTGCCCACTTCGCAGAGCGTCGCCGACCTTCACATGCAGTTTACCGAGATGCGAAGCATCGTGAACGATCTTACCGAGAAAAGTTCGAAATTGAATCAAGTCGAGAATCTTCAGAGTATTGTCGTCAACATCAGAGATCAAGTTGGAGTGCTGGAATCCACGCAGGAATCGACGCTGGCCTCTTTCGGTGCCAAGTTGCAAGAACTCAACGAAAACTTCAAGCAGTTGAACGTGGAAGTGAAAATCAAACCGTCATTTTCTACAGTAACAAATACCATCGTCGAACATTTGTTGCCCGTACAAAATACACTGGGACAGCTTCACAGCAACCTCGTTAGCGTCGATACTAAATTCGCTAAACTGCATTCTCTGCAAGCCATCGAAATCAACAGCGTACCCAATCAACAGAGAATCTCCACGTTTGTCGAAGGTAACAAACTGTACATGTTACATCCTTATCATCCGTACTACAAGTTTCTCCTCGATGGCACGATTCAGATAAATGAATTTTCGTACTGGTCTCACGGCAGAAAAGCTAGCGTTCCCATCATGACCTTGATATCGAATCGTGGTGTCCAGAAAGCAGGAAACATTCCTCTGGCACGTTGGAACGAAACGCGCAACATATATGAAATACACGAAGACGAAGATCTCACCGTTTTTGACGTGAGTGCCGGCGATAAGCTGATCATTCAAAACACGAGCGAAGTGCAACCCTCTTTGAATCCCATCACGCTGGTGCTTCTCTTCAAACGTAATCTCTAAAAAATGTCTAGGCAAGCCATCGTCGAAGAATTGCATAAACCTGCACGCCGCAACTACGAACGTTTGGCGGTAGTGACCAAGGGAATCGACGACCTCTGGCAAAGTGACCTCGTGGAGATGAGCAGCGGCAATTTGAAAAACGTACATAAATTGAACAAGAGCAACAAGTATCTCCTCACCGTCATAGACACGTTTTCGAAATTCGCATGGGCTCTACGTTTGAAAGCCAAAACGGGAACGTGCGTCACGGAAGCATTCAAGACAATTTTTCGCGAAAGCGGCAGACGGCCACGGTTTTTGCAAACGGACAAGGGGAAGGAATTTTACAACGCCGTATTCCAAAAGTTTATTCGGAAACACGACATTCGACATTATTCAACCTTCAGTCACATCAAAGCTAGCATCGTGGAAAGATTTAATCGAACCTTGAAAACACACATGTGGAAACGATTCACGCTTCGAGGAAATTACAAATGGGTCGACATACTGCCGGAACTCGTCGACACCTATAATGATAGGGTACACAGAACGATAGGCATGAAGCCAGCTGACGTTACCAAGGCCGACGAGCAGCGTTTAATTTCTACAGTTTACTGTCCAAAGTACACTCCCACGACTACCAAGAAATCAAAATACAAAATTGGAGACCAGGTGAGGATCAGTAAATTCAAACGCACCTTCGAGAAGGGTTTCACACGAAACTGGAGCACAGAACTTTTTACGGTGGTTCGAGTTTTACCCGGAAACCGGCACACGTATATAATAAAAGATAGTAGCGACGAGATTTTGAAAGGAAGATTTTACGAAGAGGAACTCTCTAAAACAAAACACCCCGACACATACCTCATCGAGAAAGTATTGCGTAGAAAAGATGACAAACTATTGGTGAAATGGCTGGGGCTTCCGGAAAAGAGTTGGATCGACGCGAACGAAGTGATTCTATGAGTGCGTGGAATGTCGTGAAACGTCTACCTGATTCGGAAAGTCAAACGAAAAAAAAGAACGGCGAGTTGCTTCCCGACAGCATCCGTTGTCTAATCGTAGGCCCTTCAGGGTGTGGGAAAACGACACTGCTCGTGGACAATTTTCTCCTCGCACCGAATTGGTTAGATTGGAAGAACAGGCACCTCTACGTATTTTCGAAAAGTCTCGAACAAGCGAAATACCAGCAACTGATAAAACTGTACGATGGTCTGGACATTGCAACGTTCGCTTCGGAAATAAAACCACTCGACGATTGTCGTGAAAATTCAGTCGTTGTGTTCGACGATGTCATCCTGGAAAATCAAAATGAAATTCGCAATTTTTTCACGCAAGGTCGTCACAAAGGAATAGATTGCTTCTTCCTAGCTCAAACGTTTTCCAAAATTCCAAAACAGTTAGTACGTGACAACGCTAATTTCATATGTTTGTTTCGTCAAGATCACACCAACCTGAAGCACGCGTACGATGACTACGTAGGCGGAGACATGAACTACAATCAATTTTCGGAACGCTGCTGCTCCCACTGTTGGAACAGTGACGATTTCGGATTCGCGACGATCGACATGACGAGGAAACCCAACGATGGAAAATACAGAAACAAAATCAACGACTTTCTAAACGTTGCAACGTTGTGAGCAACAACGTGTATAAATAACGTTATGGCGAAACGAAAAATCGAAGACGAAAATCTCAAGTTGCGAAACTACCTCGCGAAACGCTTCAAAGGTTGGAAATCCGAGAATCGCGGATTCTACGAAGAGAAGAAACGTCAAGATCAACCTGTGATCGATGCCATCAGCGATCTAGGTAAAGAAATTAAAGGCGTCACAGAACAAAATAAAAATTTGATCAACGAACTCGTACCACTTGCAGCTAAAAGTTACACCGTACCCACGCCTATTTCGAGCATTCCTTCAACGCCGTTCGAACTGAAGGACGTACCGCCAGGACGTCGAGCCATAAGCAGCACGTCGTCGTCTTTGGATAAGATCGAGTTGGGACCTTTGGCACGAGACTACCTGAGCACGGGCAAGTTCGACAAGGATGAAGTGTTCGGATTGTATCCCACCATGGAAACCAACGAAGGCGGCGGTGTGGTATGGAAGATTGGGAAATCGAAGGTGACTTTTGAAGGCAACGACATTAAAGTCAATTTAGGCGATAAGAATAGCTGGAACAGGTATCCGGGTACGGTGGGACTGTGGGAACTCGTTGCCAAAAAGCAGCCGAAGGATTACACCGAAGAAGATTACCAGAGTTACAAGGAAATTCTGATCATGACGGACGCCTTGTACCAGAACAACGACGCTACGCAGAATAGGGTGAAATCGAGCAGCGGCGAAAAATACAGGAATCTCATCAAGCCGATATGGAACCAGGTGAAAACAGGCAGCGGCGTCAAACTCTACAACACGTTACCCAAAGAATTTGTTTGGGTGGACGACGTGCGCAAGCTCATAGACAGGTTGTTGGTTATTGCAGGAGAGGAGAATGCAGGCAATCGTAATTTCTACAACGAGAAGGTAGGAATTGTGGACATGATCAGCACAAAACTTTCCAACTTCATCGTAAACGACGACAAGGGCATAGGGTACCTCATTAAAATCATCAACACGCTGCCTCCGAGATTCTGGAACGTGGCCGAAGGAAAGGGTCTCGTGAACGACATCATCAACAAGTTACCTTTCGAGATGCATTTACCTGGCTACCAGTACTGCGGACCAGGTACCAAACTCGAGAAAAGATTGGAGAGAGGAGACAAGGGTGTGAATCCGTTGGACGTCGCATGCAAAGATCACGACATCGCCTACAACACCACTCGCTCCGATCTGGATGCACGTCACGAAGCAGACAGAAAGTTAGAGCACGCAGCTTTCGAAAGATTCGTTAGCAGAGACGCTTCGCTGGGAGAAAGAGTTGCAGCACTGGGCACCACCATCGCCATGAACACGAAACAAAAACTTGGATGGGGTGTGTAGAAATAAAAGAATTTCTCGAACCGTGAAAAAAATTTCTTCGGTATATAAATAACACTACGTAAAAAAAAAAACTCCAATTGTGTTTGCCATTTATAAAATGAGTAAACAATCACTAGACGCCCAAGCATTAAAACAAATGCTAAATTCATCAGTCGAATATGTAAAAATTCAGGAATTAGAAGTGGACAAACCTTACACGATAACTTCCGGTTCAATTGTTTCTACCCAGTATGGCCCCAAGGCGCGTCTGTTGCTCAACGCACAATACAGTCTATTTTTACCAGATCGATACGCTAACATGTTATCTGACGAGAAGCTAGCTATTTTAATCGAGAACAAAACTCAAATCGTGTACAAGGGTACAAAGGAACTTCTTGGTAAGAAAACAAAGCATGTAATAGAATTTGTGTAACGGCTCTGCGCGGAGTATATTCTTGAAAAAAAAATTACACGGAACAAAAAAAATTTCAGAACATTTATATATAAATAACATACCGAAAAAAAATTACACAAAACAAAAAAAATCTCAGAACATATATATAAATAACATACCGTAAAGATTGCATATAGAGCATCATCATGAAGCCCAAGGGTGTCGTGTACCAGATACCATACTCCAATCTGAAAAATCTAGGTGCCCTCGATGGGTTACTCACCAAGAAACAACGCGAGAAGAAACGTTCTTGCTTGACGAAAGGACACGGAATGAAATTACTTCTCAGCACACCTCAATTGAGACGCTTGCAGCGTTCGCGAAAACAGCAAAAGATCGGAGGTTTCATATTCAGCATCCCAGCCATCCTGGCAGCATTAGGGGCCGTTGGAAGTTTGGCCGGCGGTAGCGCCGCCATCGCAAAAACCGTCATCGACTCGAAGAAGAACAAGGCAGAAATGGAAGAACAGAAACGTCACAACCTGGCTATGGAGAAGAAGGGGCAAGGTATAACCAAAAAACAAAAAAACAACCTCGATGCTTTGAAGAAATATAAAAAAAAGAAGAAGCCCTGTCCAACTTCGATATTGAATCTCTGATCGAACTGTTGGGAATAAAAAACTTCAGGGGTGTTTTCATGTCCGATTCTCTACCCTCTGCTGTGAAGAAAAGGGAGTATGGCGTGGTCAACCTGGACAGTTACAAAAATTCTGGTACACATTGGATATGCTACCTCAAAATTGACGATAACAATGCATTTGTTTTCGATTCGTTCGGTGGCACACCACCTGCCAGGTTGGTGAAGTATCTCAGTGTTGCCAACCTCTACTATAATGACAAACGCATCCAGGGTTTCACCGATGTTAACTGCGGCCACCTATGCCTCTCCGTGCTCGCATACATGTCTAAAATAAATAACCCATCGGTGGAACATTTTCAAAAAGCATTGTGGAATCTTAAACACGATGGGCGTGTTCCATCTCACGAGCGAATCTTCGATCTTGAAACTCACGCTGCACGACGACATCGTCTATCCTAAATCCGTAGCTCTGCGTGCATTCTACAGCATGTACCTCATACCTAACGTCACGCAGCACAACAACAAAATTAGCGTCGGAAGCGAACACATTGTCGTCACGCCAGGCCAATACAATCTTTCCACTTTGCAAGCTCAATTACCCAAAGGCACGTACCTTTCTCAAAATTCGGTCACGCACAGAGTGGAAATCCTATCGGCAACGGAAACCATAAACCTGGGTACCATGGGAGAACTTTTAGGTTTCGAGAACAACACCAAACTCGAAGCTGGCATCAAACACACGGCAACCAACATTCCTAAATTTCTAGCCATAGAAACTCTAAACGTTCACTGCAACGTGGCGGAAGGCATGATCACGAAATCCTCGAACGGATTGTTAGGAAGTCACAAGCAGACGGGAATCATAGCCACGTTCAAACCCAGTTCCGAATTCATGGAACCGATCATCTACACACCCTCTTCGCCGATCTATTTTCCAGTATGCCGCAACCGCATAGACGACATAGAGTTGGTGGTGACGAACGAGAAAGGAGACGTGGTGGATTTCGCAGGTGCAACGACCACTGCCATCGTGGAGATCAACATATAATAAATAACACACATAGTGAAAATGGAGCAAATCGAAAGTTACGAATTGCAATCTTTCCCTCCCAACCGTCGCACGTTCGCCAATTTGAACGAAGCGAACAGGGAGATCGAATACGACGTGGACGTAGGGGATGGGTTCGTTCATCCTCACAGAGCGGACCTCTACCTTCAATTCGACGTGGTGAAGAAGGAAAGCGGAGACGCGTTTCCGCCCAATGCAAATTTGATACTCGTTGACAACTTCGTGCCTCACCTGTTCTCGCAGGTGGAGGTGAGGAAACACAACACCGTCATAGACAGAATAGACTATCCAGGCATCACGTCGACGGCAGTGGGAACATTGAAATTATCCAAAACAGACGCAGCATACTACCAGGCGGGAGGATTCGAAGCGGGGACCAAAATATCGACGACAAGTCACACGGTGCTCTTTCCCATGCGTCTGCTGCCGGGATTCTTCTCGGACTACAAGGAGATCATGTGGAAGGGAGGATTGCGCGTCATTTTTCGAAGAGCAGCCAACGACAACAACGCACTGATGCGATACACCAACTTGAACGCCGACGGCACGCCGATAGCCAACACATTACCCGAAGCGGCCAAGTGCGTCATCCGGAGCATGGAATTGAGAATGCCGATCGTAGAATACGAAACAAACTACGCCCTCAAGTACAAAGCAGAGATCTTGAAGAGTCCGCAGGTGTCGATTCACTTTCACGGTTACCAGTGTGTGCAGAAGATGGCGTCGGGAAGTCACATGGAATTCGACGTGACGACGCAGTTCAACAACATACAGTTCGACATGCCAGATTTCGTCGTAGTGCTCTTTCAGACCGGGCGCGATAACAACCAGGAAAAAGATTCCAGCAAGTTCGACGACTGCAAGATCAAGAATGTTTATCTGAAAAATGGACGCAACGAAGTTTTCCCGCGCGAGAATTACAACCTCGACATGACCAAAGACGATTACCTCAAACTTTACGAAGCTTACACGGCTTTCAAACGCGTGACCGAGGGAAGCATGGACATGTACTACACGCCCAGCGAATTCAAAACCCGCAGACCCATGTTTGTCATCAACACATCTAAGAGAAAGCAGGTGGTGGTCAACGATCGAACCAACATCAAGGTCGTCTGCGAGTTCAACAGTCCGTTGCCCGAGGATACCGTATGCAGTGTCATCCTGGTCGCCGAGAAGTCCTTTGTCCACGACGTGAAGAACGAGAGGGTCACAGAGCAGTTTTAACAAGTTTTTAACCTCTTTTCTTGCACAATAAGAAATTTTTGTACTAGCACAATCAGTTTCAATAGCACAATACAAAAATTTCACTAGTTCAAAATCAGTTACAATATTAATTTCATCAGTTATGAATTACAATATCATCAGTTTTTGCACTATAGCACGAGACAATCAGAATTTTTGCACAAAAATTTTGTTGTTGTTGTTTTTACATGAGAAAATTAACAATAAAATTCTTTTTTTTATCGTTTCAGATGCTGTCGAACATCAAAAACACATACACATACACACACACTAGAAAAAAAACATGCAACTTTATTTGTAACACACACATACATTCTCCATCTTCATCAAAAAATATTATAATAAACATAATTATTATTATCTATATCTCACAAAACTCTATATCCAAAAATATTACAACATCAAATAACACTAGAGTCGTTAGTACACGTTGCATGCATTACGGAGGTCCTCTGTAGGGTTTCATGGAAGTTTGGGGAAAAAAAAAAACACGTGAAACTCTACAGAGGTGTGGTTATCTAGAGCCGCAGCCATTAGAACCTTTTTGGGTTGGGCACCACGCACCCTGGCGAGGTTAGGGGCCAGGCATCCTAAAAAAAAAAAAAAAAAAAAAACAATAAATATTGTATGCAATACGAAAATAATAAAGGCGCCAACGCGCGCGCGTGTGGCACATCGTTCCCCCGAGAGAGGTTTACAAAGGTCACGATAGGTCTCTCTCTTTTACAGCAACGTTGGCATCTCTATTTTTTTTAGTTGTAAGTGGGTTGCCAACACTAGTTAATAATGCTACACACACACGCACACACATACTATGCTGCCATCCATCTCTTTTACAACAGTATATATTTGTTGCCGGCTCTCCTTGCCCAGTGTGTGTAGGTTGGCAAAAAAATTGTTTTATGCACTGTGGCAAGCCTCAAGCAAACTTGCCAGTTGCTTTAGAGGTTACACCAAACAAAAAAAAAGCTGTAGGTAGGTGTTGGCAGCTGCCAGTTGTTTTAACTCTTCCCCCTCTCTCCTCTCTCTCGTAAAAAGCTATGACAATACCAGTAGGTTGGCAAATTGCTTTATACACTATAAGCCAAGCCTCAAGCATTGCCAGCTCCTTGCTTTAGGTTAGGTTAGACCCAAAAATCTTGGTAACTTTTCGAGTAAGTTGGCAACACTACAAGGCAAGCCTCAGCAAAATTACCAGCTGTTTTAGGTTAGATTAGACCCAAAAACCTTGGTGATTTTTTCGAGTGAGGAGTTGGTAACACTGTTTGTGAGGTTAACATACATCCAAAAGGTTGCGTCAAGTTGGTAACACTGCGAGGTTAACATACACCCAAAAGGCAACGCCAAGTTGGCAACACTGCGAGGTTAACATACACCCAAAAGGCTACGCCAAGTTGGCAACACATATACACTCACACACAAAAAGCTAAAAAATTATACAGCGTAAAAGGCTACGCCGAGTTGGCAACACTGTGAGGTTAACATACACCCAAAAAGCTACGCCGAGTTGGCAACACTGTGAGGTTAACATACACCCAAAAGGCTACGCCGAGTTGGTAACACATATACACTCACACACAAAAAAGCTAAAAAATTATACAGCGTAAAAAACTACGCCGAGTTGGCAACACTGTGAGGTTAACATACACCCAAAAGGCTACGCCTTGCCCGAGTTGGCAATACTGCAAGACATGCCTCAAGCAGTATTGCCAGCTCCTTGCTTTAGGTTAGGTTAGACCCAAAAACAAAAATCTTGGTAACTTTTCAAGTAAGATGTTGGCAATACTGCAGAACAAGCCTCAAGCAGTATTGCCAGCTCCTTGCTTGAGGTTAGGTTAGACCCAAAAACAAAAACCTTGGTGATTTTTTCAAGTAAGGAGTTAGCAACACTGCGAGCGCCACCGAGCGCCATTTTCGGGCTGTGAACCCGGGACACTACTCTACTCTCATTGTAGGTTAGTTTAGTGCATAAAACGTCGTAAAATAAAAAATAGGTCAAGAACAAGTTGGCAACACTGTTTGAGGCTTGCTTAGCAGTGTTGCCAACTCTTTGCCTTAGGTTAGGTTAGACCCAAAAACCTTGGTGATTTTTTCGGGTGAGGAGTTGGTAACACTGCGAGAAAATGAGGCTCATGCCTTACGAGAGAAATCTATTAAGGCGAGCCTCACCGAGCCTCATTTTCGGTTGGTGAACCGGGTTGATTGCACTACTATCAGATGTTTGTGAACTAAACGCCGGATTAATATACTCTGAAGTGAAAACCAGTGCCAGGGAAACTCGAGAAAGCAATCAACAACATTTGGAGAGATATTTGGAGTCTGCTGAACCTGAAGTGGCATCTCATCTGCAGCCTAAAGATATTCACTTTTAAAATAATATACAATGCATTGCTCTTCAGTGATATACAGGGTGGCGCACGATAAAGTAGCCAGAGTCAGTAACATATGCTGATGACCTTGGCTACTTTTTAGTGTGCCACCCCGTATAATTTTGGCCAAGATTGACATTTCTCTGGAATTGCTCTGTAGGAGTGGATTCACGATCGTTTGAAAACTTGAGTCGGTTAGACAGGATTTTGTGGTAACGTAATGAATGGTAGAACGGGGTCCTTCTTACCTTTGCGTGTCAAAAGTAAAATTTGTCGTACTGAATAACGAAGCGGATTTAATATTTAGTGAATCTCTGGTTGCGAAGTAATTGTCAGTTCAGTAGCAGGGTAGCTGACTGCCACACAGGAACCCCGGGTGTAGTGTTGCTCACGGGACGGGACATGTCCCGTTTCGTCTCGTGTCTCGTCTCGTTTTCGAGACAAAACGGGACAAGCCTTTTGAAATTCGAGACGGGGCGAGACGGAATGCCTTTCTCGTCTCGTTTTCGAGACGGGACGGGACGGCTTTTGAAAAGTCTCGTCTCGTCTCGAATGTCTCGAAAAAAATAAAAGCAAAACATTTAATTAGTTGCAAATACTTGTTTGCTTGGAATAAAGTATTTCAATTAGAAACGTTCATAAGCGTGTATTAAGTCAAAAGAAGACTATTTTAGAGAGAGTAATGAATGAATTTAATACCTAAACTTATTTTCAATACTCTTTCGAAACACAGCTTTACTCCCCATTTTTTTCCAATTTATTCCAGGTTAATAACTTTATGTTACGATAGTACTCCAGATACTAACACAATTCTGGATAACTTCAAGTAAAAGGGCAGGTAGAGAAGGTGGAAGGAGAGTCCAAAATATTGTGGAGTGTCTGAGTCATAGATTTATCTTGTAAAAATAGTCTCAGCTCTATAGGTTGGAAAGATAAACGGACCGACGGATAGGGTTTATTATTATTATTATTATTTAATTTTTACATCAAAGGGTGTACAGAAGTAAATGTTATTAGGATGTAGGAAAAATATTGTAGGAAACATGGCAGTACAAATTGATAAGGAGTTGTTGGGAACGTTATTAAGGAGTTCAAGATATTAGCAAGACTAAGAGAAGGAGATAATTAGGTACAAATAATCTTGCATTATCCCACTCCGAACAGCTGAGAGCTAAAGAGGAGAAAATACGGGAAATATGGAAATAACTAATTTGGTGATTTTAGTGTTTACAGGGAACCATGACAAGATTTTACCACATGATTATTTGCACGGGTTGCGAAATTATTAGAATGTTATGGAAATTTCGGAAATGTCTTTGTTCAGAAAATTCTTGTTGTTTCCCTCAGGCAATCTACAGGTGGTTTGATTCGATTTCTTTACATCCGTTTGAAGATTATTTCCAATGCTTTTTTTTATTTATTTATTTCTTATTTAAGGAAAATACTATTCCTTGCATTGTAATAACGAAATACCAAGGCTGATATAGAATAGATTTCAAATGAAGAAGCGCACAAAGTTCTGTATAATCGTCGTAGAAGGAAACGTTGTTCTACGAGGGGACTCCCCGATGGTACAGTGCTAGCGTCGTCGTCTTGTAATCAAGGGGTCCCGGGTTTGATACCCGGTGAAGGCACATAGTGATTTGAATCCCACTTTAAACTGTGGGTCCAGTCCCGATTAGTCTTTCTGTAAATCAGATGAAGGAATGTTGTAGCTGTTATTTTTATTCTATGAATTTAGCCTTGAAAACAAATTTCACAAAGTAGTTTTATCAAATTTCAGAGGGAAGCTGACAGCAATGTCAGGGTGGCGGGAGCCTGTTTATGGCCAGGGTGTATTCCGAGACCATTTTTCGCTGTTCCCCACTGACAGAGGTTTCGCTTTGAACAATGGACACCGTTGCTTCAGGGGGCAAACACCAACATAGGGGCGAGGTTGACCTGCAGTAGCGGGTAAGTGCCTTAAATCCAGGCCTGAACTAGGAATGAAGGTTGATGCAAGGGAGGGGCAATAAAAATTCTGTAATTTGGTTTGCTTGCTGACGAAGTTTTGCAGGAAAAACTGAAAAGAAAAACGGCAGACTTTGAATGAAAGAGGGACAGTGAACACAAGTTCTTTGTATTATTCGCCGACACACAAGCTTCCATTTCCAAGGTGAGGCTATCAGCAACGAAGTTATTAGAGGGTTGGAAGCAGGACGACGCCAGAGGGGGGCAGGGGGACGCCCCATGTCAGACACTTCGCCCCCCCCTGTGGGCCCCTAACTGAAGTTAATTAAATATCGAATAATAAGAGAGTTCATTTATAAGAGTATGACAATTTTCACCTTTTCAAAGTGGTGTATTCTGCATGATATAACTTTCCTGCTTATAATACCAACTTGATTAACAAATATTAATTTGTTTCGTCCAAGATTCGAGCGCCGACCTGGGCATAGGTGATTTCTCATTCATTTATGTCCTGTAATAGCCGAGATTAACCTAAGTTTTAACCAGTCTTAAGAACTGGGTAAAAGTGTTGAATGTGCGTGGTTCTAAAACATCACGAATATTTTCAGGACCACAAGACATCATCTGTAGTACGGGCAAATTATGCCAATCGTGGTCGTTAGTGACAACGCTAATTAAGACATTCAAAGTTGATTCAAGATTTGGTTGGTTGGTTGATTTGGTGTTTGAAGTCCACTTTATGCACAGTAAGGCTAATCGGGACTGAACTTATAGTTTAAAGTGCCTCCACTGGGTATCGAACCCAGGACCAAAGGTGATCGAAGAAAACCCGTCACTACATGTCAGTTGTGGATTCATCGCGGTTTCTTACTATTCAGGGACTTGAATTTCGAGATGATGAGTCTGAGGAAACCTTAACAAATTGAATTTATTCGATACTCTTGAAGCTAATGAGGGGATATTATTTGGAAATGTATTGAACGTGAACCTTAAAATGCAAATTACCCTTAAATTCGATTCAAAACATATCGCGGGCAGGTAAAAGAACGCTTATTAGGATTTGCCACTCTTCAATCATTAGATGCAGGTTCGCTCTTTCTCGTACATATCAAAATCGAAGAACTTCTTTCCACGAACTCCATAGGAGCCTGTAATTGGGTAGCACAGACATACGTTGGAGTGGTAGAGTAAGTAATGCCAGGGTCAGAATATTTCTTGAATTATGAGATAACTGAAACCTTTGTCTGATTTTTTATCCTGTGATAACATTTCCCTGAAAGGTGAAACACAAATTTTGCCCAAAACTCTTCAGCGTTACGAAGATGGTTGTCCTTAAAATCTTGCTTGAGCTTGCTCGAAACAGGATGCTGGATGCAGACTGCCTCATTTGGCTGTTCTTGCCATTGAGAAGAAATGTCAAGTCCCAAACGTACCAAAGGTGGGCAATGTCTTCTCCAAAGCACATAGAGCAGAATTCTCCTGCAGGAGAATTTCACTTCACTAAGTGCCTCACATTGTTTCTAATACTTAAGAAGACCAATTTCTTCCAACGTAACGTTTATTTTCCAAGAAAATTAAACTCTTCGAAGCATTTTTTCGTCATTTATATTATTATCTTATAACTTAAATATTTATATCAGTAGTTTCATCTCAAGAAAGACGATGAATTATAAAATTATAAATGTCTTCCAATACTGAAATAGTCCACTAGAGACAACGCAACTTGACAATAAAAAAGAATTAATGTCTTTATTAAAACGAATCATGTGGAGATAAACTCGTAATCAAGCAGTAAATTTAAGCAGTAAACGTCCACTCTAAATAAAAGACAAACACAAAACACCATACATGAATATAATAATAATAATAATAATTATTATTATTATTATCATTATTATTATTATTATTATTATTATTATAAGTATTATTATATATGTATATATATGTGTAGTGTTTTCGGGCGTGTTAATGTGACTGCCCCCTTACAAAATTTTGTTGCCAGTCTTCCGCCCCCCCCAGTCACATTTCCCTGGCGCCGTCACTGGTTGGAAGTAAATTGATTAGGACGAGGAAAGTAACATTAGCTGTTGACAGTGTTGCACCAAAGGACGTGATATGTGCTACTGTTTGTATAAATGATAGGAAATTTAAGCAAAACATTATAATTGTTGAGACTTGATAGTTGTTTCCTTCATTTCATCGTGGGAAGAGGTTTTCTGAGACAGAGTGGGATTATTTTACAGATACAAGTAGTGTAAAATACAATATTATAAACCCGATAAAGTATGAGCCCCCCTCAGGCAGATTTGGCTACACTTAAAACTAGCTCAACATGCCCATATGAGCTTTTTGCTCAAGTGTGGCACTCTGTCTAAATCAAGATTTTTGTAAAAATGCCCTCGGGAATTTCCCGTGAAAGTATGACCCCCCTCAGATTGATTTGCCTACACTTACAAAAGCTGCATCTGCCAGATTTTTGTCCATAAGCTTGTCAAAAATATGCCCCTCTTGATATTGTTTTGGCTACACTTAAAATTAAGCCAAGATGCTCATAAAACCCACACCCACCCACATCTACACCCACATATATTTACTTCCGGTCCGGTAATATGCAGAGGCCTTCTAGAATTGCTCTGTGACTCTCTCATTTCTTACATCATAAACATATGATTTTTCACCTATAAGAATAACACTACATATGGTGTCATCAGGGAGTGTATCGTGGAATTCACATATAATGTTAATGTTTGTCCTGTCATTAACCACAACTTGTTTCCTTTTTGAGGTGTTGATGACAAACATGGGTCTCGGTGCTTTGAATTCATCTGGTGTGTAATACATGTCTGTATACCCGGTAGTGACCCTTTTGTATGCTGTAAATGCTTCATATAATTTGAGGAAATCATCCTTGGACATGTTTAAATTATAATTTTCTCTGGGGAACACCTCATTTCTGCCATTTTTAAGATATATGTTCTTGATGTTGCAGTTATCAAATTTACATGAATTTTTTTCCTGATTATTGTGTCTTCCAGTCTGAAACAGTACCACCACAAAATCCGGCATGTCATATTGTATACTGGAGAATGAATTTGTAGCATCAAACTCATAATAGGTACCAGTGGCAGGCTTCTGTACACATTGATATGTATAAAATTGTAAAGGTACCTGTGGATTTTTTATTATATCTGCTTTGTATTTAAGAGCATAACTGGCTTCATATTCAACAACCGGGATTCTTAGCTCCATAGTCTGAATAGGCACTTGCCCTCATCAGGTAGGGTATTAGGCAGAGCTTCCCCTGTAGAGTTTAATGTACTGTACCTCATCAAAGCATTATTATCATTGGCAGCTCTTCTAAATGTGATTCTTAAACCACCCTTCCACATAATGTCTTTGTAATCTGAGAAGAATCCTGGCAACAGGCGCATGGGAAACAGCACTGTGTGGCTCTTGGATAATATTTTATTACCAGCCTCAAATCCACCTATTTTGTAGTAAGAAGCCTCGGTCTTGGATAATTTTAGTGTGGCCAAAGCTGTAGAGGTAATGCCGGGGTAATCTACTCTGTTTATAACAACACCATGTTTTCTGATCTCAATTTTGGAGAACAGATGTGGCACAAAATTGTCCACCAATCTTATATTTGAATTTGCAGGATAATCTGTACCATCGAGCTTTACAACATCAAACTTGATGTATAGATCTGCTCTGTGGGGGTGTATAAAGCCATCCCCTACATCAAGGTCAACCTCAATCTCTGTGTTGGGTTGATTTAAATTTGCAAAGGTCCTCCTGTTTGGGGGGAATGATTGTAGCTCATAACTCTAAATATTTTCCATTTTTTTTGTATGTATTTTTATTTAAATATTAATTTCTATGATTGCAGTTGTTGTGGCTCCAGCAAAATCAACTAATTCTTTTTAACTCAACTCAATGTAATCTATTCTGTTATGGCACACAGGAAAATATAATGTTGGTGATGGAGTGTAGATGATGGGCTCCATAAATTCAGAGTTAGGTTTGAATGTTGCAATGATGCCAGTTTGTTTGTGAGTGCCTATGCCATTTGATTTGGTGATCATACCCTCGGCCACATTACAGTGAATATTTAGAGTCTCTATGGCCAAGAATGTAGGTATATTCATAGCAGTGTGTTTGATGGCTGGTTCAAGTTTTGTGTTGTTCTCAAAGCCTAACAGCTCTCCTATAGTACCCAGATCCACTGTTTCTGTAGCAGATACAATCTCTACTCTGTGAGTGACAGAATTTTGAGTTAACACTATACCTCTGGGTAACTGAGCATTTAGAGTAGACAGATTATATTGCCTGGAGTGATGACAATTTTTTGATCACCAACTGCAATTGTGTTGTTGTGGTGTGTAATATTAGGGATCAAGTACATGCCATAAAATGCTCTGAGAGCTATTGTTCTGGGATACACTATATCATTATGTAATCTAAGTTTCAATATTGATTTTTGGCTGGTGAGATGGAATATCCCCATGATGTTTTAAATACCACAAGGCTTCTTGAAAATCTTCAATTGATGGTTTATTTATTTGAGACAGATATCTAAGAACAGATAAACACAGATGTCCACAATTAACATCTTTGAAATTTTGAACACGGGCATTATTGTAATAAAGATTAGTTGATTTTAGATATTTTACTAAATTTTCAGGTGGAACACCTCCAAATGAATCAAACACAAATGCCTCATCTTTTAAATATTTAAGATAACAGATCCAGTGAGTGCCCTGATTTTTGTACTTATCCAAATTAACTATGCCACACTCTTTGTTGAGTGGTTGTTCATGTAAAGAATCAGACATGTACACACCTCTAAAATTTTTGATGCCCAGTGGCTTAATTAAAGCTTCAATATCTTGGTTTTTAAGCGGCTCTTGTTTTTTTAAACTTATTCATGGCTCTCTTAACACCTTTGCCTTGTTTTTCCATAGCCAGATTATGGCGCTTCAATTCACCTAATTCTGCCCTATTCTTCTTGGCATCTATTACTGTTTTTGCTATAGCAGCTGATCCCCCAGCCAAGCTCCCAACAGCCCCCAAAGCTGCTAAGCTGGCCGGGATAGTAAATATGAAGCCACCTGTATGCAATTTCTTTCTAGATTGCTGTATTTTTTTTAATTGAGGGGTGCTAAGTAATAATTTCATACCATGGCCCTTGGCAAGACAAGAGCTTTTTTTCTTGCGCTGCTTTTTGGTTAAAAGACTATCAATAGTTTTAAGAGATTTAAGGCCTGCATAAGGTATCTGATACATAACACCCTTGGCCTTCATTGTAGGTTTATTATATATATATTCACAACCCCCACCCCAGTTTTTGTTTGGTGTTCATAGCTATGGTAGTCCCCAATGCTGCTATTCTTTCACTTAAAGAAGCATCTTTGCTTACATAACTCTCAATATTTTCCATTTTTTTTTGTATGTATTTTTATTTAAATATTAATCTCTATGATTGCAGTTGTTGTGGCTCCACCAGTGGCACAGCCCAGGCAAATCCAAGACTGGAAAATGTGTTACAGAAGCCTTCAGGACAATCATCAATCAGAGTGGAAGATCACCGCGCTATTTGCAAACAGATAATGGCAAAGAATTCTATAATTCTGTGTTCCAACAATTTATTAAAAGCCAGTCAATACAACATTACTCGAGTTACAGTGATCTCAAGGCCTCTATTGTAGAGAGATTCAACAAAACCCTAAAAAATCATATGTATAAACAATTTACCCTCCAAGGTAATTATAAATGGCTTACAATCCTACCAGAACTTCTACATAAATATAACAACTCGGTCCATTCCACAATCAACATGAAACCCTCTCAGGTAACTTCATCTGATGAGCAAAAATTGATCAGCACTGTTTATTATCCGAGATACCAGCCAACAACAAGAAAAGCCAAATACAAGGTGGGTGATCAAGTAAGAATCAGCAAATATACGCACTTATTCAAAAGAGGCTTTACAAGAAACTGGAGCACTGAATTATTTACAGTGGTTCAAGTTAAACCTGGGACCCTTAACACATATATAATAAAAGATCACCGAGGAGAAATTCTCAAAGGCAGGTTCTATGAAGAAGAACTCAGCAATACTAAGCAGCCTGACACATATCTCATAGAAAAAATCATCCGCAGAAAAGGCAACAAAATATTTGTCAAATGGCTAGGTCTCCCAGAACACAGCTGGATCGAGGCAAACAAAGTGATACTATGAACACCTGGGATGTTATAAAGAGGCTGCCAGATCCTGAAAAGCAGAATAAGAGAAATGGAATGCTGCTGCCTGATAATATTAGATGTCTTATTGTTGGGCCATCGGCTTGTGGTAAAACTACACTAATGATTGATAATTTTTTATTGGCACCCAACTGGTTAGACTGGAAAAACAGGCACTTGTATGTCTTCTCTAAGAGTTTGGAACAATTAAAATATCAGCAGCTGATGAAGCTATATGATGGACTGGATATAGCCACTTTTGAATCAGATGTTAAGCCACTCCATGAATGTCTTGATAACTCTGTTGTTGTGTTTGATGACATTATACTGGATAATCAAAACAAGGTTAGAAATTTCTTTACACAGGGCCGACACAAAAACATTGATTGCTTCTACCTGGCACAGACTTTTTCAAAAATTCCAAAGCAGCTGATCCGAGACAACAGCAATTTTATATGTGTGTTTCATCAAGATCATACTAACCTCAAACACATACTTGATGAATATGTAGGTGGTGACTTGAGCTACAATGATTTTTCTAAGTTTTGCAGTAGGTGCTGGAATCAGGACAGCTATGGGTTTGTCACAATTGATATGACAAGGAAACCCAATAGTGGCAAATACAGAAATAAAATCAACAATTTTCTAGACATTAAAACATATATAAATAACCATGAAAAGGCCAATCATTGATGATCTTAAATTAAGAGATTATCTTGTAAAAAGATTTAAGGGATGGAAATCAGAGAACCGAGGAATCTATGAAAAACACAAGCAAACAGAAATGCCTATTATTGATGCTATTAGTGAATTAGGTAAAAATATCAAAACTGTTACAGAGCAAAATCAAAATTTGATCACAGAGCTTGTAACTGTAGCTGCAAGAAACATATTAGATTATCCAATCACCACACTTTCTAGTATTCATACACCTAGTCCTGTTGCTCCTCGAAGAATTGAAGCTACTCAGGATCCTATTGAATTGGGTCTTCTTGCTCAAAAATATTTAAGCACACCTAAAGACAACAAAGATGAGGTCTTTGGCCTATATGCTGACACAGAGCGTGATGGTAGCATCATACATAGAATTGGCAATTTCAGAGTAACATTTATGGGAGATGATCTGATTGTATATTCAGAATCTCATCTTGGAGAAAGAGGTGCTTTTGTTAAGTATCCTGGCACACCTGGATTGTGGGAACTGATGACAAGGAAGAGACCTGGCAACTATACAGATCAAGATTATGAGCATTACAAAGAAATATTAATAAAATCAGATGCTCTATACCAGAACAATGATCCCACACAAAAAAGAGTCAAGTCTAGCAGTGGAGCAAAATACAACAACTTAATCAAGCCCATATGGTCACAGATCAAGACAGGTAGTGGAATCAAACATTACAACACCCTGCCTAAAGAATTTGTGTGGGTTGATGATGTCAGGAAACTTGTAGATAGGTTGCTGGTGATAGCTGGGGAGGAAAATGCTGGCAACCACAATTTTTACAATGAAAAGGTTGGAATTATGGACATGATAAGCACAAAATTGTCTAATTTTATAGTGAATGACACTAAGGGGATTGGATATCTTATAAAAATTATTAATACTCTACCACCTAAATTTTGGAATATCTCTGAGGGTCGGGGGCTGGTTAATGACATTATAAACAAGCTGCCATTTGAACTACACATTCCAGGCTATCAGTATTGTGGTCCAGGCACAAAACTAGATCATAGATTAAACAGAGGGGACCCTGGTGTTAATCCCCTAGATGCTGCTTGTAGAGACCATGACATAGCATACAACACACATTCTGATCTTGACAAGAGACATGTTGCAGACAAAAAAATTAGAAGAGGTTGCATTTGGTAGATTTGTAAGCAAATATGCTTCTTTAAGTGAGAGAGTAGCAACATTGGGGACCACCATAGCTATGAACACCAAACAAAAACTGGGGTGGGGGCTGTGAATATATATATAATAAACCTAGGATGAAGGCCAAGGGTGTTATGTATCAGATACCTTATGCAGGTCTTAAATCTCTTAAAACTATTGATAGCCTTTTGACCAAAAAGCAGCGCAAGAAAAAAAATTCTTGTCTTGCAAAGGGGCATGGTATGAAATTGTTTCTTAGTACCCCCCAATTAAAAAAAATACAGCAATCAAGAAAAAAATCACATGTGGGGGGATTTATATTTACTATCCCTGCCATCTTAGCTGCTCTCGGGGCTGTTGGGAGCTTGGCTGGGGGATCAGCTGCCATAGCAAAAACAGTAATAGATGCCAAGAAGAATAGGGCAGAATTAGATGAGCAGAGGCGCCATAACCTGGCCATGGAGAAACAAGGCAAAGGTGTTAAGAGAGCCATGAATAAGTTTAAAAAAACAAGAGCCGCTTAAAAACCAAGATATTGAAGCTTTAATTAAGCCACTGGGCATCAAAAATTTTAGAGGTGTGTACATGTCTGATTCTTTACATGAACAACCACTCAACAAAGAGTGTGGCATAGTTAATTTGGATAAGTACAAAAATCAGGGCACTCACTGGATCTGTTATCTTAAATATTTAAAAGATGAGGCATTTGTGTTTGATTCATTTGGAGGTGTTCCACCTGAAAATTTAGTAAAATATCTAAAATCAACTAATCTTTATTACAATAATGCCCGTGTTCAAAATTTCAAAGATGTTAATTGTGGACATCTGTGTTTATCTGTTCTTAGATATATGTCTCAAATAAATAAACCATCAATTGAAGATTTTCAAAAGGCCCTGTGGTATTTAAAACATCATGGGGGTATTCCATCTCACCAGCCAAAATTCAATATTGAAACTTAGATTACATGATGATATAGTGTATCCCAAAACAATAGCTCTCAGAGCATTTTATGGCATGTACTTGATCCCTAATATTACACACCACAACAACAAGATTGCAGTTGGTGATCAAAACATTGTCATCACTCCAGGGCAGTATAATCTGTCTACTTTAAATGCTCAGTTACCCAGAGGTATAGTGTTAACTCAAAATTCTGTCACTCACAGAGTAGAGATTGTATCTGCTACAGAAACAGTGGATCTGGGTACTATAGGAGAGCTGTTAGGCTTTGAGAACAACACAAAACTTTAACCAGCCATCAAACACACTGCTATTAATATACCTAAATTCTTAGCCATAGAGACTCTGAATATTCACTGTAATGTGGCCGAGGGTATGATCACCAAATCAAATGGCATAGGCACTCACAAACAAACTGGCATCATTGCAACATTCAAACCTAACTCTGAATTTATGGAGCCCATCATCTACACTCCATCACCAACATTATATTTTCCTGTGTGCCATAACAGAATAGATTACATTGAGTTGAGTTAAGATGAATTAGTTGATTTTGCTGGAGACACAACAACTGCAATCATAGAGATTAATATTTAAATAAAAATAAATACAAAAAAAGGGAAAATATTTAGAGTTATGAGCTACAATCATTCCCCCCAAACAGGAGGACCTTAGCAAATTTAAATCAACCCAACACAGAGATTGAGGTTGATCTTGATGTAGGGGATGGCTTTATACACCCCCACAGAGCAGATCTATACATCAAGTTTGATGTTGTAAAGCTCGATGGTACAGATTATCCGGCAAATTCAAATATAAGATTGGTAGACAATTTTTTGCCACATCTGTTCTCTGAAATTGAGATCAGAAAACATGGTGTTGTTATAAACAGAGTGGATTACCCCGGCATTACCTCTACAGCTTTGGCCACACTAAAATTATCCAAAACCGAGGCATCATACTACAAAATAGGTGGATTTGAGGCTGGTGATAAAATATTATCTAAAAGCCACACAGTGCTGTTCCCCATGCGCCTGTTGCCAGGATTCTTCTCAGATTACAAAGACATTATGTGGAAGGGTGGTTTAAGAATTACATTTAGAAGAGCTGCCAATGATAATAATGCTTTGATGAGGTACAGTACATTAAACTCTACCGGGGAAGCTCTGCCTAATACCCTACCTAATGAGGGCAAGTGCCTTATTCAGACTATGGAGCTAAGAATCCCGGTTGTTGAATATGAAGCCAGTTATGCTCTTAAATACAAAGCAGATATAATAAAAAATCCACAGGTACCTTTACAATTTTATACATATCAATGTGTACAGAAGCCTGCCACTGGTACCTATTATGAGTTTGATGCTACAAATTCATTCTCCAGTATACAATATGACATGCCAGATTTTGTGGTGGTACTGTTTCAGACTGGAAGACACAATAATCAGGAAAAAAATTCATGTAAATTTGATAACTGCAACATCAAGAACATATATCTTAAAAATGGCAGAAATGAGGTGTTCCCCAGAGAAAATTATAATTTAAACATGTCCAAGGATGATTTCCTCAAATTATATGAAGCATTTACAGTATACAAAAGGATCACTACCGGGAATACAGACATGTATTACACACCAGATGAATTCAAAGCACCGAGACCAATGTTTGTCATCAACACCTCAAAAAGGAAACAAGTTGTGGTTAATGACAGGACAAACATTAACATTATATGTGAATTCCACGATACACTCCCTGATGACACCATATGTAGTGTTATTCTTATAGGTGAAAAATCATATGTTTATGATGTAAGAAATGAGAGAGTCACAGAGCAATTCTAGAAGGCCTCTGCATATTACCGGACCGGAAGTAAATATATGTGGGTGTAGATGTGGGTGGGTGTGGGTTTTATGAGCATCTTGGCTTAATTTTAAGTGTAGCCAAAACAATATCAAGAGGGGCATATTTTTGACAAGCTTATGGACAAAAATCTGGCAGATGCAGCTTTTGTAAGTGTAGGCAAATCAATCTGAGGGGGGTCATACTTTCACGGGAAATTCCCGAGGGCATTTTTACAAAAATCTTGGATTAGACAGAGTGCCACACTTGAGCAAAAAGCTCATATGGGCATGTTGAGCAAGTTTTAAGTGTAGCCAAATCTGCCTGAGGGGGGCTCATACTTTATCGGGTTTATAATATTGTATTTTACACTACTGAGACATGAGAAAGGGTGGTTGTTTAAAGATAGAGACGTATTTTGCATATTTTTTAAAAGTGCAGATAAAACGAGAATTTAGCCTTACTTTTATGAAAAGAAATAACGCAGTACAGGGAAAGAATAACTCTGCACATTTCTCGCACCTGGTAGGATGCAACACACATTCACAACGTATTGCAGGAAGTCTATGAACGAGGATGAAGAGGGATATGTAAAATTTGACTTACCTGCGGGTGAATTAGTGGATTCTAATATTCTTGAGGTTGATAATTTTTAAATTTTTTTTTTAAGTCCACTTGATTCACAAATAGGCTAAATCACGAACCGACCTACTGTTTAATGTGCGATCCGATCCACTCTTTGACTCCATTGGGTATCGAACGCAAGGACCGTTCATTACAAGACCTCGACTTTATTACTACGCCATCGGGGAGGCACCCAATTTACACAAATATGTTGATTCCAATAACACGTTATATGCATAATCTGATAATGATGCACTTTTGGTGCATCTAAACATTTTTTTTTTCAACTATAGCATGTCTAAAAGAATCATTCAAGTTGGGATTTTTATAACTTCAGGAGGCACGGCTCTGTAAATATGCGATATGAACTAAATGCAGGTTTGCCTTCCATACGTGGTGGTTTTGTCACGTTTCTTCGCTTCGTAAAACATACACTTTTGCAAGAACAGCTTCTTGCATCCTCCTGGGGCCTTGCTCTAGTTAAACAAGAAAATATATTTGTTTAGCATAATCGAGGGTTACTTATTCCTGCCGAACTTACTAGAAAACAAGGATTCTATTGAGATCATACGGCTTTGAATGACAGTATCAATGAAGATTTATGATGTACACTACTACTTATAATAATGAGCATAAAATATTAATCAGGAACTTTATTTTTCGTCAACTGGATGTAACATCCTTTTTTGATTGATTGATTGATTTGTTGTTTTAAGTCCACTTTATGCACAGTAAGGCTAATCGGGACTGGACCTACAGTTTAAAGTGGGATCCGAACCACTTGTGCCTCCACCGGGTATCGAACCCGGGACCCCTTGATTACAAGGCGAGGACGCTAAACATCCTTTTTTGTTATTCAGCAAATATTCAATTTATCACCTTTTTTTGACATTAATTTTCTTGCCAGGACAGCTGTTTTTATGCAAATTTTGGCGATCTTAACTACACGTAAGCTAGATATTAGCTAATATTCGTGCTGTTATATTACTATTCTTCTACCATCTTTGTAACATTTCATGTAATAACAATAATAGAATTAATTAATTTACATATTCAAGTGAATAGACATATGAATTATATTAATGTATTAATTTAAACATTTGCTTAATTGTTGTCGTTAATGTTATTATTTCATTTTTTCTGAAACACTTGGCTCGGACACCCTCCCCTTACATATATTTCTAGATGCGTGCCTACCGAAGGATAAATTAGATCAAGCGGTGGTGGTACCGGACTTAGAGGCTAAACGGAAAACAAAGAAGTATGTGCGTCATAAGCTGAGCATAAGAAACAGCACAATATCACAAAGAAAAACTTTTTGAAACTTATGTCATAGAAGATGTTTAACAATATTAAGAACAATAAATGCTTTCTATTTGTAATATACTAAGTAATGAAATTTTAAATAGTCTTTTGTGTTCGTACTACACATTTAAAAACTTTTTTGTTGCTCCCAGCGCCAAGCTTAGAATTTAAAGAAAAAATGTACATTTTCATTTTCAAACATTTGAAGACTTCCAAAAGGTATAGCAGTAATGAAAAAGAGCACTCACTTATGTACGATGGATAGACAGTTGTATGGAAGCGAGAAAAAAACACAAGGTAGATTTCATAAGATACCTAGCAATCAGTAACCAAGAAACTGCATTTTTAACATTAATGTCCTCATGATTAACGAACCTTATTTATTCTCACCACGCAATGGGTAAAATATTTGGAGCTTTATCCCACTTTCCGGAAAAATATTGTGCTTCTGCTACTTTTGACTTTTGTTGCCATGATATCCCGGATCACTTTTACGAGACGAGACGAGACGGGACGGGACGAGACGAGACGGGACAGAACCCTTCGAGAAGGGACACGAGACGGGGCAAACGAATATTTTCGAGACGAGACACGAGACGAGACAGCATTTTCACGAGACGGGATGGGACAGACCAAAGTCTCGTCTCGTCTCGTCTCGTGGGCAACACTACCCGGGTGCGATTCTCGCAGTGTGTGATCTCAGGTGGAAAACTCCTGCATAAAGTCGCTCTAGGATACACTCAGTATTAAATAATTGGAACCTTGGAGGGTAAAGGCGGTAGGAGTGTGGTAAAGATCACATCATCTCCACAAATTATCGAAAGTGTGGTTGTACGGGGCCCTACATCTACGTTTATTGACACAAAGTTCCAATGTGCAGGAATAGGCTTACTTTTTACCTGAAAGACATCGTGAAGAGGAACTTTCTACACAAAGTGTCAAGCGGCACGATTACAAACGCGACAGACTGAAAGTTACAGAACAATTTGGCTCATAGTCTATATATAATTAGAGCTGAATAGAGTGTGAAATACGTTTTCCTTTCTTTCATTTATAATGCACTGAATTCACCTCAAAAGAACCGTTATTTAAATTTGAATTCTTTTGGGAACAATTAATATCTTCATGTGACATGAGGACATAAAACTAGGAGATTTGAATCTTTGATTTCGCAAATGCTGGTTCACCTTGTTCATTGTAAACGGCAAATTTTGAGGCAAATGTTTACGAAAACCATTACAAGCTTTTCTATCGAATACATAAAGAGCTCAACATGAGAATACTTACTCTCTCAAGACCGGAGTTATCAGCGTTCCATGAGATGACTGGAATCCCCAGATATCCAGTGAGCTGAAGGAAGTATTGAGCAGATGCGGTATCCCTCCCATATTCTTCGTAATTAGTGATGAACAGAATCGCGGATACGTCTCTTTCCAGGAATTCTTTGCACAGAGTGTCCAGGATAGCTGGAAAGAAGGAAAACAAAACATCACTGGAGAAGTCAGAAAATTTCAAGTCAAATAAAAATTACATTTTCCATTCAAATATATTATGCTCTCACTGTCGTGATAACTAACCTGTATTATGATTCATTTGTAGCAAAACTGGATATTTTTATCTTTACAACAGTCTTCATGTTTTGCACTCACTATTTACATATTTGTTGTTACCAGGAAATATGATTTTAATGTTATTTTTCTAAGTTAATGTGTATTTTGGCATTATTATGTAAAACTTATGTCATATTCATTTTATTTGTGAAAAATTAAATACCAAAATAAACTTGAAAAACTCAACAGCATGAACAATGGTACAGTATGAATAGGCTGCTGCTGCCTATTATGCTTTACTATAGTCCGATCCTCCCAGTCCTTAGATTGTAACTAATTCCCTCGAAAGCCAGCGCTTTAGTCTAAGCCTTATGTCTTGCTATATCCCAGTCCAATAGCATGGCCAATTCTCTATGCGCATAAATTCTCGAACACATACAAGCAATACTTTGATGTGCCAACTGTTTTAAAATATATTAATAATTCATCTGGAACTAGTTGTCTGTGAAACTATGATAAGCAAATAAAACAATAAATTTCAATCATATTCTTGAGTTATACTATACTTTTCAGAGAAGTCCGATGAAAAGAAGTCAATATAGAGTATAGTTCGTCAGTTATGTGTTACTGCACTACGGGGTGACAATAAAGTTCCCATCCATAGAACGAAACGATTATACGTAAATATGCAGTGGAGCGTTGGAGAAATGATATTTGTCACACGTCTCACCACATACATCATTTTTTTTATGTACGGGAACAGGTTTGCGGAACGTGAACCCCAAATACTTGTCCTACATCGCTAAAAGATGTAATCAACCCATTGGCAAACAGGAAGGGTGTAATGAGTAGGAGCACCATCTTGTTGGAACCAACGGAACATAATTTTATGGGTACTCTGTACAATATTGTAAAAGAAAATATTTGAAATATTACAATTGGTAGTAATTTACTGAATGAAAGTCAATGTTCTTAATAAATTTATATATAGGGTGCCCATATATAATTAGGGAAGTTTATAACAGTGTAATTATGTAACACAAAATTATGTTTTATTGTTACTGCTCTAGTTCAGCACCCAGATTCCTGTGCTTCTGCGTTCTGTTCCTCTCTACCGCTGTTGATGATGCTATTGCTGTTCTTTCTCAAAATGGCATTACTGCAGAAATATGAGCAATGGTGTTCTGGTTTGAAGGAACAGTCCTTCTTTTTTTTTTTGCCATTAATTTTAAAACATAGTTTATGACGAAGCAGTACCAAACATGAGTATGTTTTTAGAACTTATCGGACGTGCAATTAGAGGAATCTAAAACCGTCTCGAAATTTAACTTCGCACAAGAACATACATTATAGTACTATACTACTGCATATATTATTGTGCATTAATGAAAATTTTGTCTGTTTCTATACTTATTTTAAGGGCTGCCCAGATGATGTGGTCGTAACGTCGTCCCCTTATAATCAAGGGTCTCAGGTTCGATACTCGGTTTGGATCCCACTTTTAAACTGTAGGTCCAGTCCCAATTAGACTATCTGTGCATAATGTGGACTTAAGACAACAAATATCAAATATACTTACTTTGAAAATGCAATTAAGGAACTATAACTATCATAACAAATATAGCTCTATGATTTCATAGAGTTAATTGTGCGTTTTATGAGATTCCAGACAGATGGACGGATTAGTCCTCTAAAAAGCGTAGACACTCAATTCCATGGTGCACTGAGAGATGGGATGAAGAGGGATTATCATATGCTGGAACTGAACCACTTATGGAATAATAATTTATGGATATATACTGTGGTATCCCCTTCTCCTGATTTCCATATAGAGTATCAATATCATTTGCTAATTGACAGAACGTAGAAATTAGGGGCCTAAATCAACCCCTTACTTAGGGGTCTATGGGAAGACAGATTTGCCTATCTCCAGCGGCACACAGGGCTAATGGAGGGGAAGGGGGTAGGATTTATGAGTTATTTCCTCTTTTTTACCAGCCTGTATAAACATTACTCCTTTTTCTTAACTGTATAAATCAATTTTGTTGTTATTACGACATAGTCAAAAGCTTTTAAAGTCCACTTCATGCTCAAATAGGCTAATACGGATTTGTCCTATAGTTTAAAGTGAGGCCCGAACCGCTGTGCAATATGCCTCGATTTGGAATTGAACCATGGACCCCTTGATTAAAAGGCAAGAGCGTTACTACCACTCCATCGGTGAGACGCGATTAGTTATGGTACGAAAAGTATCGGTGGGCCAGTCAGTATGAACCCTGATTTCCATGTCGAAGACACTAGTTCGATTCCCGAAGTGCAAGGTCTTTTGCAAGAGTTTTCCGTCTGAATTCAAGCACAATCGACTCTGGGGTTTACTCAGCTGGGTACACGAAGACGATCGTCTGGAGTTGAGTTAAAGACGCCCGCATCGTGGTACCAGCCACGTCACTACCTTTAAAGCAACATCGAGAATCTAGAGAACCCTATACTCTGTCCCAGCTAACTGTAGAGCAGGCAAACGAAATCAAGTCTCTGCTCAAGTAGTGACGCGAGACGGCTCCACCAATGAACACGTGAGAGGAACGGAATTGCGTGGAGTGGGGGAAAGCGACTGCCTTACTAGCAGCGTGCACTGCTTCGCTCTGGCCACTCGATTTTCCTCCCCTTATCTACTACTATGCGCGGCCTTGCTCCAATTAGTTGGGACAGGGTATACATCTATTCGTCCTATAACTCTATCCTCGGAATCTTTGGAGCAAGGTCGCGCATAGCAGCATATAAGGGGAGGGGAGAATCAAGTAGGCAGAGCGAAGCAGTATACGCTGTTGAGTAGGCTTTTAACTGCAGTTGCTCATAGAGAGTTCTGATGTTTTCCAAACTCACAAGGTTCGTCACATTAAAATATATTCCCAAAAGGAACATTTCTTTACATAGCTTAAAATTTGTGCGTTGCTGAAGGGATCACAAGCTGAATTGTATGAACTGGTTAATGGTGAAGTACTATACTACTGTTACATTTCTAGGAATAATAGAATATCTGGGGTATTAAAAAGGTTTTCCATTCAAAAGACTCCACTTATTATCTGAAGTTGCCTTTCTGTCTTCGTTGATAAAATACTAAGATGAAATGACTTCTCGGCATCTCTCTCTTCCTTAATCTCCTATCTTCCTCTACGTCTTTATCTATCTTTATCTTCTTTCCCCTCATCTCTTTTCATCTCTCTCTTCCTCTACTTCTCTCCTTCGTTCCCTTTCCTTCTCTATTACTCTTTTCCCTCTCCTCTCTTCTTATTCCTCCATCTCCTTTTCTCCTTAGGGTGGGGCAGTTAAACCCCCATTTTTAAAATTGTTATAAAAACAAACTGGAATATTTTTTTTCTTCGTTTATTGCAACAAATGGTCAGAGCACAAGTGGAAATTAGTTCACTTTTCGAATATGACTCCAGGGAGATGGCGACCATTATTGTCAACACATTATCTGAGTCTCTTAAGGAAATTCTTACTGAAACGCCGTAGTACCGCTGGTGTTATTGCACTAATTTCTTCTTGAATCGTCACATATCTCTCTTTACCGTCTCCTTCTACTGTATCTTTTTATTCCTTCCTCTCGTTCTCTATCTCAATTACCCCCAGCTTCTCTCTTTTTATTCCTCCCTCTCCTTCTCTTTATCTCTCTTCTCCCCTCTTCTTCTCTCTTTCTTTCTGTCTCTCCTTCTCTACCTCTCTTCTTTCTTCTCCCTCTCCTTCTCTATCTCTCTTCTTTTCACTCCTTCTCTCTTTCCCTCCATTTCCATTATATCTCTTCTCCCTTTCCTTCTCTATCTCTCTTCTTTCCACTCCTTCTCTCTTTCCCTCCATTTCCATTATCTCTCTTCTCCCTTTCCTTCTCCCTCTTCTTTCTTTCCCATACTCTCCCTCAATCTCTCTTCTTCTTCTAAATGTTGTTGAACCTGGCAACACTTAGATTATACCCTTGAGAAATTGGATACCAGACTGCTTGAGTGAGCATGAGTACGTCAATTGAAGGTGTCCAGGTGCAACTAATAATCCTTACAGAAAGAATATTCAATTGTTATGAAACTGATGATAGTACGATCATAATGCTCGAGTATGGGTATGTATATATGAGAGGTCCTAGGTTCTCACCCTGGATGTATCAATTTCATTCCTCCATCATTCGTCCTCATCGTCTCGAATAGCACAAAATGTAAAAGCTGATGTAAGATAACCAAGACAAAGAAAAAGAGAATTATAGCCTACATCCATCCTTAGCCAGAGCTCCCACTGTAAACAGTACGCCCAGTCCCAATTAGCATATATGTTCACAAAACGGAACTTAAAAACGAGACTCAAACTATACCGAATATTCTGCCACGGATGTGGGTGTGAAAAATATAATTTTCATATTTCCACACAAATATACTAAATACACGGAGTGAAAAAAATGCAAATATAACAGTAACCTGCAAATTAAAACATTTTTTCTGGGATACGGACCTCAATAGGTGACTTTACTAATTGCGATACGCTGATTTCGAACATGTATTCTATTTTGTTGTATCACGTCAGCGTATTTCACAATATGCTATTTCATTATTGCATCGATTTATCGATAACAGCAACCCTCCCTCCATTTAGAAATAGTGTAGAAATTGCAAATATAAGATAAATGCAATAAATATAACAATATATTAATCTATATACATATATACAGATGGATGTATGTGTGTGTGTGTGTGTGGGTGTGTATATTTGTTTGTTCCGGCATAACTCTCAAACGCCTGGAGCAATTTCAACCAAACTTGGTACACGTATCACTTGAAATCTGGAAATAATATTTTAGGATAAGACACCCATGGCACCCCTAGGCGAGAACCGCAGACATTAATTTCAACACAAACAGACATCCGTGACTCTATGCAATCCCCACAACGAAACTCTTTCTCGGGTTGTCTAACATTCAGGCTGTGTTGCGAATGGAATCCATACTTTTCTTGACCCTCCTAATGTGGTTCAACTCCAAGTTCATCACCTATCGGCATGGGGGGGGGGTGAGAGGGGGTTAAAAATAGAATGCCACAAATTACCTAGATTTGTGTCGAATCCATAGTTTTCGGAGTCGCTAAGCTAATTGGTGACATTCACGATCACATTTAAAATTAGTTACATTTTACACTATAGTTGGAATTCATTATTTTCCTGTTTTCCGTTTTTCGTCATACCAATAGTACCGTAGTTCCTCGCCACAAGTGTTACATGCACAATGTGGAGCAAAAGATGTATCCTGATCACCTACCTTCACACTGAAATACAATAAGTACAGTTTCTTCAAGAAAGAATCCATTTTCCGTATCTTCCCATTGGACATGTAACACCCACAAATGTTTCAACAGTGCCATTGTGCATCATATCTAATGTATTTCTCATTTCATTTTTGTTTCATTCAAGAGTTTTGTTCATGTTCATATTCAGCGTAATGTGGAGACATGCGGTAGTATTACTACGCTGCTCATATACAGATAATGTAGTTACATAAAAGGAAAAACTTATATTACGCAACAACTGGACGTGATACACAAACACTGTTGTTATTTTCGTATTTAGGTCAATGATGTCTATTTGAATCACCTATTTTTATTTTTACCGCAGAACCATTTCTGTTATAGCTTCCGTACTACATTTGGCACGTATTTTAGATATGTAACAAACAAATGAAATATTTGAAGAAAATCTAGAAGGAGCTTCACGTCCCTATCAACATGACGTTTCAAGAAGTGAGCTGGGGTCTGTGAACCATAAACTCGCATTGAGACCCAAAATTGGATTCCAAAAACGTTCCAGGTAGTTAGATGGTGTTGAACGAATCGCGCCAAAAGAAGTAAAACGCTTAGATTGATTCGAAATGAAGCGGTCGGCATCTGGAATTGAATTTCAGCTCCCAGTGAGTTTCTAATTCGCCAGACTTCAGTCCTTCGCCACAGATTCAACTCTGTCCGATAGGCAAGTAGTTGACTAACGGTTTGCATCCTTCTTTAACCACTGTTAGTCGCTACTTCTGTCTGGGTTGTTATTTTGCATCACTTTCTACAGGATGGGAAATCACTAGGTTGGTGGGGGGGGGCGGAAGACACACACACACACACACACACACACATTATATATATATATAACTATTATATATATATATATATATATATATATATATATATATATATATATATATATATATATATATATATATACAGGGTAATTCAAAATGAATTGTGAAACTTTACACAGTTATTATGACGTTACTATTTATAATAGAAAACGAGACAAGGCATCAATATAAAGAAAAACTCTTGAAGATGTATTTCCACTTAGCGGGCTTATTATGCTTAGCCGATGCTCCACCAGGATCGCCAGTGTCGCAAAATGGCTAGTGACCAGTAGAAGGCGTATTGTTTGTTGGAACTATAGAGAACTGGTTCAATCACAATGCTGCAAAGACATATCCGCATGCTTTTCGGTAATAATGCATATATTTCACCCTTCCGAAAGATTTGCCAAAGTTACAACTGCGAATTGTTAGTGCCTTCGAAACCGTTGACAACGACTTGCTATCTCGTGCATAGCAAGTACTTGATTATCGTTTGAACTTTTTCCTCATTACACGTGGTTCCCATGTTGAATCTTTATAATGTGTCATGTTCTTTATATTGATGCCTTGTATGATTTTCTTTCATAAATAGTAACGTCATAATAACTGTGTAAATTTGCACCATTCCTTTTGAATTACCCTGTACATAATGATTTCATTCATTCATTCATTGTTTTCTGCCTAATTGGCAGGTTTTTCACTGTAATCTCCAGCTTTCCCTATTCCCCGCCTTACGCTTCGTAATAGCATACGACCCAGTTAATTTAATATCATCCATAAGCTGATATCTCTTTCTTCCACGGACTTTTCTTCCTTCAACCATTCCCTCCAAGGCATCCCTTAGCAGGCAATTCCTTCTTAGACAGTGTCCTAACCAGTTTCTTTTCCTCTTCTTGATGGTCTCCAGTATAGATCTTTTTTCACCAATTCTTTTCAGTACGGCTTCGTTTCTTACCTTGTCCGTCCATTTTACACGCTCCATTTTTCGCCATGTCCACATTTCAAAAGCTTCGAGTCGTTTCTCTTCATTTCTTCTCAACGTCCAGGTTTCTGCACCATATAGTGCTACACTCCACGCAAAACATTTCACTACTCTCTTCCTTAGACCTATGTCCATGGGTCCACAAAAAACATTTTTTCTTTTATTGAAAGCTTCTTTTGCTATTGCGATTCTCATTTTCACTTCTTGGTTGCAGCTCATGTCACTGCTTATAGTGCATCCGAGGTACTTGAAGCTATTCACTTGCTGGATTCTTTCACTGTTTGCTCTCACATTAATATTCCTTGGTTTCCGTCCTATAACCATTGCCTTTGTCTTCTTTACATTTATCTTCATGCCATACTGCTCACAGCTGCTGTTTAACTCTTCTAACATACTATTTATGGTTATTTCATCCTCAGCGAATAATGCCATGTCATCAGCAAATCTTATGCAGTTTATTCTTCTTCCTCCCAATTTGACACCTCCTGTTCCCTGGAAGCAATTTTTCACTATATCTTCTAAATAGATATTAAACAAAGTAGGCGATAGGCAGCATCCTTGTCGTACTCCTCTTCCAATTTCACAGCCTTCTGTCAGTCCTGTTCTCACTTTAACTCGTTGATTCATATATAAGTTGCTTAGAAGTCTCCTCTCTTTCCAATCTACCCGAATTATCTTCAGAATTTCTGAGAGTTTAACCCAATTTACTCTATCAAAGGCTTTCTCCAGGTCTACAAATACTACAAACACCTCCTTTCCTTTCTCTAAATATCTTTCCCCAATGGTCCTCAGTAAACCAATTGCATCCCTTGTACCTCTCCCTTTCCTGAAACCAAACTGTTCTTCCTATATAATGATTATGATAATGATAATGTCATTTAATATGTATGAATTATTAAATAATCAAATTATGTTATAATATATACTATATATTAAATTATATACTGCCCTTCATTCAATATTCGATTGCAAATTTAAGATTTTAATATACTACTAATGCAATGAACAATGATTTGCGTGACTAAAGGGGGGCAAAAATTAAGAGATATTAAAAGGATAATAGTTTCCTGTATAAAATTCACATCTAAATGCTATAACATGATTTCTTAATATATTTATGTACTTTGCTGTAGCTGACAAAAGGTGATGAGAAATGGAGAAGAAATAACAAAACGGACTAATTTCTGCGTTCTGGGGATTGATGGGTTCAGTGTCGTTCAAGATGAGGCTCTTTCTTGCCGTTCTTTGTGTATGTTTTCGATATTATTGTGTAAAGTATATTCGACTCCCAAATTCATTGCTTATGTTTGTTGTAAGAACAAAAAGTCTCCCCCTCCGGAAAAGTATGGTTCAGGACAAGATCTTTGGTGAGGGGGAACCCACCCCTGCCACCCCCGCCAGGATTTTGCACCTAAGATGGAAAACCTTAGTTAGGTTTAAACGACAGGAAACCGGTGGAAAGAATGAAAGGAAAGCGCAATTCAATATCCATGACTGTTCGATCTTGAATCTCCAAAGGCTATGGATATGAGACAGACACGTATCTAGAAATATATTTCTGGGGAGGGTCCGACCCAAGCGTCTTAGAAATAATAATAATAATAATAACATAAATGTATAAATTAATATGTTACTATAAGCTATTTGTTCTATATTCATAGTAATATGTAAATTAATATTGTCATTACATGAATAGGCAAAAGAAATGGTATACGAATAGAGATATAACAGTACGTATTCATTATCTAGCTTACGTCTAGTTAAAATCACCAAAATTTGTGTAAATAAAATTGTTGTGCCTAGGAATTAATGTAATAAAGCTAAAGAATTGAATAACGAAAAGGATGTTAGATTCAGTTGACGAAAAATAAAGTTCCTTGTTAATATTTTATAACACCATTAAGCCTTGTTTCTATGATATGAAAAACTCAGTATGTTGACCAAGGCAGAAATTTATTTTATTTTAAAACATAAATTAAACGTAACGTTTCAACCTTCTAGTAAGATCTTCTTCAGACTCTGTACCAAGTACAAATGAAACAAGGTACAAAACAGAAAGATATATATATATATAAAAATACTCCCCTCCAAACACAAGATTATTAGAAAGTTATTATTTTCTGTAACATTCCAGCAGGTGGGCTTCCACCTGCACCTGCAAGGAATAGGAATGAAGAAAGAAAGGATAAGGAAAACGAGCGTGAGATAAAGAGTCCAACCACTTTCCAGATGAAAGGAAATGTTTAGCTAAATCGCCTGTCTGGTGAAAGTATAGTTGACAAGAGAAGGCCACCTGCTGGAATGTTCCAGAAAGAACAAATTTCTAATAATCTTGTGTCTGGAAGGGAGGGATTTATGTGTGTATATATTTTCCTGTTTTGTACCTTGTTTCATTTATACTTGGTACAGAGTCTGAAGAAGACCTTGATAGAAGGTTGAAACGTTACGTTTAGTTTATGTTTTAAAATAAAATAAATATCCGCCTTGGTCAGCATATTGAGATTTTTTAATATTTTATACATATTATTATAAGTAGTAGTGTTCATTAATTTTCTTTGGTATTGCCATTCAAAGCCACATGATTCAAATCTACGTATTCCATATTTTAAAATACGGTTGGTGGAAATAAATAAATGTCGATTATGCAAAAAATACTTAGTAGTTATATTTTCATTAATTAATTTTAATACTTGGTAAGTCTTACAGCGATCCGGATCCAATGCGGCTTTGGTACGAGATACTCAATGGAAGAAATCAACTAACTCTGAAACGATGACTGCAACACCGAAAAACCTTTCTTCGAGGCCTTCAAAAAATGGTATATTTTATTCTGTATCTATGCTAGCATGCGGCACAAATTCGAGGTTTCCACTGACACATATTTCTTCTGACAGAAAATAACATTTTTTAGTATGCTATAACCAGACTGCGTACCTAATCATTGCAGGTGGTGAATTCTAGAGATTGAAGACTTCTTCACCAAACGTATGGAGCACTTTTATACTACAATAGCAAAAAAATGAAATGTGCAACGTAAGCGTGGATTGTGGGGTTAAACCCAAAACGTTAGCTGGCAATAGTCTTTACTAGCATAGTACTGTTTCCGCAGCGCATTGTCGTTTTTGGTATGATAAATAAATGCCAGTGACAGCATGAATCTGCACGGTACAGTTGGTACATAATAGAAAATGCTGTTCATGAGGGCTAGTGGCTTCAACAAGGAAAATATTGCTAACAGCTATTCCCAACTTGAAACGTTCTACATGCTGTGAAATGTTTTAGTTTCTGTACATCAACACCCTGTATATAGAGCGATGTATCAGCAGTATCTCTCAGGTAGGTCGTACTTCGATTCCCAGCCTCAGCTAAAAGAGTAACAAAATAATTGTTAGGGCGTAGGTTAGTGTAGAATTCATAGGTTTTCTTCGTAATTAGATACTACTCCAATTTTTCACCGTCAAATTCTCTTCTCGTTTCTCGTCCACACTGAACGACTTTGAAATCACATTATCTTCTCGTCCAAAATCGCTGCTTACATCATCCATTGGAGCACTTCACCACATCACGTATGTGACTCTCTAAAGGGGTACATGCTCCAATCACCAACAATGATCTTGTCCATCGTGCCCCATGTTGGGCGCCATTATGTGCCTTTCAGACCTTAATTAATCTAATTTGCAGATGCGAAAGTGACTCCCTTTTTCGCTACCAACTGATGCTTTGAGTTCAAATTTTGAACAGGAAGGAACTTCCCAATAAATCACTTTTTCCATCTTGGCACTAAAAGCTTTCTTTTCCTTTGATTCTTTCTAGTTCTCTCAGACTTATTCCCTTCTCCGTTATTCTCTTGCGTAATCCCCTTTCCTGTCAAAGTAAATGCGCTACTTAAGCAACCCATGGAATATCAAACAAGAATATATACCTAAGCTCTACTGGCCTTAAGTTCCGTTAGACTTTGAGATGTTCTAGTTTCGTGTTCCTCATCAATGGTGTTCAATTCTGTTTGTCCCTTCATCAATTTCATCTGATGAGCATTCATCCTTCCGTGTCAGATGATAACCAGGTTGCAAACAAACTAACAATCAAACACTTTTAGTGTGTAATTGCCCACAAAAGCTTCTGGTTATATTATCCAGAAATCTCCCCATCTTTTCTTAAAAATAACATGCTCATATTTACTAACTAACTAAATCTCTAACATTTCTAAACCTAAAGGTTTATGGCTGCAGCAACACAGGCCTTCCATCTGCCCCTAACCTGGGCTAGATCAATCCAATCTTTTCCACCCCTACCGATTTTCTTTAAGTCCTTCTGGCATTTACTGGATAAAAAATGACAAGTTTTAGACAGCCAAAAAAATTCCCTTGAATACCCATAGTTGAATATCTTAAACTGCACGTTCAAAGAATATCCAGAAATGAATATCAACAACTGGATATGCAATGTATGTCTAATCGATATTCAGACATGAATAATATTCATAATATCTATGAATTGGTCTCATCTGAACATTGTGGCTAAGTAATGGATTTCTCCGGGAGATTTGAGTTATATGAGAAGAGGTTTGTAATTATGATAATAGACTAGTCGAATTGAGACTTTAAAAAGTTCGAGAAATGATATAGGATAGAAGGTATAAACCTCAAATTTACGTGAAGTATCAGCAATCCAATGTCCTACTTCTACCTCTCCAGGAAGTTTAGGAATGGTGAAAACAACGACGTTAGTTCAGTGCAAATCAGAGAAGAAACTTTCGCAGTACGTACAAGATGTTAACACTGCAAGTGACTCGATGCACATCCCAGCAACCTCTGCGTATTGGAAATAATATGTAGATCAGCAATTAGTATACCACCAATTGTCACTAAGTGACACTAATCAGTGTCACTATGGTGCACTAGATGGCGTCACGAGATAACGTGCCAGTTCTGCTCTCGTCTCTGCAAGAGGTAGTGAATGGAGTGTATCAGACATCGATTCAATCACACACCATCGTCTAATAATCGTTCTCCACTTTGCTCCTCTCTCACAATCCGTAGTCTTTACTCTCTCACGTATTCTCGCCAACTGATCACACCTCCTGAGTCACTCCAACACTCATTCCATCCCCGTCTCTCAAGTAACTCCCCTAACGTTTGCCTAATTGCTTATTCTGCATTCCTTTCTCTGCTTCCTGCTATGCTAATACTTTATACTTCTTACCCAATACCTTGGGTACGATACGGTATGCAGAAATAGGATCACTGTAGTCAAAGGCCATTAATTGTCTGTGAGCAGCGGTAATCTACAATATCACACTTTGAGCTAAGCTAAACATCCAGTTCTGCCAAAAATTAGGCAAATGCGCAAGCGAAACGTTCCATGTGATGAAGCAAGTATACGGTGAAGAAACATGGGACAATAGTACTGTGTTTAAGTGGCGCAATGTTTTGTGCTAGGGAGAAAGAGTTTGGAAGATGAGGTGTTTACCGGTCGGCCAAGAACAATCAGAACTGAACTGAAGATCCAAGAACTTGCAATGCTTGTGCATGCCAAGCGCTCCCAAAAGTTAGATGATATCGCAGCATTAGGGATTAGACATAGTAATCTTTGCTACAAAATAGAGTACATCAAATTCTAGTGGTACAGTAAAACCTCGTTAATCCAGACTAATGGGGGGATAAGTTGACCGGTTTAACGAAAGTTTATATTAACTGAAATAACCTAAAAGAACAGTAGAATGTGCATTAAAACTTCGTTTATAGCAACAAAACACGTTTATTATGGTGTATTTAAAGGGCATAGGCCATCTCTCATGGACGTGTACGCATGCTTGGCCGTTACGGAGCAATATGACGAATGCGATTGTTGACTTCTACCCACATTTAAAACATTCCATTCTGCTTTTTTTCACTTTTTTGGGGGTCTTTTGCCGGTCCGGATTATGCCAAGTCCAGCTTATCGGGTCTGCATTATCTAGGTTTTACTCTATGTTGAAATATGGCAAACTTTCTTTAACCTACATGCAAATATCTACGAAGAAATATGGTTTTCACTTTACCAGTCCTCGTATTATTATAATGTTACTTATATGTTTTGTAGGCATCGATTTAATTTCTGATTACAGAGGGTACACGGAGTATATCGCCGCATATCCTCGGCTACAGCCTGCCGCTTACGAGTAGGAATATATAGCATGTGTTACAGATATGCCAGTCAACATAGTTGCTACATTGAAGTAATGGTGCATATTAAGTAAGACCAACATATTCATGGTCAAAATTACAACAGAACTAACACGTAGTAAATATCTATTTCTTCCCGGAAATTATATTGGTTGTTGAGTGTGATAAAACCATACCATACCATTCATCGTACCTGGTGAATTGAAGTTTGCAACCTTATGTTACAAGCTGTAAAGCTGCGACCAATATACAGGGTGTTTCCGTCACTTTGAATCAAACTGGCAGAGTAGATGGAGACTGACCCAAGTACCAATCTCCTATATATAAAAATGGGTGTATGTGCGTGTGTTTGTTCCGGCTTAACTCTCGAATGCCTGGAGCGATTTCAATCAAACTTGGTACACGTATCACTTGCAATCTTGAAAGAAATACTGTGGTGGTAAGACACCTCTGGTACCACTAGGGGTGGGGGTGGAAAGGGGGGTGACATGTAAAACGACCGATATTTGTGTGGAATCCATAGTTTTCGGGGTCGCTAAGATGAATAGTGACTCTCCCAATGCCCTTCAACTCCAAGTTCATTTTACACTATAGTTAGAATTCATTATATTCCTGTCGCATAGAAGATTGGGATAAATAAATACCTTTGCAATGCCGGGCGATCAGCTAGTATGAGAAAAGATCCCTGGGCCTGAAATGAGTCATTAAAAAGTTATCAGCCAAAACTATGACAATAGAATAAGACAACTGCAAGAGTCGGCTTGTAGGTTTAATATGGACAGTACTACTGTGTATCGTAGCACTCTACGATGTGTTCAAAATGGCGGCCACCAGCGTCACAAGAAGCTCTCTCGCTTCCGCTGGAGTTGTTCTGACGATATCACAGATAGCAAGGATTCCCGCCAAGAGGGGATGCAAGGGGTGTCCCTCGGCTAGGCGCCCAATCGCCATCCGTTACTGCCAGGCAGTGCGCCCTGAATGCCCGCGCATCCGCATCTTTCAGTTGCCCTTATTTCACTGTCACAGGCAGCCCCCAAATCGTTTTCGCTTAAAACTTTTTTATGACGCTTTCCAATCCTTTTGTTTTTATCTCAGTCTCCATCCACCCTGGCAGTTTGATTCAAAATAAAACCAGAACTAACACATGGTGTTGTTTAAATTAACTTCCTTCTTGCAGTGCATGGATTAATTGATCGATTTGATTTATTTTACTTCGCTTTTCTGACACTTTTGGCTAATCGCAAAGATTGAGACGAGTGACGAGATATGGTGATATTCATGAAAGGACAACCGCAAAGGACACCCATGCCTAGGCCGGGATTCGAACCCAGGACCTCTCGCGTCGTAGCACTGTATTCTAACCATTCCTCCATGGAGGTAGTCACAGTGCGTGGAGAATATTACATTATGTAGCAAGTTACCCCTATATGACTTTCACATGCTATTTTGTGGATGTTTTATAGGAAACTAGCTGATTGCTCAGCGTTGCCCGGGTATTTATTTATCGCAATCGTCTATCAGGCAGGAAAATAATGAATACTAACTATAGTGTAAAATTAACTTTGAGTTGAACGCTATTGGGAGTGTCACCATTTATCTTAGCGACCCCGAAACCTATGGATTCCAGATATCGGTCGTTTTCGATTATTTTTACATGCCACCCCTTCCCACCTCCACCCCTAGGTGTGCCAGGGGTGTCTTACCCCACAGTATTTCTTTCCAGATTGCGAGGCATACGTGTACCAAGTTTGGTTGAAATTGCTCCAGGCGTTCGAGAGTTATGGCGAAACAAACATACATACACACACACACACATAAATACATTTTTATATTATAAGAAATATATTTTGGAAAGCAACCTGGCTTTCGTAAATACATAAAAGAGGATCTTGGAACTCATGAAAATAGCAAACATATGAGACGTTTTAGCAGAACGAATACGATTCTTATTTTGTATTCCACATCCGTAGACTTTGGCAAATGCGCAAGCAAAGTGTCCATCCGAACCCAACCTATTTCCTCAGAGCACAAACCTATATTCTGATTTGAAAGGGTTTCTCCTGTCGGAGGCTGGCAAAGGAAAGCTTGTTTCTCATGTGGAGATGCGAGTGGGAGTTTATCAGTGTTGCCACACGTAGAAAAATTTATCCAGACGCATGAAAAAACTAATACGTTCTCGGTGTGATAGAAAGAGATAAATTTTATGGATACTAAAGGAAATTTAAAGAAGCAGGTCTTAATAGAAATATATACATGTAAGATATAATATCGTTACCAATATTATTTGTTCTCAAGACATGAATTGGCGTCAGTGGTTGTATAATTGGAAGTCCACATGACGAAGGCGAAGATTCAAACTATCAAGTTCATATTTCACCCTGCATCATTTTTCATACATACAGTTGTGGAGATTAAGGGGGATGTAGAGAATTGCTATAGTCTAAGTAGGGAAAAATATGCAAAGCATCCCACTGCCTAGTTTTCACCATGTATAACCAGTGTGCGAATTGACGGGCAGAAGGGGGGGCAGGGATTTCCCCACCGCCAAGATGTTAGCCCCAGCAAAATAAATTGAAAGCATATAGTAGTGTATCATTTCTTAGCTATGTATCAAACATAATGAAAAATCATTGGTGTCCGTTAATAGTCCAGTCATCAAAGATTTATCTGCCGATAAGTATGCAGCCTCGTGAATTAAGGAAAGACGCCATTCTGCAGCTTACCATCCTCACCGAGCTGAAATAACAGCAGGTTGTGTTCCACTTAAGTTTTCATGGCATAGTGCTGATATTTTATACTGTTCACAAAATACCTTGTAGGTAGGTTAGATAATCATTAAGTTTGAACTTGACAATAGAAATGGATGATATTCAATGTGACGTCAGCGGCGCAGAGCATGATGGGAAATTTGGCCAAATCCGCACGTGGTCCGGCAAACCACAGCAAGCGTGAAGCGAAGTAAATGCTGCGTGCATGAAAATGACCCGATGTTTAACAGTTTTAATTGTATTATTGTAGATTTTCAAAAGTATTTTCCTTTTGGTGATTTAATACGTTGTGTGCAGGTGCGTGTGTGTTGTGTGAATGCCATTGTTTAAGTATTAATTGTGGGAGAACATCATACATTCAGATAGTTTTTTCGGTGGTTAAGATGTCGTGATTTTTTCAATCCGGGGTAAAATATGAATCATATTTTAAGGCAAGTACTGTGTTTATGGCTGGCGTTATATGACTTTTATGCTATTCTTTACATCCGCATGCTTTACAACACGCATGGTTGCTGTACGATCTCTAATAACGTTCGCCAAAAAATTAAATGCTGCGTATCAATCAGCGGATGCGGTCGCAGTGTACGTATATTTGTACGTATATACTTTTCAGCATATCTTCTATGGCTGTCTAAATATACATACGAAAAGTGACAATGATAAGTAACGGCCTTAAAAAATATAGTACACAATTTTATACTTCGGATCATTTCTATAAATTATTATTTTCACGCGAGAAAGTTTGACTTGAATTCATTTTTTTTAAATTCCCCCCAACTGGGAATCGAAGTTTGGATCCTTCGATTACAAGGGGATAGCATTAGCCACTGCACTGCACTGCAGGCTCCATAGTCCTGTATTTTTCTCGTATGTTACGTAGCTTTATACAACGTTGTTTTGTGGCAAATAGCATCGTTTTAGATACTCTGGTTATTGTTAAGAGTCTTAGGAAAATACGAAGGACTACATTTCGCATATAATCGTTATATTCTAAGGTAGTTAGAACTTCAAGGCAATAGTTTAGATTACTGGCTTGTAACATACGTATATACAAATTTGCATTCCGCCAAAAAACTACCTCCCAATATAAAATCACAAATATGCTCCCGAGTGGCCGTCCCCCCAAACCAAGATCTTCATTCGCACAGCAGGATTGAGCAATTCGATTGCCCTTGTGGGTGTCAGCTCCGTGAGGTGTAAACTTCCCGCCTGCACCTCAAAGCCAGTTAACAGTAGACGAGTGGATCGAGAGGTAAAATGTACTGCTTCAGAAGGTGTCTTTTCTCGGAGCCTGTTCTTCTGCCATACAAGGCCGCACTGAACTGTTAAAAACGAATTAGACGAGAGGTTTCCCACTGCACTAACGCGACCTACGAAGCCTCGCTCACTCTATCTTTTCTGCCCCTACACTGCTGCTTCTCCGCACGTGCAGTCTCTTACACTAATATGGTGGGTTGACCCGGACTGCTTTGGGGAGATGTAGAACACCTCACCTGTCCCATTTTCTCCATGCACAACAATATGAATATCCCTTAAGTTATCCCAAAGAGACTCGATTAAATATCCGCCTCCTACTAATTTTTAAATCAAGAGTTACATATGAGTATGAAAGTGGGGTGTAAGGAATGACCTTAGCGAAATGCACGCAGAATCTCTCGACCATGAACCATTCTCTGTGCAGCTTGTGTTCTGTGCAGTGTGGGAAAAAATCATGATTTTCATTTTAAAAAATCATTTTTGATAATTTTGTTTATTTAAATCAGATTTCTTTGATTTAAATAGTTTCTTATATTTTTTAAAGTACACGCTTAAAATTGTGTGTATGGTTTTTTAGACCATACAAATAGATATATACTTTTTATGCGAAGGTCTTTTGCTAGTAAACGGCCCTGTAAAATATACCCGGAATGGAAATATATATTTTTCTGTTTCTGATACTGTATATGTGAACCTACTGGAAAGGTTTGTTGAGTGTGTCAATGGAACTATAATAACTTCAGTAACTTTTCCCCAGTAAAAATAAAACATTCTGAATGTACTCTTATAATTGTAACTTAAAATATTTTTATATGCTTTGTAGTTGAATTTTGGAATTTTTTTTAATGATAGTTTGAAAACTATCAGCTGTCATGTTTATTTACAGTTTAATGATAATGACGCTATTTACATTTTAACATCATTAGTATTTTGAATATTTTTCTACACAAAATGTTTGCTATTTTTGTCTATAAAAATTATTACATTTTAAATCAAGTGAAATGTGTGTTTGCCGTTTACATAGTATTACATTTCCCTTCGTATGAGCTTCAGCCTATCAGTACATATATTGTGTTTCCTTTCTTACAGCCTAATAAACACCATTAAATGATTACGAAATTAATGTACTTTCACCAAAAGTGATTCTGATATCTACAAAATCCTTATGTACAGTATTCCTTAAATTATTTCTGTAAAGTGAATTAATTACATCGCGATTTAAATCAATTCACCTTGATTCTGTGTCTTGTCGATGACTGTTTTTTGATTCACCAATTTCATTTTATCATCATTCATCCTGATTGTCGCGATTAGTCCAAAGCGGTAGAACATGTAAGCCGAAACAAATACAGTGCCATGAGATCATGGCCATCCTTCTGGACGGAGTGGTCATCTGAAGGCGCCACGAAGCCATAGGTCGCCAGGATTGAACCATGGTTAGGGATGGAGCATTTCAACAGTTCATAATTCATCCTCATCGTCACAGTTATCCCAGGAGGTGCAAAACCAACGTAAATGAACATGTGGAGAAAATGGAACAATGGGCAAAATATTAATTGAAAATTTCCATGTAATGGCATTGACAGGGTTGATATTGCGAACTATTATTTTCTGAGATGAAAGGAAACTGGAACTAAAAGGGAATTATTCACCAGATAAAGAGAAATTATACTCTCAGATTATGGCAACACTGGAGTTCCGTCTCGGTAGCAATTGAGTGGGAAGCTTGTTTGTGTGACTGTCCGTTGCATTCTGGTTGTCAAGCCTCGGTGTCGAATCACAGAAACAATTTTCTCCTCAATTCCAGAAGTACGTGACGAGTTTCAAATCTGACTGAGGAGGAACGATGTTTACCTGTTTGCAAGTATTTGCTACCGCTTGCAGAAATGTTCTGTGTTAAAAGCATGTGCAAGGAATAAATTCACACATGAGAGACCGTCAGGTGAGATGGCGTCCTTGAGTTGTTTTCCAATTACATGTCCCGCTGAAACCTTTCAACAAATATTAGCATTGCAAGCCTACGGAATATGGAGTTAACAAAATGAAACAACGAGTACGTGCAACTCGTTTCATTTAGGTATTTTTAAAAAAGAAGTACATGTGTTCTTGGTGACACGAACAATTTATTAGAGACAGCTTTATGACAGTCGCTCCTGTGCAAATATTGGACAATGATAATTGGAGCTATAGGTCTTATCTACTGTTACGGCGGCCGGTCCTCATGCTGGCAAGGGAATTGAGGAGCGGGGTTTGTCTGCGGCGTATTCCCCGCTCCTCAGGCCTGTCCGTTATTGAGAAGTTTTATTGTACATCCTCCCGCCGCGTGGTAACTCTCGGCGCCACTGTATTTCTGCCGCGGAATTTAAAAATGTCCGTAATTTAGAGGTGTCCGCTGTTCAGAGGTGTCCGTTAGTAGGATCGGCCGCCGTAACAGTAGAAAACATCTATAGATATTTATATAGACATTTCTTGGTGGAGCTAGGCATATTTCAGATGACCTAAATATTTATTTGTAGTGCTCTGTGGCGCAGTGGTTAACACAATGGGTCCTGGGTTCGAATCCCGGCTTGGGCATGGGTGTTCTTTGTGCTTGGGCATGGGTGTTCTTTGTGAGTGTCCCTGTCATTCTCATCTTCGCGATTAGTCAAAAGTGGTAGAAAAGCAAAGTAAACCAAATCTATCAATCAGTCAATGTAATGGAGCTAAATAGTTCTTCATTGAAATTAGGTATATTTTCCTGAAACAAGATATTTCTTTGTGGATGTAAATATTTCTTCGTGACAGATATTTCTTCCTGGATTTAGGTATTGGTTCTTGAACTAGAGATTTCTTCCTGTAGCTGGTGGGCATTTCTTCATAAACCTAAAGGTTCCTTTTTAGTAGATATTTGTCCCTAAAAATAGGAATTAAGAATTTCTGTATTTACTTTCCTTTGTGTTGTAGAGCAAAGATGGCCCTTGAAGGAATTTGTAATTTTCGTACATGAGGACAAAGAAAAATAGAACCAGATTTGGTTCCAAAATAACCTAGTTGGGAGCATTGAATGCTGGTTCATCCAAGAAATCCTTAGTCAAACCGTTAGAACTGCATTCGTATTTCGCCCCCACGATGACGTCACTTGAAAAGTAGCAGTCTATTTTCATCTTGGAACCACGCTCCAACACTGTCGTCTGTCGCTGATGTAAAGACTCTCTCGACAAGAACTAGGAATTTATTCCTTTGCTACAAGCTAGGCTTTAGTAGTTCAACAGTTGGGAGTAGTATGCTTCAAATCTACGAGTATTATGGTTTAAATCTCATTCAAGTTTTGGATAATTTATCATAGTTCCCGTAGACAAAGATTCCGTATAGCGTTCAGGTCCTTAGCGAGGGGAAGGCTAAGGGGGATGAAGTCTAGGGCACCATTCAAAGCCATTTGTTTAATGACGACAAAGACAGAATATGTGACGGAAAATTTACATTTGTCCGCAGTGGCGGCGATTTGGTTCCAAAACTAGGGGGGCAATGTGCATAAACCTTAGGGGGGAAAACATTTTTCTTTCCCTCGTAGATAAGGTTTAGCATAGTGCGGGGGGAAAAGTAGCAAAAAATGGGGGCAAGTGCCCCCTAATTGCCACCACTGTTTGGCAGAGGTAAATGGAGTAAGAAAACACAAGGAGCTACTCGATTCTTGTTCCCATTAAATAATTTCAATTGATGATGTGACCCCTAGATATTTGGAGCTCACCATGTGAAAATAGATGGTACCATTCAATTCAGATCGGTATAATTATTATTCTTAACATTTTGTTTCTTATTTTACTTGTAGGCTTATATACAGGGTGTTTCAAAAAGAATCATCCGATTTAAAAAGGCTATATTTAGAAAACCAATGAATATAGAACCTTGCAGTAAGTTGTAAAATACATGTTGGAACGTCAAGTTTTACATGATTTGTTGCAAGTAGATCCCTTCCTGAAGCAGCTCACTCTTTAGTCCGCATCAAGAAGGCATCCCGGCAACAGGAAGCATTCTGCAAGCTCTGCTTCAAGAAATGCGAGTCCGTTACAGCTGTGGAGCGTGAGTTTCGTCGTAAATACGGTGCTACACCACCTACTGCTCACAGTATTCGACGTTGCACAGTTGTAACCTACTATAAGTAAAGCTTGATGTTCCAACATGTATTTTACAACTTACTGCAAGATTATATGTAAATTGGTTTCCTAAATATAGACTTTCTAAATCAGATGATTCTTTTTTTAAACACCCTGTATTATGGTAACACAAGGCTACAATTTTGTTTCCCAAAGTAGAGGTAATAATAAGTTTCTAAACATGTTCTTCAGACATTAAGACATAAATGAAATATTCTTAAATATGCTAAGCTTTTAATCAGAAATGCAAACTACGAATCTTTAAATACAGCCTATATTATTTTGTAACGAGACTTTCTTTGTTTACTCAATTCAAAATTTGTAGGATGTAAATATCACAAACCATGGAATATGAAGAAAATATCGAAGCACGCGCCAAAAAATATCGGTGCGTGCTAGTGTTGGCGGGCGTTGATGGCGCCAAACCACATTCCTACCTAGGGTGTTAACATATCTAGCAACGAGCCTAACAACAATCACCAAAAGTATTAATCCCGCTTTAGACGAAAGCATTTTTCTTAGATTGTTCTTAACATTTATGCCCTGACAAAAAATCTACCGTGTAAAATGAGAAATCTTATGGCATTTCAGATGCCATGGCATACTTAATGGCATTTCTCAAGGATAGGCTCGGCCCGTAGCATTTTTCGTAACGTAACCAATCAGAAGCGACCTCTAGGTCACGAGTGTAATGGAGGCCGCGTGAGATGTAAACAATGTATCACTTCACATTTTTAAAAGCCGATAACTATTGAACTGAGTGGAATAACGTTTCGTGTAAAACGTTATTAGGTACAAAACAATGGCGCTGCTTAAATACATACTTTAGAACGTTTACTGTACACGTATGGAAGAATATTTTAGTTGTTTCAAATGTAAACACCATGCTGGTGTAACTCGATGTGCCTTTCATGCTGTATATGTTATACATTGTAATCGCACAAGTTAGCCGAAAAGTTACATGAAATGCTTGCGTGTATAGTACTATCTGCTATAAGAATTTTGGAAGCTTCTACATAGCACTCATGTTAGCAAAAATGCTAAAGGAAATGCTTTCGTCTAAAGTCAGCCTTAGGACAACAACTTTTGATACTAGGCAACCCAACTAACACAAGGCGTTGGTGGGTTGCCTACAGAGTTAGGCTCAATTTTAGAGTTCCCTCAAGCACAATTAATATGTGTGAAATGCAGGAAGGAAATAAAAAAAGTTATTACGTAGTTCACAATGTAAAAGTTCTGTAGATTTGATTTGATGTTTTTAAGTCCACTTTATGCACAGTAAGGCTAATCAGGACTGGACCTACAGTTTAAATTGGGATGTGAACCACTATGCGCCTCCACCGGGTATCGAACCCGGAACCCCTTGATTACAATACGACGAAGGAATCAGGGAGGCTCTGGTTCTGTACGTACATTCCTAGAGGTGGAAATATGTAAAACTGCCTTTGTGGATGGCATAGTGGTTGCCCAATCAAAATTTCCATTATGGATGCGCCGTACAGTCTCTTGGACAAATAATACCACGCAAATTGTCCATTCCTATTGGGACGTATTTCCGTAATACTTTTAAAGGGTAATTTATCCTGGTAAACGAATTAAATTGACAAGGAATAAATGTCACATAATACAACTAATGAAAAATTTACAGACAGAGAAGATGGCGTCACCAAGTTGTAACCACACTGTGCCGTAGATTTTACAATAATCTACCGCTACATTTTTTTTAAAAAATAGAACTTTGGGATGTTGTTGCTTTCCAAAGATGCAGCAATCGGAACCTATTCACAATTCATTTTTAATGAAAACTGAAGGGTATGACCTTGAACTTCGACATATTCTACAGGGAATGGAAATATGGTTCAGGGTCTCCGTATTAATTTCTCATGACTTCCTCTAACATACAAAAATCACGGCGACAAAGAAAATACATCTATCCAAATATCACTTGTTTTGTCTGAAATTTAAAATAATTGCTCGTAATACCTGCGAACGTAACGAAATTTGCCCATTACTTTGCAAACACCCTGTACTGCAAATTTGCTATAACAAGGAAGAAGAACTGTCATACTGAGACACTCTCTGAAGATACACAGCTCTCGCCGCGTGATTGTTAATCCACACTGCCCAGAGAACGAGAAGAAAGTTGGTGTAATTATGGAGGTCTAATTGGGTTTGACGCGGAATCCTTGTTTGAGGAGATATGTTCTAAGAGAAACTTATAACAAGTATCATCTACTTAAGTAGTACTTCCCCATGGAGTTAATGGTGTTAGGTACCCGTCTCTAAAGTTGGGAAGGCCACAACGGACCGTTTGGAGGCAAAGATGAAGGGGATAGGTTGAGACAAACGGAGAACGACCGAGAGAGGAACAGAGGAAGACAAAATGAAAAGAGAGGTGGTTTGGCATAAGGAGTATAGGGAAGACCACAGAAAAGATATGCAAAGTGCTTAGGAAAGTGGGCATTAAAACTTACAGGACGGGAGGACGAAGCATCTTAAGAATAGCGAAGAATGCAAACAAGAAAAAGGAAAACAGAGAAGAGGAAGGGATTATCTACAAAGTAAAGTGTAAGGAATGTCAGTGTGTGTAGAGAAACAAAAAAGAGGTTGGAAGACAGGTTGAAATAACATAGGGATGATGTACGACTTAAGACAAGAGAGAGAAATGCGATATTTAAGCACACGAGAGAAACAGGACATGGCATAGAGTGGGATGAGGCTAAGCAGATAGGAAGGGAGAAGAGAATGCTAGTGAGAAAATGGAAAGAGGCCAAGGAAATAGAGAAGAAAGGTGAAGAAGACACAATAAACTGGAATGGGGGACTGAAGATAAACAAAGAATGGAAGAAGGTGTTAGAAAGAGTGGAAAGGACAAGAGCGAAGGATTAGAAAAGAAGGAAGAAGAATGAAGGAGAAAGAGCGTGAGATAAGGAGTCCAACCACTTTCCAGATGAAAGGAAATGTTTATCTAAATCGCCTGTCAGATGAAACAACAGTTGACAAGAGAAGGCCAACTGCTGGAGCACCTGGGAAGGAATGCTCCAGACAAACAACTTTCTAATAACCTTGTGCATGGAAGGGAGTGATTTTTATGTATATATATATCTTCCTGTCTTGTGCCTTATTTCATTTGTATTTGGTACAGAGTCTGACGAAGACCTTGCTAGAAGGTTGTAACGTAACGTTTTGTTTATGTTTTAAATTAAATAAATTCTGCCTTGGTCAGCATATTGAGTTTTTAGGAACAGAGTGTGTGTGTGAGACATTGAACGGAAGATACAGAGAAGGAAAATAATAAATTATCCTACACACTGTTCTGCGCAAGAATACTTGCCTGGACATAATTTTGGCTTTGTATTTGCACCCTCCCTAAATATAATTTATTAATTTAACCTTGGTGGAGTAACTTAAGGATATAGAAATGCCGCGAGAATATTAAAAGCGAAAATATTAAAAGCAAATTCACACAAAAAAATCTATTTTTTTATGAAAACATAGGACTTCGCGGAAAATTCGCATATATTTTCAGACATGAAATAGGAAGGTAAACTCTAAGGAGAAGTATGACTTCAAATGTTCGCTAAATTTACGCGTTCAAAGTTTTAGGGTCCCGACTATTCATAATACCGCGAGAAAAATATAAAGGATCAACTGGCATCTCATTAAGACAGTAATGAATACACCTTTTGATATACTGATATACTGGGCTCGAAATGGAAAATTTCGCGAAAGGGAACGCTAACTTTCGTTAACATGATTAACGACAAATGAAATAACGCATTGTATTAAAAATTAATTATTATTAATGTTAAAATATTTACGTTAACATGAAATGAAGGGTTCTGGTGCAAAACATGGTAAATGACATTTTGGTAGTTTTGAGTTACAAAGTAAAATGCGCCATCCTTCAATTTTCGAGTGAAAATGCCATGTCATACTATTTGCATTGGACACAGTGAAGCCTTCAGAAATTGGTAAACACAACTAGAAAACAATTTATCTAATAACCTTTTTCGTTAATGAACTCGGAAATGACCAAAATGCCACTTACCATGTTTTACACCCTACCCCTTCAAATAATATTAATATATTGAACACGAGTGTTCTGGATTTTTCTCTAATAAAATTTAAAGAAACGCAAATCGTTGAATTGTCGAATGTTGAATTGAAGTTTTAAGTTCACTTTATTCACAGTAAGGCTAATCAGGAGTGGACCTACAGTTTAAAGTGCAATCCGAACAACTATGTGCCTCCACCGGGTATCGAACCCGGGACTCCGTGATTACAAGGCGAAGACGCTACCACTGCGCCATCGGGGAGGCCCAAACGGAAATCGTGAATGTTAGTCAGCTAGCTCAATTATGGGGGACATTTTGTTTTAATTGAAGGTACATATTCTCAATACCTTGTTTTGATAATATTTATTAATACATCAATTTGTGCAAATTAGGATATTTCCATTTTCTTGTGCGTTATTCTTCAGAATGTCAACAATACGTCTGCTCATGTTTGTAGTGCCACCCTAAATTTAGTTGAGTTTTCTTCCCTTTTTTTCAAAGTCGCACCCAGTCGCTTGCTTGGCATGGCGAGGGGGAGAACCGCACCCCTCATTAAGTCACACTGGCTAGGGTGTTCTTTTTGTTATTTTTTCTTCCTTTTTAGTGTATTAGTGTGTGTTGGAGCCACTGGTCAAGGCTAAAGAAACGGCAACACTGCAAGGACACAAGGAAAGTTTTGGCGTTTTGGGGGACGAGGACACAAGAAGATAGAGGTGAAAGGAGCGAGGGTGTGTGTTACGAGGTCTGGTTAAACTTTGTGTACAGGGATGCAGGGCGTCGCTTTGAAGACGAGTAGATGAAGTGCGAGAGGTGTGCAGGTTGGGATGGTGAGTGGGGAGAGATAGAGCTTGATAGTACTCCACCCCGGCCGAGAGAACTAAGGGCGTTACGAGTTTCGAAGCCGAAACATCATCCAGCCCAGAGGAAGGCACGAGGAAGCGGCCCCCTCCAACAACGGATCACAGGTTGAAAAAGGCCCCCGACCTAATGGAAGATCAGTGCTGCGTGTGAGTGAGGATACACATGGTAGTGATTCGATATGGTGCACCACCAAAGTGACTAAAGGTATGGAACCCGACAAACTTAACTTATCTTGTAGTGCCATCCTGAAGCTTAGTATGCAATAACTATAAAGCCCCAATCCCACCACTGACTGACTGACTCACTGACATAAATGTTCTCCATGAAGGAAGCCCGGAGGCGTAAAATGCTCGATTGCGACCCCTCATGAAATCGTCCCTAAAGGCTGAGAAAATTTAAAAATCGCTCAATTAGCCCTTCCTTAAGTGAGAAAATGCCCTTTTTTTACGTCCTTAGCAACCGTTGCCACGGGAATTGTTTTGCAGCACGCATTGTTTCCTTCAATTCTTAATTGTTCTTCTTCTTCTTCTTCTTCTGACCCTGTCAGAAAAACACTGTCGACTTTGGCCAATGTTTCTGTATTTGTACTATGGGACAGCAGTAGTCTGTGGTATGGGATTTCTGTTACACAACTTTTCCTTACAATACACAACAGATGACACTAATCAATTTTCAATTTTTACACTTTTACATTCTATGTTCTGTTTATAATTCGATTTGACATTTTCGAGCATATCCATATAAAATCCAAATAATTGGTATTGATAAATCAGATAAAAGAGAAAGTAAAGATATAGGTAATGGAATTTTTAATCTTATCAGATTTTTATATAATATATTTCGTTGTTGAGAGAACTGATCACATTCCAAAATATATTTCTCACAGATCAATAGCACACAGATGAATAAACTCTTGGTTTTGAAAAGGTGCCTGAAACAAGGGTGACATCTACATAAGAAGAAGATTCAGTCCAGATACAATTACGTATATATTGGTAAACTCAATGCGAAAATATTTACATCGTGCTTGTTTCAATTAAATGTTTATAGAGGCATAATAACATACAATTCTTGAGAGAGTTTGCGGTGCTTGTTCTTGTCCATGGAAACGGACGTTGCTAGGGAACTTAAATAAAGTTTATTTTCACCACGAAAACTACTGTAAGGGAATTATGCTAGACGTTTCGAATTTCGAAACACGAGCATGACAATTCATTAGAGAGGCATGGTTGGAATTCGAGGGGAATGGCGGAAAACAATTATTTTCCAATTACGTTTAAAAATGTGAAAATGACAAAAGACGTAAATAATGCATTTCCAATATAGTGTCGCTATTGAATTCGTTTATGCAAAACATCCAACTAATTATCTTGAAATGGTTATTACTCACTCAGTTTATTATTAAGAAAATATACATTAATATTTTGATATTTTGAATATTTGTACCTTATTAGAGCCTATACACACATAAAGTTACTTTCTAAACTTTTCAAATTAGCGAACTTATACACTTGTCCCCCTTCATCCAATACAACATGCAACCATTTTACCCCATCTGTAATATGATTACGCCCACAACGTAGCCGAAGGTCACGCATGCGAGAGTACAAGACGTGGACAAGGGCCACGCCGAAAGTACGCGGCTCAGAAATATAAAAAGCGTGCAGTAAGATTTCATTCGGTTAATCAGGGAAGATATAAAAGACAAAAATGTGAAAGAAAATATAATGATCATAATAAGGGAACACAAATTTGGGTAAAGATCTGGTGAAGGATGTTAGAACAATCGAATCCACAAGAAGACAGTTAAAAATAAAAAAAAACGAGAACCACAACACACAAGAAGATGAAAGCAACATGTACAGTTGATGGGAAGCTTATATGAATCCTAAAATATGTATTGTTGAAGAGCATTAACAATTTAGTTCACACCGAAAAAGAAAGTGTAGTAAAATACCTAGAAATATATTAACCTGAAATTTCTGAAGAGACGGAACGGGAAGGTCTCAGATATGTCGTTCCAGCCCGCTCCGGTCCATTTCGGGCCATGACAAATAGTACACCCAGAAATACGTAAAGTCCTTAGCTCAGACGGAATGTTTTAATGCATCATCGGGAAAGATGCATAGAAGAAATCATCATTTGGTGCATTAAAGCACAGCTCGACATAGAAATACTTGCATCATTTGGTATTACATCTACAAAAGATATACAAAAATGCATCACAAGATACAAATAGAAGGATTTTTCAAATGATCGGTTGACAATACAGTTACTAGTACGTATGAAGATCTACAATTTCCTCACATTAAACACATTGAAAATATAAATTTACAGTTACGAATGTTTTTTATTGTCCCGTCCATCTGTCTAGTAGAGAAAACTATTTCATTACAACTTAAGGTTACTTTTTTAATCAAGAAATTATCATAATAAATTCAGTCTATCCTTGGTATCTCACTACGTATTTTCGGATGTCGCAAGTGGTTCCATCTATCGAGAACTTTGGCAATCTCCGACCTGCTGGTAATAGTCTTTTCCTGTCTTTTTCGTTTCCCTACTACCTGTCCCTTCATCTTCTTTAACATTTTCTTTCTCTTAACGCTTAGTACGCCAATTGGGAGGGTTTTATCCCAGTGAAATAGTCTGTTTCGCGACTTTGGGAACATACTATAGCACAGATAACGAGAGTGGCACACGTGTCATTCAATACCTAAGACCTCTTGTCTTCAGGAATACGGACAAGCTTAATATTTCCGGAACTTTTTTAAACTTTCGTCTTCTTCTTCTAATTACAAATGCGCAATTCATTTTCTTATGAGTTTGCATTTGTAGTCTGGCTTCTACGGAACAAAATTTGTAATTACATTCTTATTGGTTTCCGGGAATATACACAGGGTGTCCCACTTGTGAGAAAGTAGTTTCCAGAAAATAGAAAAAGTAACATAATAAAAAGCCCTGTATTTGCAGTTTAGTGTACAGGTTTCAGTTTTGAATATGGCAAGAGTTAAGTGGCAAACCAGACGGCGAACACATTCTGACTGAATTACTCGGTACAGAATTTCAAATTTCGCGCGGACAAAACACGGTGCGCGTTGAAATTAATACCGTAGAAACAGTCTGGGTGTTTAAGGGTTGACAGTTCCTCCTCTACAGAGCCAACCATAGCTGACGTAGTGATGACGTTATCTCCTTATAATGTAGGTCCCGGGTTCGAATTCCGGGATGGGTGTTCTTTGTGAGTGTTCCTTCATCAATTTCATCATATCAATACTCATCATCATCTTCATTACTTGCCAAAAGTGATCTATTCTCGGACAGAATTTGGATGGTCATTGTGAGGAACCCTTCATCAATTACATGTAATCATCACTCATACTCCTTGCAGTTGTTAGCCAAAAATGACAGGAAAACTACATAAAATAAGAAAACTCCAAATACAACAATTACATCTCCATAATTAATATCTCTAACTTGTATTCATATACAAGGTATAAGCACAGATAAGGGTGGTATAAGTGAACGGACATTCTCTTGAATACATAGGTGGCCGCGGTGGCTCAGTCGGTAACGCGTCTGACTACCATGCTAAAAGTCCCGGGTTCGATCCCCGGCCGGTTCAAATCCGAAAACTTTTCTAACGTTGGAAGCGGCCCGGGCGCCCACCCAGCGTCGAATAACATGGGTACCTGGGGGAAACCCTGGGGGGTAAAGGCGGTCAGGGGCGTGATGCTGATCACATCAACCCCACTCACGATCGGATCAAGAAAGTGTGGGGCGTTACCTCCACACCCCCTATACGCCTTCATGGCGTGGTGCTATGCACAGGGGAGCACTTTACCTTTACCTTTTTACATAGGGGTCCAGAGTTAGAGTCCAGGCCTGGGTATTTTTTACGAGCGTCCCTTCATCAATTTCATCACATGATCATCACTCATGCCAAGAGTGGCATAAAACCGAAATAAAAACCAAACGAAATTAATCTCTTGAGGAATTCTGACTGTAATCAGGTACTTTTATAAGTATTTACAGGGTGCCCACAAAGTGGGCGCACTCCTGGTTTTTCGTCGGAAAGTATGTTTAATTGTTGTTGTATATATGCATATTATGCTCTCTGGGGTTTCATCAAGAAGCGAGTCCGAAAGCACCGCTATGACACACTGTATGCGTTGCGAGAAGCTGTCTTAGATGCCTTCCAGGACGTGATGCCGGAATATCTCCTTAAAACATCTGCCAGGACATGGCGCAGAATTCAGCTGTGCTACGATTATGATGGTCTCCATACCGATGTACTGGACAAGTGAACTATCAGGAACGTGAATACATCGCTATAAGAATAACAACCACTGTAGTATCGGAAACAAAGTTATTTTTACGTGATGCAAGCAAGGTTTTCAAATGTTAATTTACACCATTTAAATTTTTAACTTGAAAATTTGTAATGTCCGAGAAGGGCTACATTTAGCAAGTCTGTTTCCATCCATTTGTCTTCTCTGGATGCTAAGGTGAAAAGATTGTCGTAGAATCGCCTACGCCAAGGAGGCTGTATCCTTGTTCCAGCATTTGTATTAGTTGTAATTAAATAGTTGAAGACTTACCAGAAATATAAATAATACATGTAAATCTTCATACACTTCTCTCATTACAAGTAATATTCATTTATTGTAATACCGAGTGTCCCACAAGGGGGTTTACACTATTTGAATGTTAATAACAGAGAAAGTATTACAGATAACCTGATGGAACTTTTTGTATCTGGATCTGTCATGATTAGTGCTTGTTGCCATTCATTTGTTTTTCTTTAATTCCACTTCAGTTGCCAGTAGTGACAAGTAATTGACTGGGAACCTTTCCGTTGAGCAACGGAAGTGGATTTTAAAGTGTTTTTGGAAATGTGAGAACATGAAAGAAGTGCACAGACGATGGCGGGCAGAATTTGATGTATGGACTTTTGGAGGGATCTTGTGAAAGTTTGTACCACTGCTTCCATCGCTCTTTCGTCCGATACTGATTTCATCCTGCCACACCGTCCCAGATCACGCACAGTTCCTTCCCTCTAAAACTTGTCGCGTAATTTCGTAATTGTTACACGTGACGGTGGCGCAGTATCAAATTCTGCCCGCCATCATCTCTGCACTTCTTTCATGTTCTCACATTTCCAAAAACACTTTAAAATCCACTTCCGTTGCTCAACGGAAAGGTTCCCAGCCATCTTGTCAATTACTTGTCACTACTGGCAACTGAACTGAAATCAAAGAAAAACAAATGAATGGCAACAAGCACTAATCATGACAGATCCAGATACAAAAAGTTCCATCAGGTTATCTGTAATACTTTCTCTGTTATTAACATTCAAATAGTGTAAACTCCTTTGTCAGACACACTGTATATTTACAATTTATAATTTGCTTGAAAGAAAATTTCCAGCAGAAAGTGACTGTAAAATCAACTTAGAGTTACTTTCGGAGTAACGTTCCGAACATTGACATTCGAAGTGAATGTGAGTATAGTACTAACAACACAGGTTCGGACTTCTGCAGGTGTCATCTTTAATAACCAACCTTGAATATATAAGAAAAGGAACCTTCTAGATCTTTACGTAAATGATAGCAGGGACATTAAGGATCCTACGTACGGACGACATTCTGGCAGGTTTCCATAGCGACCGTTCCTACATAATCTTGAAATATCTGGAGAAGATCGTATTCCGTGCCGTGTGCCAAGTTTTCGTTAGGCTAAGAAGGATTTGCTAAAGAAGTCATATTTTAAAGTAATTAAAGCAAATTAAAAATAACAGATTATTAATTAGTATAAACTAACGTTCTGGGCATGTTGCTTCGCAAATTGTGCAAAGGTACAGGATACTCAAGAAATTCTGGTAAAGATAAAGTAAGAAATTTTTCGCAACAATATCCTCCCCTTTTCCCCACTTCAAACAGGTATTCAGCGATGCTTGCAACATTGTTCATGTTTAGTTTACGTCAATATAACAAGGGCGTCACCTAGAAGTGTGCGATAGTATTAACTGACGTATTGTCCGTCCAAATGAAATACACCAGATAACACATACGGTCAATAAATAACAGGATTAATGCAGTGAAAAAGCGAAATAAAGTGACAGAGCGATTAAAACGTACGGGATATGTAGGCCAGGTTGGGGTACGCTACATGTCTGCGAGACAAGTTTCAGACCGCGTCGCTAGGTGGCAGCACTGCTCGAAACCGACCCGCCCACTCATGCACTTGTGTTCGGGACATGCACTCACCACCATACACAGCAAGTCATACGCTCGTAAATGTTCCCTGGTGTGTTGCCCTCTGCCGTCAAAAATTGGATCACGGATCGCTGAGCCTCCTCTGTGGCACCTGACACATGACTCACCTCATTGAATGACTAACTGGCGCCTTGAAGGCAAATTGCACATACACAACCTCCCTTCCCTGCCAGTACTGCCACCTAGCAACGTGGTCTGGAACTTGTCTCGCAGACATGTAGCGTACCCCAACCTGGCCTACATATCCCGTACGTTTCATCGCTCTGTCACTTGATTTCGATTTTTCACGGCATTAATCCGGATATTTATTGACCATACCAAATACTTAAAAATGACTCCAATGGTTCATCATCTTACCTGCAATACCGTGCACAGGGGAGGACAAGGAGGGGCAGTAGCCCCTTCTAATGCTCTCACTTAGAAATGTAGTGTAGATAAATCTTATTACCTTTATAAAAGAATACATCTCTTTAAAAATGAATTATTTTCAAGCCGACGAAAGTTCCAAGCAACTATAGGAAATAATCCTATGTAATTTGACTCTCACTTCGTTCTCCAGCAATTTACTTGTTATAAAGATTCGCGCATTTTATCTGTTAGTCTAGTTGTATTACACCTATGTGGTCGCTGAATAAATTAGTCACACATTGGAAGTGAGTAAATTACGTGTAGTTGTTTTGAATCTCCTGTACAAAATCATATTTGTATGTAAACTAGTTTGAACCACAGATAAAGAAAATAAAGAGGGAGGGAAACAGAGAACTTTTGTGCGACGGAAGCTGTAATTCTTCTAATAGAGTTATTTTTGGTGAGTTTGGGAACAGACTACATGTGCCCCTGTTTAGTACCCATCAACACAATAAAATTGAGATGAAACGAGGCTTTTGGCCCCCTTAATCATAGATTCTGCTCACGCCTATGTTCACTGGGATTCCACACACGAAATACACTATATATCATGTCACTTACGGTTAAGTTTAGGATGGTATTACCACAATTTGTGTAGTGAAAATTTAGACATCTTAATGTTTTAATTTATCATCAAAGAAATTAAATTAATTCACACATTTATTGCATTTCTACATCAGCATGTTTCATTATGCTTTACTAGCTGATTGCCCGGGTATTTATTTATCCCAATCTTCTATTGGACAGGAAAATAACGAATTCTAACTATAGTGTAAAATGAACTTGGCGTTGAACGGCATTGGGCGTGTCACTATTCATCTTAGTGACCTCGAAAACTATGGATTCCACACTAATATCGGTCGTTTTCGATTATTATTGTCACTCCCCATCCCCCCCCCTAGGGGTTCCAGGGGTGTCTTACCACCACAGTATTTCTTTCCATATTGTAAGTGATATGTGCTAAAATTGCTCGAGGATAGCAATATCGTACCTTCTGTGTAGGCTATTCACATCATACCAGGAGTGCAAAGGAAACTCGAAAGTTGTTTTTCCGAAAATATTAGAACTGAGTCGAAAGGAAGGGAAGTGTGGCAATCCTTGGCGTGAACAGTTTAATAATTTAATTTGAATGTTAATAGAAATATGTAGATTATATTTTCGAAAACGTCGGAATGATGTTGGATTGTTACCAGTTGATCAAGGAGAAATATATATATGATCATTTATTGAGAGTGGGTAGGAACTTAATGAAAGAACAAGGAATTCTGCCTGATTTGACAAAGAGAATGAGTAGTAGTCTGGAGCTGACAATAACAACTGGACTTGGGTACAAATAAATAAAACATTTTTCAACAAAACTTTGCAGATCTTCAATTTGCAATTAAAATTATCCGATGTGCCATCTGGTGTGATTTTCGAAAACTACTATATGTAAAAGACTGCTGTGTTGAAGTCGTTCCAAAGCAAGGAGAATGTGCGAAAGAGTAGCGTCTATTGTTCAGCTTCTGACTCTAAATCGTTTTATGGGTTAGAACAAGTGAAACGTTTTCTACCGTTTTCACCCCGTTGAATCAACAAAATGAAATTTGTAAATAAATCAGAAAAAAATTAATTGACCGGCATGGGGTATAACACTGAAATCCGGCAAGAAAATTACGAAAAATGCACGAGTCTATTCATTTTATTTTACGAAACATGATTAACCATGAAACTAGATTTTTAAATTGCACTCTATAAATAAAACATCGTTTTTTTCGAAAAGTCATGAAGTGTCTTTCCCAATGCATCCAGATAAATCAATGTGTTATGTGTGAAATTTGGAACAGGTGCAAGTCGATTAAGTGTGAAGATGAAAATAGTTTGAGAATGAATTAATGTCTTGAATGTAACCAGAAAAAGTTGAAAATGGGCATGCTAATATTGTTTTTTATTTAGTACGATGTCCTTTTTCAGTGAATATAGCCCGCCATGAAATTGTGAATTCTATTATTATAATTATTATTATTATTAAACCAGCCTGTCTCTCTTTGAAGGACGAACTGCAAACATATGATCACAATTTCCTCCTGCTCCAGGTTTACAAGAATACGTCAATTTCTTTAATTTTAACTCACTTCCGAGAGCCCAGGTTACAAGATTGGGTGCAGATGGTACAACACTAATTTGAAAGACCAACGCGTATACTTTCGTCTGCGATTTCTGTGTTATTTTTGCGTACCATAATTAAACGCTTTTTCAATTTCAGCACAGATAGTCTTCGTTATAGTTCCTGGTATTCACATCATTTTCACAATAGTTAAAAATATCGCGTTACATCAATAACCACGTGCTCCTGCTACACTGTGTTTGATGCTTAGAAACACGTATAAACGTATGTACTAAAAATGATTTTTTTGTAAATAGGTCATGCAGCAACCATTGGATGATTTGGTACGGAGGAACGCTCATCGTATTCGCGTTGCAACTAACGTGATATCTAGCGAGAACATTATATTGTAACTTTCTTTGTTTATTTGTGTACATTTCAATTTTTTTGAAATTCTTGGTTAAGGATTTGTATAAAATCTAGGAAGTTTAACTTTAAAAAGAGCATCCGTCCGGACGATCTTTTTATTATTTAAGAAGATGACATGCCCGGGTAGACCTCCTTAACGAAGTGGTTAGCACGACGCCAGGGGTTACGTGTTCGAATCCCATCTGGTATGGGTGTTGCTTTTGGGTGTCCCTTCAACATATCATCTGTAGTTCTCATCTTCACGGTTAGTCAAAAGTGGCAGGAATGCGAAGTAAAATAAACCTAATCAATCGATCAATCAATCAATCAAGACATGAGGAAGTAGGTAGCCGTGGTTTACACCCTGCCCAGGGTATCACTGGAGCAAACGAACAAAAACACATATCTGCGCAAGTAGTGACTCAAGAGAGCTCGACCAACAAATGCGTGGGGGGGAAGTGAGTACAAAAATCTTGGGGCTACAGGGGGGGAGCTGAGGCCGATTTTGGGGGGCTTTAGCCTACCCTAGCACCCCTGCAGCGCCGTCCCTGGTATAGAGAGAGTCAACAAGTGCAGCGAACTACACGGGGCTAGAGTGCAGGATAGAGTTGGTATTGAACCACTCTGTAGTTACTTAAATTTTCTATTAGTGTATACTTAAGCAAATTCCATAGCCCAACAGCCCTCTGAGGGCTAGAGCTTTGCAAGCAACTTGTTGATTGGTTGATGTGTGGTCAGCGAAATCTAGTAAATCACCGTTGTTTTACTGACTTGCCAGACAGGACTCTTAGTATGTACACTGTTGCAAATTATTCCTAATTTTACATTCACAGTGTCAGGCGCCTGATTCTGGCTCCTAAAGCACGGAAAATGAAATAGGATTCTCATTTGTTGGCATGGCTCCACAGAGGAGTACATTTCCGTTCCAATTTGCTATCATTTTTCTGGTTATTAAGTGTTGAAGGAGATGCCCGTTCTTCTTGGCATAGTTTCACGTCTCCCTTGGCTTCAGATGTCTTTTCTGTTGTGAGAGCATTAGATGAGACCGTGGAGTGATCTGATTCAAGTGTTGTGTCTCTTCCTGGTAGCGTCATGATTCAGGTTGCTCCTTATCCTTACAAAATCTTCAGGTTCGACGGTGTCATAAAAGTTTATTTTAAGCAAACGTGATGCACAGATAGGCTAATCAGGAAGGCGTACTAGAATCAAGTTAAATCATGCCAAAAGTGAAGAAAATATATCTTCTGGCTTCTTACCAGGGATGCATACACAGGTGGGTGCAGACCAAGTTGTTGCTTTAATTTAAAAACCTATCTATTTAAAACTTTATTACTTTGATTTGATTTAGTTTGTTATTTAGGGTAGCTTTCCTGCCGATTTTGGGTAAGCGCGACCGGACTGCAGCTCCCCCCCAAACAAATTATGTTGCCATTAGTGCGAAAATTAAATATTTATACTTCCGCTATCTTACTGCGTTCCGTTACGCTGTGTGGAGCTTTCAAATTCACTTGGCGCGCGACGAGAGGCAAACTGGTATATGAAGCCGCTTCCCCCTCGGTGACTGCCAGTACATCTCCATGTTAACTCTAACGTAAGCACTGCTTCCCTTTCCCTCCCTGCTAGGCCCTTGTCAATGCTAAAAAGCGGACTGCATTCAACGCAGCCAATGTACGGTGGTGCTGCCAAGTGGTAGAAATCGAAAGCTATCACATTATGACGGCGGATACTGGGCATAAACATGCGATTAATGAGAGAAACAGTGGCCGGCTATGTAATGCTTCCGTTTCGCTTGTCAGTAAGTGCGTAATAATTTAAGTTTTCGAATCGATTCAAAGAGTTATTTGTTTTCTGGCAGTAAGTTATATAATCTGATGTTTTGAATGTAGATCGTACAAGTAAAAATGAATAATTCAATGAAAGACCGTAGCATGGAGTTCATCTTCAAATAGTTAAGGTATATTATTTTTATAAATGCAGCCCTCCTAATAATAAGTAGCATGAGCCGCCACTGACCGGGACGATGAGGATGAATGATGATGAGTGACGAAGGGACACTCACAAAGAACACCGATGCCGAGGGCGGGATTAGAACTAGGTATCCCCGGCGTCAATGGGCATGAAGTGATTTTAGACACAAGGCTGTTGTTTTAATTTTTGTTTCATTAATTCGCTAAATTTATTAACATCTTTATGTTTATTTATAAATTAAGAGTATTTGAAAATAAAATCGTTAGAAAAATATTTGGGCCTAAAAGGGATGAGGAGACAGGTGAGTGGAGAAGGTTACATAATTTGTATTCATGTCCAGATATTATTAGAATAATTAAATGAAGAAGACTTTAGTGGGCAGGTCATGTGGCACGAATGGGAGAGGAAAGAAGAGTTTACAGGATTCTTGCTGGGAAACCTGATGGTAAGAGACCTGTAGGAAGGCCAAGACGAAGGTGGGAGGGATAATGTTGAGATGGACCTAAAGGAAATCGGTAAGGATGGAAAAGATTGGATTGATCTTGCCCAGGATAGGGACAGATGGAAGGCTTGTGTTGCTGCAGCCATAACCCTTCGGGTTTAAGAAGGGTAGAGAGTTCGTTTTTATGTTTATTGCGACATAAATATGGAAGAATGGAATAATTATAATACAAACAGCCATTTTCTACACGAAATTCAAACACATGATTCTTGTTACGCTAATACTTTTACCATCGAAGCTAACGAAGATCATGTGTGTTAGTTATTCTATAAGAACTGTAAATGTTGGTTGAAATTTACATCTGGTAGAAAATCGTTGAGTCCACCATGTCCGAATCGGCTGCCTATAGCACCGTTCAACTCGCAGGATCTCCGTATCGTTAGATTCCGAATCATCTGCATAGGTGGAGTTGGAGGGGAGAGCCTGAAGGCGCAACAGGTGCACGCTTCAACTCGCTGTAGAGCTACGCTTGGCAGCCATGTTGCAACTTTCACTTTGCAGCAAGGTGCAAAGTCCTTGGGGGGTGGATTCCCCCCACCAACAATCTTGGCCTCAAAGTCTCCCCAACAAAAACTTCCGGGGGGAGAATATTTTGTTATAACAACAAAAAGATGAACAATTACTTTTGACTTCAAATATACTTTACAAAGGATTATATCGAAAACTCACACATTCTCCTTCGAGAGATCATTAACAGACGTACACCAATAGCAATATGTGCACAGTAGAAGTAAAAAAAGAATGCAAGAGAAATATAAGTATGACATCTAATTAATTTATATTAATTGAAAACAAAAACTAAACAAAACTATTTCATTTGAACTATTATATAATAAAACTATTTCAAATATTATTTTAATTTATTGCTATCTTTAACCAGTTCGTAAAGGAATGACTAAGAAATGAATTCCTTCACATGTATTTAATAATAATGTATTTTTAAATACCGTATTTAGTAATTTATTTTTGGATAAATATCATTCTAAATATGTATATCATATAATAATTGCACACACACACACACACATACACACACACGCACACACACAAACTACATATACATATATATATATACAGGGTGCAGCACGTAAAACCATCCCGCTGTAATCCCTATGTAATTGCTTTGCTAATGAACATGTAAAACATCTAAATGAACATGTCAACAGAAGATGGCGTTCCATGAGTTACTAATTCTGTTTCTCACCAAGAGGTGGCTTGTGAACCCGTGGTCGAGTGAAAGCAGTTGAGAAGCAGGCCTTGTTGGGTGAAGCCGTGATAATGCCGTATTTGATTCCTGAGAGCGTTGCAATTGTTGAAGCTTTTGTGCGCACCGGATCCTTTGTGCAAACAAGGAAGTTGTTTCAGGAGAAATTTCCTGGACGTCCTTTCCCAGCATGGGAAATGGAGGCGTACAGGATCTGTTGCAAATGCTCCCAGGGACAGACGACCATCTGTCTGCACACCTGAATTACGGAGGCAGGTGCAGAACATAATGGCGAGAAGTCCTCGTAAATCAACGAGGAAATTAAGTAAACAGGTTCCAGCTAGTGAGCGAAGTTGTAGACGTGTGTTAAGGGCGCTGAAGTTAAAACCTTACCGGATAAGTGTAGTGCAACAACTGAGGGAGCTTGACCCAGGGAAGAGGGTGGATTTTTGTTCATGGCTATTGACGAACGTTGCCAGTGGTGTTTTGGATCCATTGATGCTCATCATGAGTGACGAGGCGTGGTTTCACCTGTCGGGATACGTAAATTCCCAAAACAATCGCTATTGGTCGTCACAGAATACACACGTAATCCACGAGCAGCCATTGCATGACGAAAAGATTGGTGTTTGGTGTGCCATTTCCGCACAACGCGTTATGGGGCCCATATTTTTTGAAACCACAGTAGACAGTAACGTGTATTTGGGAATTCTGGAAGAGTTTTATGAACAATTGACAGAAGAGGAGCGTTAGTTCTGTTACTTTCAGCAGGACGGATCAACAAGCCACACATGAAATGCTTCACTATCCCGTGTGCATGAAATGTTTACTCCAGAGAGGACAATTAGCAAAGGCCTGTGGCCTCCTCGGTCACCCGACTTGTCAACTTGTGTCTTTTACTTGTGGGGAATGTTAAAGGGGAAAGTATTCGAAACAAATCCACACAAAATTGAAGAACTCAAGACCTCCATCCAGAATATCATGAACAGCATCACCACTCAAGAATTAACAAAGGTGTACATGAATCTCCTGAAACGTGCTCAGCCGTGTGTTGAAGTGGGTGGAGGACACTTTCAGCATCTATTGTGAAGGTGAGAAATCTTAACACTCAACATTAAATTTCATTTGGTGTATTGCTTTTGTTTGATTTTGTTTTAATTTCACTTAATCATTCAAATTGTTCATCTAATGATATCTTATGAAGGGACGGGCTGGTTTTAAGTGCCGCACCCTGTACAAGGGCTGATGAACAAAAAGTGAGACTGATTTTTTTTGCACAGCGTCCTGTATCGTTACATCTTTGTAATGTGCATAATTGACAAGAGTGGGGTTTCATACATATTTCCAAAGATGGCAGCACCATCGGATCCTTTGTTTGGCAGCAACGTTCTTTGATCTAGACACTACGTGCACTTCGCATAACACACAATGGAGGTGACGCAGGAGAAGCAGTATGCAGCAATGAAATTCTGTTGTCGTTTAAAGCTGCAATGGTAAAAAGGTGGTGCTTTTCTGGAGTCAGTTATCATTGGTGATGAGTCGTGGGTGCACCACTACGACCCACAAGGAGAACAAGCCAGGAAAGTATGGAAATCCGCCAGGGTATCCAACAGAGCCGAACTGGAACTGCCAAGAGGGCTGTGACAAATTCCTTCAACAGGGTGCCCAATTGTGAGCAGTTGTGGAAAAAGGGCGCCGAATGTGCTTTTTGGGAAGGGCACCGAGAGTGCGTACCGGGACTTTGCCCGGTGTCCTGTTGGCCAGTCCGGCCCTGGTCTCCAACACCGAAAAAGGCGGAAGTTGTCCCATCTGCAGGTAAGGTGATGGTAATCAATTTCTTTTGACTGTAAGGGAATGGTGTACCAGCACCTAGTTTCCCCGTACAGTACCATTAAAGCAGAATTCTACACGTCAGTGTTGGCGACACTGAGGAGGCACATTGCAAAGAAACGACCACAACTTCATCGGAATGGATGGCGACTTCATCATGACAATGCACGACCTCATGTGGCAAATCACGTCATGGCATATTTGGAAAAAATTCAACATCACCTGTGTACCACATCCCCCGTTTAACCCCCCGTCTACCCCCTGTGACTTTCTCTGTTCCCTGCACTCACGTCAAAGCTACGGAGCCAGCGTTTTCCGGACTCTCTAGCAGTGATAAAGAAAAGTGAGCCGCTTTTCAAGGACCTCAGAAAGAATAGCTTACATCATGTGTTTGCAGACAGCAGAAATGTTGTCATAAGCGCATTCAAGTCAGTTGGGGCGAACTTTGAAAAATATTATGTAACCCTTCCACCATTGTAATAAACATGTGTACCAAAAAAAATCACTCTCATTCTTTGTTCGTCAGAGAGAGAGAGAGAGAGTGAGTGTATGTGTGTGTGTACAGTAAAACCTCGTTAATCCGGACTAATGGGGGATAAGTTGACCGGTTTAACGAAAGTTCGGATCAACTGAAATAACCTAAAAGAACAGTAGAAAGTGCATTAAAACTCCGTTTATAGCAACAAAACACGTTTATTATGGTGTATTTAAAGGGCATAGACCTAATACACTATACAGCACAGTACAAAGTCTGCGGGAAACATAATTTCATCAGTGGTTGACTGCATTTTCTTTGGGAAGTTTTCTTGTTGACTTCTAGCCACCTTTCATTTTTCTTTTTTTTCTTTCTTTGCCTTTTGCCTGTCTGGATTAATCAAAGTCCAGCTTATCTGGGTGTGTGGGTGGGTGTGTAGGTATAAATACATATATATATATATATATATATATATATATATATATATATATATATATATATATAATCGCGCACGTGTGTATATATTAATATCTTTCTCCCTGCACCAGTCATTAATAATTTTGCACCCTGCTTTGCAGAGGCTACGTTTTCTGAATAGATGATGCAAAACACAGTGTTACGTAGACATTTTATATGTAGAAAATAATGTAAAAGAAGAAATCACTTGCCACATTTTTAAGAAGAGAATTAAATAGGTTGAAAACATTGTAATGTTTTGTTGGTGTCTGCCATCCGTACTGTGCACCTTGCGGGAAAAGTGGTAACTGCATTACTAGGAAACCTTTCAATTCGAAGAATTCGATGACTCAGGAACGCAATGGCACCCTTGCACTCAAGTGCCAGTCGGACGCTGAGTAGTCCCTTCGCAACAAATCTTTTCCACGTTTCATGTTCCAGTAGATTCTAATCTGCCCTCGTACACCACACGTATTTAATTTTTTAAAAAAAATAGACCTTTAAAATTGCAGTAGGCTACTGTAACTACGCAATGACTGAAAATACGTTCGAATCCCGGCCTGTTCTTGGTGAGTGTCCCTTCATCAATTCCATCATCACTCATCCTCAACTTCGCGATAAGCCAAAAGTGGCAGAAATGCAAAGTAAATACATCCAATCAGTCTTGCCGCCCTTTTTAGAGTGTGTTTGAACCCAGTGTTAAGATAAGGCTCTCTAATAACGAATTCCCGAAAGGGTCTGGCGGTCACTGATGTCAGGGTTTGCGTTCGGAAGTTATCTTCTTTCGCGGTGGACCTTCCACGATATCAGTAATCGGCCAGTGTTTCGCATATATCAGATGATATATCTTCTTTAATATTGTGACTAATTTTACTTTAAAACCAGAGATTAAAGGTAACCTCAAAGTACGCTTCACACAAAGGGTTTAAGGTTTGCTGAAGGAAAAATAAATTTACCACAATAAATTATTTATTGCATTGCCAAACATTTCAGTTAAAATAATATTCTACTTTTCCATTCACCGTATTTGCGATTAATGGCCAACTCGCTAAAAGGACCATGTCAGGAAATTTAAATGTGTAGTTTATGGTAGCAAATGGATTTGAAATTCACGAAACGAGGAGAAAAGAACTTCAAAAATGAAGAAAAATGCAATGAAAATGGCAAAAAATGAAGCAAAATGCAATTAAAATGGTAAAAAATTAAGAAAAATGCAATTGAAACGGCAAAAAATTAAGAAAAATGCAATGAAAATGGCAAAAAATTAAGGAAAATGCAATGAAAATGGCAAAAAATGAAGAAAATGCAATTAAAACGGCAAAGAATTAAGAAAAATGCAATGAAAATGGCAAAAAGTTAAGAAAAATGCAATTAAAATGGCCAAAACTGAAGCAAAATGCAATGAAAACGGCAAAAAATTAAGGAAAATGCAATGAAAATGGCAAAAAATTACGCAAAATGCAATGAAAATGTCATAAAATGAAGAAAACTGCAATGAAAACAGCAAAAAATTAAGAAAAAATGCAATGAAAATGGCAAAAAATGAAGCAAAATGCAATGAAAATGGTAAAAAATTAAGAAAAATGCAATTAAAACGGCAAAAAATTAAGAAAAATGCAATGAAAATGGCAAAAAATGAAGCAAAATGCAATGAAAATGGCAAAAAATGAAGAAAATGCAATGAAAACGGCAAAAAATGAAGAAAAATGCAATGAAAATGGCAAAAAATGAAGCAAAATGCAATGAAAATGGCAAAAAAAAGAAAGCTGCAATGAAAACAGCAAAAAATTAAGAAAAATGCAATGAAAATGGCAAAAAATGAAGAATATGCAATTAAAATGCAAAAAATGAAGAAAATGCAATTAAAATGGCAAAAAATGAAGAAAATGCAATTAAAACGGCAAAAAAAAGAAAAATGCAATGAAAATGGCAAAAAATGAAAAAAATGCAATGAAAACGGCAAAAAATTAAGAAAAATGCAATGAGAAAATGGCAAAAAATGAAACAAAATGCAATGAAAATGGCAAAAAAATGAAGAAAAATTCAATGAAAACGGCAAAAAAAATTAACAAATTTGCAACGAAAACGTCAGAAAATACAAAACAATGAGTAAACCGCACAAAAAAAAATAGAAATAATGATTTCTGGTTCTAACTGAAGGGATACGGACTCATATCAGGTTTACCGTTGTTTTCAAGGTTCAGGGAGAAAAATGATTTGTCATCAACTTGCGGGGCCGTATTGATGTGTTATCTTCACTACGTAAGGGCGTTTCTTAAACTACCTTTCGTAGTCGCCCAAAAAGGGGGAATTAGCTAATTTGGCTTCTTGCTAGTTCGAGAATTCCCGTCGGAGCTCAAACACTTCTCTAATTACCTACTCGTTAATCCCATCATCATTTTTTTCTTTCTTTACAAGGCACACTCCGTAGTCATTGTAATCGATTTAACGACAGAATTTTTACAGGTAGGGAGGAAGGAAAATATAATGATTTCAAAAAAAGTTAACCTAGCCAGCAAATAACACCTCAAAATGATTTCTCACTCATCCACGTACAAGCATGACCAGACGCAACATGAAAAGCACATACAATGTACAGTCACCACCAATAAAGGTGGGACACACAGATCCTGAAATCCTCGCTTCTCTGCAAGGTACGAGTATTGTGTGTGTTGCCTAACTATGCGGCGGTGGTGGAAGTTACCATTGAAAATTTGCTGTTAAAATCCACCTATCGCCGTGGAATTCAGCAACAGACATACTCATTGCAAGGAAGCGAGTATTTGAGGATATAGGTGTCCCATTTTTATTGCCGGTGACTGTACATTAATAATACAGTAAAACCTCGTTAATCCGGAACCCGATAAGCCGGACTTTGCTTAATCCGGACAAGGCAAAAAAAAAGAAAGAAAGGAAAATGCAAGGTTTTAAATGTGGCTACAATAGAAGTCAAGAAGAGAACTTCCCAAAGAAAAGGCAGTCAACCACTGATGAAATTCTCTTTCCCGCAGACTTTGTACTGTACTGTATAGTGTATTTAGGCCTATGCCCTTTAAATACATAATAATAAACGTGTTTTGTTGCTAGAAACGAAGTGCGTTAAGCACTTTCTACTGTTATTTTAGGTTACTTCAGTTAATCCGGACTTTCGTTAAACTGGTCAACTTCCCCCCCCCCCATTAGTCCGGATTAACGAGGTTTTACTGTAGCTCAATAGCTCGAGAAGTTTGTTAATAAATGAAAACGTTTGGCACAATAGAATTGTGTAGACTTGCTTTCGGTGCCGAGCGCACCACTGGTGCCCACAAAGGGGTGGGATAATGGTGTAGGCTTTCTCGAGCCTGTCTGCTGCGTATACGTATTGCTACTTGCTTCACGTGTTTAATCCAGTAAGTTTTGAGTTTTCGTAGCTTCGAAACCAGGAGTTATTAAGACAAGTTGTTCGATGCCCGAAGAGCAGAGACTAATATGCATTGAGTGTAACTTTGAAAACTTCTCAAATTATGTTGAAGCTCACTTCGTTCACCATTTCAGCGACTTGAAGTTATTTGCTACTTATCAGTGTTGGCTTAAGGCATGCACTGCGCATCCAATTGGCGTATCCGTACATTCATATGACAACCGGAGTTTGAAGTTGGTAACGTTTTGTGCTACGGCATATGTGCAGCTGCCAGAGGGTTCGAAGGAGTTCTAGAGCACCCCTGAATTCAGCGCTCCCTTCCGAACCACCTTTTCAAAACCTATTTTCAACCGGAGACAAAATTGACATTCATTTTGTTTTTTAACCCAACGTATACAAACTGAACACTCAGCAGCTACCTGCACGTATTTCGCATTTGATTAATAACTGAATTTTCCAACTCTATTAGTTGCACCCGGTGGAGGCACATAGTGGTTCGGATCCCACTTTAAACTGTAGGTCCGGTCCCGATTAGCCTTACTGTGCATAAAGTGGACCTAAAACATCAAAATCAATCAATCTATCAATCTATTAGTTGCAAAGTAAAGGTTCAAATAGTGTGTTTTTGAAAGCAAAGATGTGTGTAAGGGGGCGTGACCCCGAAGAGAAGCAAATGTGAATATATTTTCCACGTAGTACGCCCTGGGCTGCATTTTGCAGGTTAACGAGGATCTGGCGTATAATTCCTTCATCATCTACGTCATATCACCATTCATCCTCACCTTCGTGATTGGTGAAGAGTGACTGTCGCATTTCACCACTTGGTTCAATACGACTGTGACTCGTGATTGTATGTTTACACTATATGACGAATTTCTTATGTCATATAGCTACAATATATGGCATTGGCCTGCCTTGAACAAGCTTTGATCGTGTCAAATTTCGAAACATTTGCTTGTCTTGGAAAATACAGCAAAATGAAGAAAGTCACTAGAAGTCCTCAGTTTCTTTGGTTTTATTGATTGATTTGTTGTTTTAAAGCCACGTTATGGACAGAAAGGCAAATCGGGACTGTACCTACAGTATAATGTGAGATCCGAACCACTTGTGCCTCCACCGGGTATCGAACCCGGGACCTCTTGACATCACTTTCTTTGCCATAGTTTCATAAAGTTGATTGGCAATTATTTGAGCGTATCTTTGTTGTCAACATCGCACCCCCTAAATTACAATCCTCACCCTCTCTGCACCCCTAGATATTGAATCCTGTCGCCGCCACTGTCAGCCTGTGATAGCAACTTCTATTCCGTGAGCGTGAACCAGATCACGATACACTGATACCGAGTCAGTCCCTATTTTTCACACATTCTACAAAATCACTTCTCCTCTGTGTTCGTCGGTGTATATTTCAATATATCAAATTTAGGCTCATTCATAGAATAAAATTACTAGCACATTAGGGAAGTGCAAGGTGTAAGAGTGCGCAACGACACAAAAAAATGATGTGCTCTGTCACAAAATGGTAGTGTACTTTTGTGTCATCTGGTCAGTAAATTGCGCTGCACATGAAGAATGTACGAGACGTAAGCAGAGACAACGAATAATAATATAAGAGATATATTAAGATGTAGTTTGTTACGTCAAATATATTTCTCCGCAAGCTTTCATGACAAAAGAGAGTTATTTGGAAATTCATGAGTTTATTTACATCACTCTTGCATTATTTCTTTTTTTCTAACATCCTGTTGAGATAGTGATTTTGTTAACAGATTGTCCACAAATTCGCCATATTAATACAATTAGCGAACGTCATCTTCTGGCCGAAAGCATAACTCGTTTTCCACTGAACAAACAGCAGCACACCTACCCAATATCAGGGGGTGCTCGTTGCTATGTGAAGTACGTATGCATTACGTCATCTGGGAGGATCGGGTTTGACGGTGCTCGTTGTTATGTGCAGTAAGTTTGTGCGGGGTACATTTAGCCCTTGTGTTTAGCTACTAACACGTCGCAAAAATCGGAACAAGCAGGTTGTTGATTTTGTAGCGTTCGATTTATTTTTATTGTATTTTTGTACTTGTAGACTGCAATCATGTCTAGTTGTGCTGTAGCAAGCTATGAAAACTATAACCAGAAAACTAAAGGAACTGACATAAAATATCATAGAGCTCCAGTCGATAATTGCGTAAGTAAACAGTGGATTCATGCTTGTAGACGAAATGTAAAAAATGCAAGTGTGTAAGTGCCAATTATTGTGAAGAAGACTATGTGCGAGATCTAAAAGCAGAATTTCTGTATTTTTCACCAAAGAACGTGCTGAAGCCGGTCTCACTGCAGAACATGGGCTGCTGTTTTCGTCTAAATAGACGAACAAAATTTATATCCCCTGAAAGTACGCACCTTCTACATCCATTTTCCGGTGTTCCTTTTACGATTACTATTATATTATTACGCGCAAAAATGTTTTTCCTGGTACTAAAAGCAATGCATTTGTCAATTCGTTCGCGTCCATATTCTTTACGAACAGTTGCTTTCATTTGTTTCGGGGTTTTCCTCTCCGCACAACAATTTGGCCACCTTGTGTTCCGACGTCATATTCTTTACAAACAGTTCCTTTCATTTCTTTTCACGAGGAATGCCTACAAGGTTAGGTTAGGTCTGTTAGGTTAGGTTTCATTAGCATAAATACAAAACAAAGATAGTCTAACGTGACAATAGCCATCCGGCATTAAATTAACGAGCTTTTTCCCGTGTGCTCAAGTGTTGTGCGATAAGCGAGACCTTTTGCATAGACAGACTGCACAGATAGCCTTACTTTTTTTACTTTTTCTACTTTTATTACTTTTTCCTATGTTCTGTTAAATTACATTATTGATTTCCTTACCATTTTCATTATTTCCATGCAGGAACGTGCGAAACAATGTCGCTTTCTCGATCGTTTCACCGCTTCGGAAAGCATCTAGCCTGGACATGTATTTTCCATTTCTTTTCAAATAAAAAAAAATTTCCGCACTTTCCAACTTACTTTACTCGATTACTTACTTCAATACCTTACCAAAAAATTAGGAACCGCATTCCTTCTAAGCAGCCCATATTCTGCAGTCTTACCCTGAAGCCAACTGCGGTGCCATCGCTAAAATTACACCCAATTACTTTAGTACCAAATAATCGAGGAAATGGTGTATTTCTCCTAAACACTTATCTTCACAATATGATTCGCTTGTAGGACGTGTTGATAAGGTTTGCAGAGATGTACGCTACGAAAGATATGCAATAAGGAGACGTGCCCTAAACAAGCTAAAGACTATGCTGCCAGAAAAGAGAAAAATATATAGACGAAGGTATATGCACAAACTGCAAGCAATGTTTCGTTGTTGGAAAACATATTCAATCGTTTACAAAGGAGAAACACACGTCTGCATAATGAAGCAAATAAATTAAAGATTACAAACAACCTCTATCAACCTACTTTAACTGAATAAAGAAGTTCAAAATCTACAACGTAACCTAACCGACAGTACCACAAGAAAAGTCATCAATATCTTGAAAATGTTCAACTAGTGCGAAGTACGTAGTGAGCCTAACTGATTTGTTATGTACAATTCATGTAAGTCGGATTTATAATTATTAACAATTTCATTTAACACAGACCGATGTTGATTGTGATTTGTATGTTCACATTATTGTGAAAAACGTTGTCGGAAATGGGCATTTCGAAGATCGCGTACTAACTTTCACGCTATTCGAAATGAAATTCACTTAGTACATCTTCAATTTGAGTTACATAGCGTTGTATGCACAATGGTAAATATTGCATGAGTGAATATTACATCTATCATTGAAATTTTTGCAACTTTGTTCAATTTTAATATTTCACAAATATATTGTGAATAATTTTGTACCCTTGTACTCAATATAAACCAATGGATGTTACATTATTTCTTTATAGTACATTTCTGTCAAAAAGACAAGATCTAAGATTAGTGTAATGCAAGTTACTTCGTTAATGTACAAATGTGTGTCGCATGTGTTGTATAACAAATGTGTTATACAACTCGGACACACATGGAAATGGAAATGGAAAATCTGCGGACAAAGTCCTTTAACGAATAATGATTCGTACAGTTGCACGGTCAATGATTGTGAGTTCATGTAACTTTTCTCCTTTATTGTTTAATTAAACTAAGATATTTTCATAGATATTCTCAAAGCGTTTCATTTACCGTGTGATCATAAATCTATTTCTATAGGCATGAATTAGTAGGTTAAGACATTTAAGTTTGATGTTCCTAGTACTCATCAAGTATTTCGAGTAGGTTAACTTAGTTAAATTAGTACTTGTACACTTTGGTTCGTCTTCTGCACGCGTGTGTATGTAAAGTTCTTAATACGAAAAACTAGAACTATGACAACGATAATTTGCAGCCAAATTTAAACCAGAGAAATTAAAAATATCTGCAAATTACAAACTGAAATTGCGTTTTCAAAGTCTGAAACTACTATTTTACAAACTATTTCGTCATTCTTCCTCCACATAAAACTTTCCAAAAAAATTTTGCATGTGGAACTTTGATCCGTACGTAAATTATTGTACAGTAAATAAATGAAATGAATATGAAGAAGGTTGGGAAATCTTTCGAATTTAGAGTAAGTTTCAAATGCAGAGTAAAATTTTATCTAGATTGTATATTGCTTCTTTCACTTGCTAATTTCAAAAATAAAGTTAGAATGGTAAAGATTGGATTTTAAGTATATCAGTATAATTTTAATACTTTCTGATGTTATGTAAAATTTGAAATGTTCCTGGAAATGATTGCAACGTTCTGAATGAATAAGAAGGAACTATTCAGTCAGAAAACTAAATATTAGGCTTTTGTACTGCGTTGTGGTAAATGTTGTAAGTAGATTATACCGGACTACTATCGGATTAAAAATTACGGATATTCAAGTTTGGACTCCAATTAAAAGTTAATCAGTAGAACCACATAAAAACGAGTTACATCAAAATTCAGCATATTCAATTCCGTGTCAATCTATAGTTACCAATTTATTTTTGATTATGCCTTCTATTTTTATCATCGTGAGAACAAAATGATTATTTTTTAGTTTGGCAAACTATCGCTCTCTTTCAGATTCTATAAATAAAGAACGGGTGTTTTTTTATTTATAGATTATATATTATATAATTTATTTATTTATTATCCAAACTCTAATATCCATAATTTATAATCCGATAGTACTCCTGTGACGTTCTGTGAGGCCCGTAGTACCTTGGAGGCCTCTGTCGATCTCCTTGGCGTAGTGGTTAGCACATCGCGCTTCGACGCCAGGGGACCCGGATTCGAATCCAATCGGGTAAGACATTGATTTGTCCTTAATGAGAAAACTGAGAATTTAGTAAATGTGATAGTATATGTGAAAACAAATATTGATTGATTGATTTGCTTCATTTTACTTCGCTTCTTGTGCCACTTTTGGCTAATATGCAAAGATAGGGATGAGTGATGAAATGATGAATGAACACTCACAAACATCCATGACCAAGCCAGGATTCGAACTCAAACCTCTGGCGTTTAAGTGCGATGTGCTAACCACTACGCCAAGGAGGCCGGCTTGTGGAAACAAAGAAAGAGATCGAAGGGGGGGGGGACTACCTCTTATGGGTTTTCCTTTCATATTTAAAAAAAGACAGAAAATCAAAAATAAACCAAATCTGTCAGTCAATTCTCTCTTTGTAACTCTTTCACTATGCAATTCTTCTTTAGCATGCAACGTTTCTTATTAAAATCATAATACGATTTATGAAATGATGAAATCTGAAATTCTAATGAGAACACGGACAACCTTCTTTGTAATATATTGATCAGGTTTCAGAAACATGAATTTTTACAATACGTTTGCATGTGCAATTTTCCCTCTTTTAAAAGTAGCATGTTTTAATTATGTTACTAATCATTAAAGGAATACCTCAATACCATCCCGAAGTATGATAGCTAATTAATATTTACCCCTCAAAGTAATGAAACACTTTCCCTCTCTGAAACTCGCATAGAAATGATAGCGGCCGTTTGCTTCGGCCAAGCCCCGAACGAACATAACCGAAGGGGCACCGAGCATAACCGATCCTCCCACATGACGTCACGCGCTCGTGCATGATCGGCAATTTTCGGATGGCGCTACCTTATATATTAAGTTACCTTGACCCAATATATGTTTGCACTGTGCACGCATGCGCACAAGATGTTTTGGGTTTCTACGCGTGACGGCATACCTTAGTTCCGTTCTGAACCAAGACCATCTTGAGGTTCAGGCAGCAGCGCTCAGTCAAGACGTCATCATCTGGAGGCGATCGTCTTAACGCTGTAAACCCATTGTCGTATTTTTATCGTATAGAATTAAGGTATATTTATTTCTTTTATGATGTTAAATTTTGACATTTTACCCACCCGATGAATATAGTTAGAAGAAAATAATAGAATATTGAATATTTACACCTAAATTCAGGAAGTCACTATGGCCATCACAAAAATTCCTACCATAGCAAAATGAAAGAGTTGAAAACCGTTAGAAAGTTTCCAGGCGGAAACAAATTAAACATTGTATTTCTTTGAAAAATATTATCCGGAATATTTGTCAGCTGCAGTAAGACTCGTTACAGCTTTTGTATGTAAAAATCAATGGATTAAATCAAAACCCCGCATGTTAGGTTAACAGCAAACTTGCCAACATACCTAATCAATTAAATTTTATTTAACTTTACCCAAAATTAATCAACCAGATAATGCATATATTCTGTGTAGCTATACAATCTCAATACATAAACTTAATTTCTATAACCTCTCAGCAAAAGCTAAAGAAATTGGTACAAGGGCAATGTTACATTTCTGTGAATAAAGACTAAACCTAAATCACTTGTCACATTGTAAATTCAACCCTTTTGACTTTATTGAACGAAAGATAATAAACAAATTGAATCTTTATATTGTGGTTAGTAATATCTGTGACAATAACTTTAGTTTCAACATTTTCATTGAAAAAAAAACCATTAATATTTCGATCTTAGCATTCATTTGGAATATTTCCTTACACTGTGTCTACACTCTTGTTAATAAAATCGTGAAGAATGTTAGTGAATTATGAAACATTATCACTGATTTCATAATCAAAATTACGAACATCGAAGCTTCACAAAGACAAAATATAAAATAACAATTCACATGAAACAATTTTATAAAATTTACTACACTTGTAGTTCATAAAATGCTTTCTGTGTAAAAGCATTTGTGTTGAAACATAAGTAATATAAATCGATAATTTTACACACCAATATTTCATCGAAGTTCTTGTTACACATCGTACCCTTGTATTTGAATTCATAGCATATCTTCTTCCATTAGCCTCCGATTAGCCTAAAGAAGCATAAAAGCGGAGTAAAATAAGAATGTAAATATACACATGTATCAATTTGGCCCAGTTGTACAACTTTCTTTCATTAAGCATATTTTGAAACTGAACATTTGTGTACATTATGTGAATATGTTATCGCATGCTTGCATAACATTTACACTAACAAAACTGCTTTGGTAGATATGACCGTAATATTTTAAACGTTGACTAAATCTTGAAACTAATTATTTTGCAATCATAAGCAACAACACATCTTAACGTAAATCTTAACGTTGTAATTCAGGGTAAATTATTTTATATTTCTAAAAAAATTGTTAACAAAAGGTAGAACTTGACCAAATCTAAGAGTATATTAGATGCCTATTCCGGACACATGAAATCTTTGAGCTATTTCTGTTATTTATTTATGAGGATAAAACCTTTGTTATTTAACTTGTACTTTTTCGTAGGGACCGAATCACATGGAATTGCACTACACATTTTTATTTTATTTTGAGCAACATCTTGAAGAAATGTGAACGTTACTCTTACCTTTACCATCATAATTGCCTCTGTAATTGAGCACACAACACTTATACACCATACCTTTTGTACATTTAAGCATATTTACACGTCATGTAAATTCGAATACAGTTCTAAATTTTCATTACAATTCCATATTCATTAAAAAAATCCAACATTGATTCCCAAGAAATAACTCAAACATGGCGGCTGTCTCGCCTCCAGTTGCTCACGCTTAGTCACGTGACCAGAGCAAGCGATCAGGCTTTCAGATAGAGAAGGTAATGTCTGAACAGAACACAAACGCGCAACTGTAGCTCTTGTCCAGTCTTACGGCGAGCGCTCTACATGCTGGCAAGGGAAATGAGGAGCGGGAAAGCGACCAATCCAGCGCGATAAGAAACGCAGCAGCCTGTAGAACGAGGTGCGCGTAGTAGTTCCTCCCCTCGACGTCGTGACTCTTGGCGCCACCTTTGTTGTCTGGTTGGTCTGTGGCATATCTCCACATCCCTTGCCAGCACGTATCCACAGAGAACTAAATGCATCATATCGTTTGATGCACCATAATGCATCGATTGATGCACTAAATTGTGTTTTTAGCTTCTTCGAAGAATCAGATTCACATTTCATCCATTTTAGTGCATTTTGTATGTCATGAAAAAAACACAAAGTGCATCATTTGATTTATTTCAGTCGAGATGCACTTTAATGCATCAGCTGATGCGTTTTGATGCACCAGCATGCATCTTTTTTGATGATGCAGGAAGGTGCATCAACTGATCCATTAAAGTGAATGTCGACTGAAAGAAATCCTCACTTGAATCAAATGATGCACTTTGGTGTTTCTTTCACGACATACAAAAATATATCAAATGTAAATCTGATCCTTCGGAGAAGCTACAAAACACACTTTAGTGCATCAATCGATGCATTATGGTGCATCAATCGATATGATGCATTTAGTTATCTGTGTGTAGAGCGCCCGCCGTAAGAGTAGATAAGAGCTATAGTAATTTACTTACAGCAGAGAAAAAGAGAGAGAGCAACGAGAATGAAGATTGTAATTATTCCACCCTTTTTTGACAGAACACATTGAATTGAATTAATTTTTTAAGTCCACTTTATGCACAGAGAAGCTAATGGGGACTGGACCAACAGTTTAAAGTGGGATCCGAACCACTTGGCCCTCCACCGTGTATCAACGTTACCACTACACCACCAGAGAGGCCCTCCGAGCAACACAGCACACTTTTCAACCGACTCATTGATTTAGTTTATTTCACTTCGCGTTTCGTGCCTCTTGGCTAATTTGCGAGTGATGAAATGATGAAAGTTATGAATGAACATTCACAAGCAACCAAGCCCGAGCGGGATTCGAACCCGGGACCTTTGGCGTCGCAGCGCGATGTGCTAATCACTCAGTCACAGGGTCCTGCACACTTTTCAACTGAACAGTTTCCTACATGTGAACGTGTTATCACCATCCAGTTCCTTGTATTACAAGGTTTCCAATAGGCCTATGTGATTGTTTCATGTTTGTCACCGTTAACACAGTTAGGCTAATGGCAACGGGAAATAAAGAGAAATTGTGTGGAAAGAACGAGAGAAATAAATAAGAAAAACACCCGTTGGCATCTTAAAAATACCACACTAGAATTCAGTACATAATGATTTGAATATATTCTTTGCAATGTCAGATTACTTTGTCATTCTCTACGATGTTGCTCTTGCTTCTCTCATTGCCTTCTCACCCTTTGCTCCTTTGCTTAATAGTAAGTTACTTTAGTCATTTTGCGACTAGGAGTCGGATCGATCTGAAAGGACAGAAAAAAGAGGAGAAGAAATAAGATGCCTGGCAGGAGCGTCACCAGCGAGTTGTCAAGGGTGGGTTCTAGCTAGCCGTTTAATAATACGATTTCTCCACGAAGCAAGAGAGAAAGAGAGAGAGAGACAAAGAGAAGGAAAAAAAGAAAGAAAGAGAGAGATGAGAGAGAGAAAATGAGAGGGAAGCAAGGGAGAAAGAGAGAGAATGGAGAGACAAGAAAAAAGATATGAGAGGGACAACAAAGAGATAAAGAAAAATTAGCAAGTTACAGGAGGCAAGAGAGAGAGAGAAAGAGAGGGAAACAATGGAGAAATAGTGAGACAGAGAGAGAGACAGAAACAGAGGAAGGAAGATGGAGAGAAAGGGAAACAGGGAGGAATTGAGATAAACGGGTAGAAAAGAGAGAGAGAGAGAAATAGAAGAAAAAGTGAAAGAAGTGGAGGAGAGAGAGAGCAAGAAAGATAAAGAAGTGAAGAGAGAGCAAGGCAGTGAGAGAGAAAGATAAGAAAACCAGGAAGAGAAGAGAAAGAGAAAGAATTGGGTAGAGAGAACAAGTAAGAGAGAGGGAGAGAGAGAGAAAGTAAGATAAAATGTGGAGAAAGAAAGAGGATATAGAGCCTTGGCAGTCATGGTCATCGAAGCAGGATCCACAAAGAAATGCGTCTGCACTTTACCTCACCCAAGCAAAATTCTAAAGGAACGTAAAAAACTCCACATGCTGACCAAGGCAGAAATTTATTTTATTGTAAAACATAAACTAAACGTCACGTTTCAACCTTCAAGCAAGGTCTTCTTCAGACTCTGTACCAAACACAAATGAAATAAGGTACACAATAGGAAAAGATATATATATATATATATATATATATATATATATATATATATATATATATATATATATATATATATATAGTCAGAAAAACATGGTTTGTTCATAGAAAGCAACAAGAAGTTTATTCAAAGTACTTGCCCTCGCGAGCTACACATTTTGCTCACCTCTCGGGCAATTTGTGGATACCACGCCAAAAAAAAGTCCTTCTCTTTCGAGGCAAACCACTCATCAAGCCATTTTCGGACGTCTGCATACGAATCGAAGTGCTGTACAGCGAGGGCGTGGCCCATCGACGAAAACAGATGGTAGTCGGAAGGGGCCAGGTCTGGGGAATAGGCGGAATGGGGTAGCACCTCCCAGTTGCGTATCTCCAAGTAGTTTTGGACCAGTCTTGACGTGTGCGATGGGGCGTTGTCGTGGAGGAAAATCAGCTTGTCAAGTCTTTGTTGATAATCCGGCCTTTTGTCACACAGAGCACGGTGCAATTTGATCAGTTGTTGGTGGTAGCGGTGGGCAGTGACAGTTTCACCAGGTTTCAACAGCTCAAAGTACACGATACCCTGTTGATCTCACCAAACACACAGCATCGTCTTCCGGCCGAAGTGATTTGGTATCGAGGAAGATGTTGATGGTTGGCCGGGATCTCGAAATATATCCACTTCTAATAATCTTGTGTCTGGAAGTGAGTGATTATGTGTGTGTGTGTGTGTGTGTGTGTGTGTGTATCTTCCTGTGTTGTGTCTTATTTAATTTGTATTTGGTACAGTCTGAAGAAGACCTTGCTAGAAGGTTGAAACGTAACGTTTAGTTTGTTTTAGAATAAAATACATTCTGCCTTGGTCAGCAAATTGAGTTTTTGGATATCATGGAAACAAGGCTTAATGGTGTTATCATTAAGCAACGTTACTGACATCTAGGCGGCAGGTTTCGAACCAGCGCTCTCAAAACACAAGTCCATCTTACCACGCACTGTTACTAGGCTGCTACTCTTCATCCACTGACCTCTCACATCCTCTCCGGAAGATAATTTCTGCAACGTCAAATCTCGTGGAGAGGGTCCAAGTTCCCCTTGACTGTGTCCCACTCCCTCTAATTGGTTTTCGCTGCGCTTGTTTCCACCTCGACCTTGCCCGGAAGCTAATGGTCCTTGGCCGTCGAAGAGGCATTTTTACCTTCTGAAATCTAATTGCTGCGCTGTTGACTTGTCATGGCTCCTTGTGCTTCTAAGGGAGACCCAGAGAGGAAAAAAAAAAGAAATTCTAAAAAATTTCGTCCTCCAAATAGCTCGGCTCCCAAACATGCTTCGAGGCATTAGATCCTACCAAAACATAACGTCATCCCTCCAGAACCTAAATTCCAATTTCTCGTGAGGAAATGTGTTTCTTCTCTTGGTCATTTTTTTTATTATTGGTTTGCAGCAGCAGTGAATGGACCTCGAGCATCCTTAAACAAGATCAGAGAACAGAAAAGTGTACAGAATGTGGGAATCTTGATTAGAAAATTATGTACCGTAATATGAGACGTGGAAGGTCGTCCTTTTGTAGTTTCGTGAGACAGTCACTTACTATGAAGAGTGAAGAGAGAGAGAACAAGAAAGAGAGAATGAGAATTAAAAGAGGAAGAGAAGAGAAATATAATGAAGTGGATAAAAAGAGCAAGAAAGAGAGAGAAAGACAATAAAGGAGAAAGAGAAGGAAAATATAATGAAGTGGAGAAACAAAACAACAAAAAGATAGAGAAAGAGATTAAAGAGAAAAAGCGAAGATAAATGAAATGAAGTAGGGAAAAAGAGCAAGAGAGGGAGAAAGAGAATAAAGGAGAAAGAGAAGGAGAAGGTAATGAAGTGAAGAAACAGAACAAGAAAAAGAGAGAGAGAAAAATAACAAAAAAGAGATAGAAGTGGAGAGAGAGAGCAAGAAAGAGAGAAAGATAATAAGAATAGAAAAAGAAGAAAAATTAATTAAGTGGAGAAGAGGATAATGGAGTGGAAAAACAGAGCAAGAAAGAGAGATAAAGAGGAGAATTAAAAGAGAAGAGGAAAAAGATAATGAAGTGAAGTAAGAGAGAGAGAGAGAGAGAAAGAGAATAAAAAGGGAAAGAGAAGAAAAATATATTGAAGTGGGGAAAGAGAGCAAGAAAGAGAGAGAAAGAGATTAAAGGAGAAAGAGAAGGAGGAGATAATGATTTGGAGAAAGAGCGCAAGAAAGAAAGAGAATAAAAAGAGTAACAGAACAAAAAAAGTTAATGAAGTGGAGAAAGAGAGCAAGACGCATCACGTGGTGGGGAACGGTGGGGCCCACATCACCTGAAATAAACTTAGACCATCCTGCTGTCTACTCCCAAATACCTTTATACTCTCGGGATTCTCTGGAGCAAGCGAACGAAAACAAGTCTCTGCGAGAGTAGTAACTCGAGAGGGCTTGGCCAATGAACGCGTGAGAGGGGAACTGAGTGCAGAAACAAAGATAATGCTGCTGCACCTACCAGCTGCAGCTTTGCTCAGCCCACTCGCTTCCTCCCCTTCTTTACCATTACACGCGGCCTTGCTCCACAGTTTCCCGGAGAGAGTATATATGACAAAATTTTAGAATAGTTTATAGCAGAGAAAGATCCTCGAAAAGAGGAGAGATATAAAGAGACAGAAATATTTAGAGATGGGAGTTAAGGAAGTGGTAGAAAGACATAAAGGGACAGAGGAAGGAACAAAGATAGAAATAAAGAGCAAAAATAGCAATTGTAGTAGTCGTATGACCTTTAGGGCAAACGAATAAAGAAGTGACAAGTGTCATCACTAGATTGTTTCAGATATAGAGATGTTCCATATTATCAGCAGGGTTTCATATTACCACTTTTCGACTGTATATAAACGGCAACACCGCAGTGAACAGGGTCGGATGCACCAAAGAGCCCTCAAAAGAGAAGATTAATATAATAAAATAAAAAGCTAATTAAAATAAAGCAAATATAAAATTAATCGTTTCTTCTCTCTCTCTAACACACATACACACATACAGATGTATAATGTTCACGAGAATACATACACACACACAAATATATTTCAAACGAGGTGGGCATCAGCATTGGCACTGTTCATTTTGACTAATGATTTTGTCGTCAGGAGGAGAATCTCAGCGAAGTTCGTGCCGAAGCTGCTAACGATCGAGCAGAAGAAACTCACATTTGATACAGACTTTCCTGGCCAAACACAGCACACCTGTGCTCCGTCAGGCTCCCTACTCTCCCGACATGGCTCCATGTGATTTCTGGCTTTTCCCCAAGCTGAAAATGCCCCTGAAAGGAACCAGATTTCAGTCCAAAGAAGACATGCAAAATGCGACAGACCAGCTGCGCGCAATACCAAAAGAGGCGTTCCAGCGCTGCTTCCAACAGTGGGAGAACCGTCGGGAGAAGTGTGTGGCAGCCAGTGATGTGCCGTAGACTATACATTTACGTGTACATGCGTTGTCCACACGTAATCTACGCGTAGATTACATTACGTTGTAGTTTACACAGACTACGTAGACAATCTAAAGTGCATTAAAATTAATATTCAAGGTTTTCATAAAAGGAAAGTGACATTTTCAATTATATTGGTTCCTAACGAAATGAAAAGAAACCTCTTTACAACAAAATTTCTCTTCTCTTCTATTATCAACTATGGAAGAAGATAAATAGTATGCAGAAAACAACAACAGATGGCAGTCGTGAGGCAAGAGTGGTGTTTTCCCCATAAAACACTAGAATATTTCCTATCTTAGGTTTTTTCCTAGGTGAGAAATTGTTCGAATTTGGAAGAAAGAGTATGAAAGGTTCTTCTCACACATCAGCAACTGATACGCAGTATAATTTTCTTTTAATTCCACGGCGCCCTTTGCTAAGTTATCACGTTTCGCCCTGTTCTTTACATAGATTACGTAATTTACGTGTATAAAATGGTCTACGTGTAGAATGTAGACTATCGTTGTTTACGCGTAGACGCACATTGCTGGGGTCTACTTTGAAGGAGATTAATGTAAGATTGTGGTATCTGAATACACAATTTTTATATTAATAAAAGTCGGATACTTTTTGAACAAACCTCGTATATATATATATATAATGTCTGTGTGAGTACACACACACTTGAATATTTTACCAACATTTTCTACAGGATAAAAAAAATACGAGGTCAGCCTTTCTCAAAATAAAATACTGGCTACACAACTACCCGTGCCCGATTTTTACAATTAGACCTGACTGATTGCATGAGGTCAATACCTCGGTCCACCTCCATTAACGAAAATTGGCACACAGCAGAATTTTAAATGCATTAGCAAACTCTCCCAAATGCAGAAATCTGGTTTTCATCTGGCCTTTCTCTTTCTGGGGATATGCACGTCTGTCGTTCAGAAAGCATGGGCTACTCTATCTTCTGCCGCCAGATCATTTACTCAGTCTGTTGAATCATCCGTAAAATGGGACATTTCAGACTCGTTTGGTTGTCATCTGGGGAAAGGTAAGTACAGTCAAAAGCAAAAATAATGGGACACCTATAACCTGAAATACTATCTAACGTATTATGTGTGTTGCATAACAACAAGGCACTTCAATAAAAAGTTCTCCCATTGCCCAGGCAAAACACATTACACTGTTAAGAGAAGAGAGTCGTATTTATTGCGTGTGACTGTACACAACCAATGCTTCAATTGATTGATAGATTGAATATATATTTTAATTCAACTTTATGAACAGAAATGCTAATCGGGACTGGACCTATAGTTTATGTTTGATTGATTGATTTGTTGTTTTAACTCCATTTTATGCACAGTAGGGCTAATCGGGACTGGGCCTACAGCTTAAAGTGGGATCCGAACCAGTGTGCCAAGTGCATCCACGGGTATCGAACCCGGGACCCTTTGATTACAAGGCGACGAAGCTACCACTACGCCATTGCGGAGGCCAGGACCTATAGTTTAAAAAGGAATCCGACGCACTGTGCCTCCACCTGGTATCGAACCCGGGACCTCTTGATAACAAGCCGACGACGTTACCACTATTTTATTTTAATTTCCAATTCAAATCAAACAATTACAGTAAATCTTTACAATTCTTACAGATATGTTATTCAAGTATTACATTTAGAAAGTTGGCATAGTGTAATTTCTTATAACCTAACGACATTTGTTGAAATTCTTGTCTTATAGTTAATCCAAAGTCCAATTAATTATAATTTTTCCCCACAGGAAATACAAACATTAAGTATTGTGCTATAAGCCACTGAACTGATTGTTGCTTTGTGCTTGGAAACAAGTGGAACTCTGGTAAAATTGTCTTTTACTGATACCTGGTTTGGTGAAATACGACAAATTCTACTTAGCATTGTTCTTAATTTTGACCAAGCTGTGGCTGCTTTCTTACATTCTGTTATCTTATAGGTAATCGAATCTGGTGCTTGGCAATCATAGCAATTTGGAGAATTACTAAAACCATATTTGTGACATCTATCTGCCGTTACAATTACTTGTTGAATCACTTTGTACCATATAGATGATGCCTTGTTCATTAGATGTTTCGCCGTTACATTGTTCCATATTTGTTTCCAATTACATTTTGGATTTTCTCTTTCAATTCGAACGGTTATTATATTTGCGTTAAGTTGCTCTCTGTAAATCTGTTTGACAGAAGGACAGTCATAAGTATGTTGCACAGTTCTATAAAATGTATAAATAACGAACTCGGTATAAAACATTAATTCTCTGGGGAAATCTTTTATATCTATTGGTGCTGTTAATGGTACATCTTTTAACAGTGTAGTTATTATTTGTTGCGTGGTGGAGTCAATTGGAGAATATATCGCTGAAAGACCGCTTTGAATAAATAAAGCTCTTGATTGTATCGCCACACTCTTTAAGTTCATACCTCCCCTCTTTTCCGGGAGATATAGCTCGCTCATGGCTACGCGGAACACCGAGTCATGCCAGAGAAATTTGCCAACCTGTTGCTTTACCCTAGCTATTTACTTCGCTGACAAGGTCAATGTCTTGGATATAGCGTAGATGTTTACGTATCTCACTCGCGATTTCAAACAAAAAAACCTGAGTTGATTTGAACGTAAAGTATATATCACTTTTTCGGTCACTAACCGACTATTATGTCCAATGGTGTCTCTAATATTTTTATAAAAAATGTATACCTAGTATTTTCACTTTCTGTGCTACACGTACACTAGTGTTATTTCTAAACGAATTATTGACTCCCAAAGGTAACAAAAACGATTTGTTGAAATTTAGCTTTGCACGCGAGACATTTTTGAAATATTTCAAGTACTTTTGTGCATTCTCCAAATCCCTTTCGCTATTTAACAATAAGGTAATGTCATCCATATAACTACTAACTTGAATAGTTTTTGACATGACAGAAATGCCTTCATTTATTTCTTGTACTCTTTTAAGTAAGGGAACCAGTGTTAATACATATAATGCACTACTGAGTGGACTTTCATTTGAAATGTTTTCGTAAGACACCCATTAAGTTTTACTTTTAACTGAGTATCTCCGTACAAAATTTGTATCCATTTTATAAAGGTGTCTCCGAAACCAAAAGTCTTTAAAACACTGTACATATATTTATGACTAACTCTATCATAAGCCTGTGAGAAATCCACTGATAAAATTGCTTTGTTGACTTGCTGGTTTTGTGTTGTAATAATTACATCACGTATAGTTTGTAATAAACGATGAATTGTTCTTTGAGGATTACATGCATATTGTGTGTCACCTATTAGTTTATGCATGTAAGGAATTAGGCGGATGTTTATGCATCTACTGATAATCTTGATATCGATACTTAGAATTGTAATCGGGCGGTAGTCAGTAACCACTTTGGGTTTCGGTTTTTTTTGGAACAAAAACCACTATTCCTGTTCGACTTGAGGACCCTAATTTCCCACTCTGTAATACGTCATTGACGCATTGCGTGAAAACATCCCCAAAGAGATTCCAAATGGTTTGATAAAAGTCTGAGGGCAGGCCATCCTCTGCCGCTTTGAAAATTGCATTTCTTACTTCGGTGTTCGTAAAGGGTTTACTAATTTCCTTTCGTTCTTCTTCAGTTAGTCTTCCTGTTACTTGGTTCGTAAAGTCCCAATCGGATTCTAAGGGATTATGAGCTTGACCCATTAATTTTAAATAATATTGTAAAAATGTACTCTGAATTACTCTGGGATTAGTTGTAGTCTCTCCTGTGACATCTGTTAACTCTGTTATTAGGTGACTTTTAACTTGTCTGTGCTCTTGTAAAATATGATATAAATTTGCCTCTTCATCATTATCCAAAGGTAACTTTTTGCTTTTAATTTTTAAGATGATTATCTTTTTTCGGTGTAGAGAAAGTAATTTTGATTTCATCTCGTTAATGTAAGGCATATTTACATTACCTTGTAATGCTAGACTTTGTAAATCGTGTAACACAGGATAATAGAAATTATACATGTTGTTAAAATCTCTACTTTTTTCTATACTATACATTTTACTAATATACCAAAATTTTGGTTTTACAATTAATTCCCACCAGTCTGTTAGGGTCTTAATGGGTGATCTACGCTTAACTAGCTCTAGCCAAGTGTCTTTTATTAGCAGTTCATAATTTTTATCCGCCAATACAGAACAATTTAGCATCCAGTATTCTCTTCCCATACATGATTTGTTTTGTTCCAATTTTATTTTTAAAATTAAGGCACTATGATCACTGAAGCAAACGGGAAACACACTTACACTATGTACATTTTCTTTATAACCCTTTGCTATATAAAATCGGTCAACGCGTGAAGAACTTTGAGCTGTAAAATGTGTAAATTCTAGTTGGTCTCTATGTTTACAACTCCATACATCTTGTAACTGTAATCCTTTTGTTAATTCAAAGAGTGCCCGAGAAAATTATAACCAGGTTGTTGATCTTGCCTATCTAGGACGGAATTGAAATCACCTGCCACTAACGCATTTAATATATGTTAATTCTGGAGTTAGGATTGTAGAAAAAAATGTTCTCGTTCATGCTTATTGTGACTTCCTGAAGGCGCGTATACATTGCATAAAAACAAAGGACCTAATTCCGCACTTATTAGTCTTCCTGATGGGTGGAGGGTAACATTATGTAAATCAATTCTTTGATGTGTCGCTATTGCTGTGCCTTGATATGTGGCAGTAAAATTATTATGAACATTACGCCAATAAGCTCACGAACAACTCATTGTGGATTTTCCATACAAATCAAATCTTATTCATTTTTGGCAGAGATTACGTTAAAAAGAGTTTGTTTTAAATTCATTTTACGCTCTGTTAACTTAATTAAGATCGAACCTAAAACTTCAAACGAGATTTAAATTCCAAATCACTATCCAAAATGCTTCAATTCACGTTGGTTACGGGTTCAACTAGTAGTACGATCGTTCAGAATCAGCAACAGATAGAGTTAGTGTTCAGCGACGCGATGCGCTGCGCAACGCGATGCGATGCAATAAGTTGAGAAAGTGCAGCGATGGCGTTAACACGGTTGTCATTCGAGGGGCGAAAAAACATTCTGAAGTGGTATTGGATGTTCGAGAATGTGCGTGAAGTGCAACGACAATGGAGGCATAACTGTGAAGGACGTAGTGTACAGTAAGAAGCCACGCCATGAAATTGAAATGGCTTGTGCAGCAATCCCTGTGGTTACTCTGGAACATGTCATCAGTTATGTGTAGCATCGCGTGCAAAGGTGTTTTTAGGCTGGTGGTTTGCCGTTTGAACACTTATTGTAATTTCACGCAGAAACCTTGTCTGTGTTGTAACTTTTCCCGTTGTATTGTTGGAATACTCACAATAATATATCAGCTATTCCATTTTAAAATGTGTATACATTTTTTTCAACACCCAGGTACAATGGATAGAAAACAAAACCTTTACTATAAATTCAGTTAAATAAATATTGGGAGAGATAAACCAGGTTACCGGGTCGCTCAGGTTTCGAAACCGGTAAGTGGTTAACCATTTGTGTTCGACCACCCTATAATGCTACTATTCAAAAAAGGAAAGTATTGTTAAAATTGTACATTGTTGTTTCCCACTTCATAATCGTATATCCTGGTTCTTTCAGCTTTAGGTCTTGTAGGAAAATCAGCACCATCTATTGTTCACTTATGAGACCTTTGTTCTGTGGGATTATTTACATATATTTCGGGTGTATTAAAAACGAAGAATACGTGTCTTCACTGGCGTACGCGGGAGAGCTGGTGGAGCTTCAGCCACTCCCGATATTTGGTGATCTCAGAAATTTAATAATCAAAACAGAAACCGAAGTGGTAAATGTAATCCTGTCCTTTCAAAATGGCCCCAGCTACAGTTTTTGTCCTTCAATAAATAAGTTTTAAAACGAAATTTGAAAATAGTAATTACAAGAACGCAGCTATCCACCTTTTTCATTCCAGCACGCTCCGAAAGACAAATCCTGCGTAGGTTAGTGCGTGTCCTAACTGCATGCATCGGTTGGCGACACTGGCGTACGCAAGGGAGAGCGATGGAACTACAACCCTTCTACAATTTTTGAGTTTGAGGTTTAAGTCAACTTTTTATATAGAGTGCTAATCAGGACTTGATATACAGTTGAATGTGGGATCCGAACCACTATGTGTCTCCACCAACGTGTATCGAACCCGGGACCCCTTGATTACAAGGCGATGGTGTTATCGCTACGCCGGGGAGGCCCAGAAATTTTGGGAATATACAATAACAGTAAAGAACTCAGGGGAAAAAAAAGTGATAAATGCAAACTACTTTTGACATGACCTGCGATTACCAGTTTTTTTTCCTTTGGACAACTTTTAAAGTTAGGGTTGTGCAAATTGTAATTGTGAAATATTTTATATTGTACCCTCCCCCGTTGCTACAAAGCAGTGCTTTAACAACTCGAGGCTACTCCGAAAACAAATTTTCCTTATGCTAATGGTTGGTGATGTTCCCACTGAGACGCGGGGAAGCGCGTCAACAGAACTTCTGATGTCTGCTTCTATTGAAATCAAATGGTGTAACGCCCACTACATGGCAACTCGCGGAACCGAAGCGGGAATTTCCGTGCCACAAGTCTGCAGGTTATCTTAAGCTTGACACCCACTGAAACGCGTGGTCAGTGGACGATGACCTCTACGATAACCTGCAGACTTCTGGCACGGAAATTCCCGCTTCGGTTCTGCGAGTTGCCCTGTACTAGGCGTTACACCATTTGATAGAAGCAGACAACATAAGTTCTGTTGCAGCGTTTCGTCTCAGTGGGCGTCAAGTAAGTGTAACACTTCCATTCGTCACTAGCCTGGACCTCCTTTCTTCTTTATCCGTCGACAGCTGCTACATTCAGACCACCACCAAGAGGGAACACACGTTGCATCGAGTTCATTTTGGCACGTGCAATACTCCCTGGTTCCAGAAACGCCACCTTGGTGTATTCGTCTGTGAAGTATGTTGACCCGTACCCGAAAGAGAAATATCTCATTCTCTTCTCCTCCGTGTGGGAGGAAGTGGTTTTGGAAACGAGACAAGCGAGGAAGAAGTGTGCAACATGCCGTACAGGAATCTGGCAGGACAAACGGTTCATGTGACGTATGTTGTTTGAAACCGTTTTGCTTCTCAATTTTTCATGAACATTGCGTGAAATTAAGCTGTCTACTATGATTTACGTTTGCCATTAACTTAAGATTTATTAATTCGTGTGTTCATTTAGATTATGACTTAATAAGTTGAACAAGATGTCTAACGTGTATACGAGCGAGTTTCAAAAAGTAAGGTGAGATAGAATCTCCTGCAAGAGCGGCACCACAAGCTTAGAACTGGGAAAAGACTCACGTTTGATTGCATAACATAGCTATTGTTAATAAAATTTATTATTATACCCGGGGGCAGACATTCTACCCTTTTTCGGTTATCTTGCTTTAGATACTGATAATACACATATTCAAGTTGCCAATTAACGGTCGGAATGCTGCGCCATGTTGATCCATCCATTCCGCCATCTTTGTTTACTTCAATACTTATTACTAGCCTTACCATATTTTTTTGGGTCCAACCCAGGACATATTCGCGATGCTGAATTTCAGGTTTTTTTTACAAAAATAAATTTAAATTTCTTAAAAGCCTTAACCTTTCATTGGAACATTAAACTATAAGTTGTACAAGAAAAAATATTAACATTATTTTCTAAAATCAATCAATTAATTTTCAAATGTTTAATTGAATAATACATTTTCTGATGTTTAGGAAGCCGATCTGTTCTAGGTAGCATTATCTGTTAGTTGACTCAGTTGAACTTTTCACTGGACATGACTTTGTTCAGAAATGGCTGGTTTGTTTTAATAACATCATAAAATGCACAGCTTGAAAGTTCTGAATTAATTTTAACATTCAGCAGATGTCTAACAGTGGGTAGTAGAAGTCTACCTCTTTCTGCAGACCAAATATTCCCCATAATTGAAAATACTCTCTCAACTGGAGCAGATGCTGCAAACAAAGACATAGCAAACTCAATCATTTTAGAAATGTTGGTACATCAAATATCAGTCTTTTGAAACATCTTAAAAATTGCTTGCCACTTCTCTTCAATAGTATCTGATACTTTTTCAGAACTTGAACCACAACCTACTTTTTGGTTTTGAATAACCTCGTTTAACAATGTACGTTCTGGTCGTGAATATTCAATACCGGTAGCTATTTTCATGTTCAGATTCTCAAAACCCCGGCCATTTTGCAATCCCGGACATTAGCTCGGACAGCACTAAAAAAACAAGACTGTCCGGGCTAATCCCGGACGTATGGCAAGCCTACTTATTACGCCATCTTGGACTCACCCATTCGCCATCCTACAGGGTGAGCCCATTACCCCGTAGGTATGTGAGTCTGTGTTGTGTTGGTGGTTCGAAACTTAGTGGTTGTACAAGTAGTTCTAAGTGGTAGTAGCAGATGTGTGCAAATAGCGATGTACCTCTCACGAATTGTCTTTCATTGTGTCATTACAGATAGTATGAACCATGGCTGATGAGTCAACGTATACATTGTAGGAACGGATTGTCATGAGCACCTGGACACATGAGCGACCTCGCAGGAAAATCAATTAAGAACATCCAAAGGGATTGTTTTGCAAGATTTAACAAACCATCCCCACCTAAGCAAACGATATTGCGATGGGAGAGAAAAATTTTCGAAACCGGTTCCATCGAAGACAGACCCCCCTCCGGACACCCATCGAAACACGACGTCACCAATAAAATCAGTCCGCAAGCGATCACAAGAATTTGGAATTCCATGCACATTACGCAGGCACATGAAACAAAATTTACATTTTCTTCAGATCCATAACCTTCCCTCGTCGCAAAATACATAGGGGGTAAAGGGACTTTTGGCTCACCCTGTAGGTTAACACGTATCATAAAACAACACCCCCACACAACATTATCCCTCACTCGATTTCTAACTTTCTCTTTCTGCCCTCCATCCCGTCTAAGATTTATAATAAACAATATTTAATACATATTTGTTAATTCGAAAAATGTTCAGGTGAACCCAGACCGAAAAATTCTAGTCACGTATGAATTATATTTCAAATGTAAACTTGCTAATGAAACGGTATTGTTTTGTGCTTTCAAACGCAAATAATGGAAAAATCAGACTATTCCAAAACTGTCAGTATGTAGAGTGAGATTACTTTCGTAACATCTCTGGCTGTCTTGCATTGGCAGCTTTGGAGCGAGTCATAAGTCCCGGAGCAGCCAATAAACAAACTAACCGCTGGCGTCATCTCTACCCAGCACCTATCGCTTATCCCTGTTTCTCGCGCTCTGGACTGTTGGTAGGCTCACTGACTGGACTCGCGCGGTCAGCTGGAGTTGTTATGAAAATAATCTGACTCTACCTGGGCTTGTCATCAAGAACAAACATTGTTGTAAGTATTTGTTATTGTTGGCAAAAGGCAATAAATGTATAAAATTAATTTCAAGACAATTGAAAAAATTCTCATTTCGTCATTATCACACAAAATCCATGCAGGGGACTGAATTTATAAATTATTCTTGGTAATTCAATTTTAAAGTTTATTGATTGATTGAATTGGTGTTTTAAGTCTACTTTATACACAGTAAGGCTAATCGGTACTGGGCCTACAGTTTAAAGTGGAATCCGAACCACTATGAGCCTCAACCGGGTACCGAACCCGGGACCCCTTGATTACAAGATGACGACGCTACCACTGCGCCATCGGGGAGGCCCATCGATTGTAAAGATTCCACTAATTAAGTATCCGACAATCCCAAACACGAAGGTTTATTACCGCAGCAAACCATGTTTTCTACCAGTCCTTATCCTGATCAATCCACTCTTCGCCATACTTCGTCATTTTCTTCAGGGATCCAAGGGGCGACACTTTTTGTCAAGATCCCCAATGGTCAACCTCAGTACATCCTGACTACATTGTATAGCTAGCGAGGCTCTGGCGTGTGGACCCATGGCCAGTATATTTCTCCATTGGGACTTGTTTCTGTAATCATCCTTTCATTTGTCTCACATTATCACAATTCATCCTCATCTCCGCCAAAAGTGTCAGAAAAGAGAAGTAAAATAAATCACATCAATCAATTTCTTCAGGTCTATCTTGATATTACTATTCCATCTTATACTCTATCCCGGGAATCTGTGGAGCACGGCCACACATAACGGTAGAGAAGGGACGAAAGCGAGTGGGCTAAGCGAAGCAGCACACGCTGCTGCAAAGACTGATAACTGCAGTCGCTCCTCCCCCTCCAGGCAATCCCGTGCTTTCGCACTTGTTCATTGGTCGGGTCCTCTCGAGTCACTACTTCCGCAGAGACTTGCTTTCGTTCGCTCGCTGCAGAGATGCCCGGGACAGTGTGTAGTCCTGTCCTTCCCACAGGTCTGTTGCCATCAGGTTACCAACAGGAATCTTATAAAGTTTTCTATCCTATCGAACACATACTATTTTACTTGATTCAACAAAAAATAGTTAAATTTGTGTTGTACAACCAACTCGAGCCATAGAGCATATAATGAGTGATAAAATCATATTTCCCATATTCGAAAATAACTGAGTTAATGGGTATAAAAGGTACAAAATGTAAAGCTACAGCGAAAACTATAATTATGATTTTCATTATTTCCTAGATAAGCACCTTAATATATAATTACGTACAGTTATACAGGGTGGCCCCAAAAAAATGTAACCGAATTAAAGAACCGTTGTATTATGTATACATATAACATTACAATACTCCAATACATTGTACCACATTATGTATTGCACAACTACGTGTTCTACATGTCGTCCGTCATTGAGTGCGACAATTTTTATACGGTGTATTATTCGAGCAACCATAACTGCACACTACTCCTGAATAATACTGTGCAAAACTATTTCAATATTTTCACGTAGGTCGGCCAGACTACATGGAGGATGTGTAAAGCACAGTTCTTTCAGTAATCTACAGAAAGGCATCACAAACCGACAAAACAGGACTTCGTGAAGGATATGGAAAGTCTGAGTATCTTGAAATCAAACGATCGGGGAACATCTCTTGGAGAAGCCGGCCATTTCCTCGACCTGTGTGAGCAGTTGCCCCATCCTGCTGGAAAACTTGTTCGTTCATATCAAGATGGTTTAAGTTGCAAAATGCTGCCAGATCACCCTGAAAGCGTTCAATAACTTGTTCTTTGTACACTTCTGCAGTTACAGTGGTCCTGTTTCCTGCTGCATCCGCAATGAAGTGTCTTATGTGTTCGGTTACCTTTTTCTGGGCCACCCTGTATATTCTAATACATGCCAAGTGATCCTAGCTTGTCTAGTTGTTGAATCCAGGCATGTGTACTTAGTTTAGTATTTGTGTTTATTCCCGAGATACCGAGAGCCCTATTTAACAGTGATTGTTGCCTACCTTCGTGCTGGAGTGCTTAGTGCAGCATGCCACATCGCCAGGGGTCTCGGTCTCGAATCCCGGAATGGGTGTTCTTTGTGAGTGTCACTTCATCAATTTCATCTTTGTCGCGATTATCCTAAAATGAAAGAAATGTGACGCTAAAAAAATAAATATCAAATTCAATATTAATTGTATTTTTTTACTGCCCTTGGCAGACAGAGCCAACATCTCTTCTCTTCCCGGGTTCGATCCTTGTCGGGCATTGATATGACAGTGTGTTCATCCTATCATCAATTTCTTATCTCCACCTTCAACGTCTCGATTGACCTAAGAGATATAATAGGGATATAAATCTCACAAATATGAAAAATAGATGGAAGTCAGTAGGCTACTATTTTTTTCATGGAATATGTCTCGTTAAAAAAAAAATCATGTAGGCCCAAGCCCTCCCTTACACGCCCCTTTTAAGGACCATAAACCGCATCTCCATGGCTGTTGTTCCTCTGCTCCGAGCCGGAACAGTCGAAGCAAATTTGACTTTCACGAACGCTTGCTTCTTGCGTTTGACCGTCGAGGAGAGAGCATTCTTCTCGAGTTACAGGAATGCCAACGGACCGGTCGCCGTGCCAAAACGTCAATTGTTGTGCCAAGCGACAATTGCCAGACCCTCGGCCAAGACTTCCGCTTGAGCCATGGAACTCATTAGGCAACACATTCGAATGTGGAGGCCGCGAGTGGATTCTTCCCCGCGTTAAATAACGGTTTCAAACAGGTTTCTTTGTTCTGGCGCCGAGAATTAACTTCCTGCATTGTTCTAGTATGGCGGCAGGGGACAACAATGGCTTGTTTGCGCAATTTTGGTGGATAATCGACAGCTTCTATCAGGGACGTGTCCAGGTAATATCTCAAGGAGGAGTACTGGCGGACGCAGAGAAAGGGATCGAGGTTGATGGGGCTACAGCCCATAGGCGTGCGCACGGGGGAGCAATCCATCCCCTTTATGCCGAAATATTTACTCAAATTATTTTGGTCAGAGAATTTGCGGAACAATGTATCACAGACATATTTAAATGTTTACTTTAGGTACTGTTAAAATGTAGACAATTGCATGTATATTGTATATTACTTTGGCATTGATTGAAAGAACGTCTTGCACAACTGATAATAACTTCTGGCGTGGCAAATTTGTTGCAGAAAGCTTATTGATAATTTTCTCAATTGGCTGCACTTCTAAAATATCGGACCGACAGGATGGAAGTAAGATAAGCATTAACCACTCATCAGCCATACACAAACGTCTCTTTTTAATGGTTCTAATGACACTCATTGTGCGTTGTGCAGAGCAATTTGTCAATTTATTTTGTATAATACCTCCAAATTTGGAAAGGTCGAAAACTGGACAACAACGTGGTATGGTTTAAGAAATCCATTTTATCTTAACCCATTTCTGATGATCAATAACTTACTCAGAACTCATCATGTTGTCTGTACCGAAACTTTCTCACTTTCTTTCTGAATCTCATCTTCCCATCGCGATTAACCACAAGGTAGAAAAGCGACGTTAAATAACTCAAGATTAATAATGTTTTCCATTGCTAAGCTTCAGAAACACTTTAAAATCAAATCATGTGAATAGAAAGGATAGTATAGAACAAGTTTAAAATAATTACCTATCATGTTTCTCGTTGCTCGTCTCACTAAGCTGATTTTGTTAACCTGGTCCTGAACCTCAACTTGAAGCACATCCATGATTGGTGTGATTTTGCCAAGGCCCACTTCCAAATTTAACTTCCACAGTTCTGTACTTTATGGAAAGATTATTTTTAGTTTTATATACATGTTTAAGTTCACAGTGCTTCTTCCACGTATCCTGACGATGAATGGTATTACACATGTACTCCATACACATGTATTTGAACTGGCTTGTAAGACTCTTTAAAATGAATGTTCCCCTTTTCAATTTACATAGTCAATTTGAGTTTGAGTTGAGTGTTTTCAGTCCACTTTGTGCATAGTAAGGCTAATCGGAACTGGACCTACAGTTTAAAGTAGAATCCGAACCACTATGTGCCTCTATCTCGATTACAAGTTGAGGACGCTACCACTGCGCCATCGGGGAGGCCTTTTGCATAGTCAACAAAAGTAAGCTTTAGACAACGAAAACTAACAGTATTTTACAATTATTCAGTCACTCGTAACACATGAACACAACAAGCGAACAGTGGCGGCGATTGGATTCCTAAACTAGGTGAGCAAAGCGCCCAAACTGTGGGGGAAGGCAGGACAGTTTACTTTCCCTTGGTACATTAGGTTTAGCATAGTGCAGCGGCAAAATTGTGCCTGAAATCATCCAACACTAAAAGTGAAATCTGCAGTGTCAGAAGTCCCGAGCCGACTCGGAGCTACCAAACAGAACACACCACACATTGTTTAACACTGGTCGAGATGCCAACAATCGAGAGGCGCATAACATTCGAAACCTTTCATTGCAGTTGAAATTAAGAGAGTAAAGAAAGAAAAAGTACGGTTCACTTTCATGTTTCATAACGTAAAACGTACACAACTGCCTAGGCTCACTGCCATTGTTAGTGTACTGAACCTTATTCTTAACAGTTCGTCTGCTTGACTAAGCTTGTATGCGAGCAGCACGTGCCCCCCTTCGAAATCGATTCTAAAGGCATAACAGGTTGTGATTTATTTCAACCCCATCGCCGCGATTATCTACAGGTAGGTAAAAAAATACATAATAATCAGAAGAAAGGCTTGAAGCTTTCCTGACTGCGAATGATGAATAGATTCTCTCAGGCTATCGACCAGGTGAGTTGTGGAATATTTTCCACAACTCACCTGGTCGATAGCCCGAGAGAATCTATACATAATAATTATAACTAAAATTCAATAACAAGTCAATAATTAACGTGAAGATATATTGAATTGTTAGTTAACTTTTGTACCCCCCCCCCAAAATTCCCATGACGCAGGCGCGTCATGAATCCCCCCTGTGGGCACCCCTGATATAAGGACGGTGAAATACATTCATCATGATCTGAAATGTATCACAAACGTAATAATCTGTAGGATGTAAGAAACGTATTCGCAGATAAAAATTATATGTTTCAAAGGACAAAAACATTGGTTAAGATTTATTCGGTAACTATAAACAAATGTGGAGGATTACTTTTTAAGAAATTTGTTCCGCTTAAGTCACATTTAATTCGGTCACTAAACATTCATTTCCGTGTACTATGGCGTTACTAGGGCATAGGGTATACGGCGGTATACCATCTGATTTACCTTACTCATTACCATTCCTCTACAATTTGTATCTTCTACTTTCGTCTCCTGTATTTACTTAACTAATAAAGCCATTACTTCAGTGAGCTTAAGCGACACCTGTCGCTTCGGTGTAAAATCTCCATAAATAATATTCTTCTATTTTTTCCGACATAATTATTGGCGGACTATAAAGGCTCGTATTGTTAAAGGCGACAATTGGGGTATGTTGCATTTAGTTTTAAACACTGAGATAATGAAGGAAAATAGAATTGTTACCTTTTCTGTTAACTATTTATGAGTATTTTTCCCAAGATTTTAACTTTTAATGTAATACGTAGCATTATTAAAATTGTTAACAGTATACAAACTGATAATGTGCAAAGTAATATGAACAAGAATGTTGTCTATAGCCTCATTAAAGTAATGCTATCCAGTGGCGTACGCAAGGGGGGGTTACCGGGTTTAACCCCCCCCCCCTTGAGCTTTTGAAATATTATGGAAAATGCTGTAGGAAAAAATTAAAAATGGCTAATTTATCACAGTCAAAGATCTGCGACAGTAATAATAATAATAATAGTCTACTAATAATAATAATAATTTGAATTATTATTCCCATGCAGCATGAAGAAAAACATAACATTCCACAATTTTGCATATATTTTTTTTTTTTTTTTTTTTGCAAAAAGTCGCGCAGTGACTCTCGCGAGAATTGTGAAAATTCCTTGCTTCGTCGCAGTGTGCCGACCTTATTGCAAACATTCTTCCCGGTACTGATTTCACATCCCCTTGTGAACTCTCAAGTGATGATGAGTCTACATCCACATCATTAAATAATGTTGAAGAAGTGCTTTGTGAATCACCTAGAAGTGATAAATGTGTTGGAATGTCTATAAACTTACTTTTCAACAAAAACATAGACTCAGTGGAATTTAGCAACATGTATTCTCGCGCTTCATCATCATCCTGGGCGAGTTCCATAGGTAAAGGTAATGTAAATTCCCCCGTCCCCAAAGATTCTCGATCTCGAACTATTTTGCAGGTGATGTGATCAGCACCATGCTCCGGCAGCCTTCGTCCCTCAGGGTTGCACTCAGGTACCCATTGCTATGAGGCTGGGTGCGGAGACAAGGCTGGATAAATTCCAACCAATTCCGGGAATCGAACCCGGATATCCCACGAAGTTGTCAGACTAGACCAGCGCGGCTCCTTGAATGAGTTTCATATTTCGATTATTTCAATAAATTTAATATATTTGCTTGTTTTTATGGATTTTCTTCACACTTAAAATGTCTCACTTATCATATACAAATAACCGTTGACTTTTGTAATAAAGAAACAAAAGAAATGTAATTTTGTTCTATTTCTTTCATAAATAGCAGCTGCATTAGTAGTAATTATTAGTAGTAATTAAACTAATTAATTAATTATAATAATTATTAATTTATTATTATTATTAATTAATTAAAGTATAATAAAACAATGGTAATGTGAATTTGTAGAAAGTTTACGAAATAACACCCCCCTTCATGAAATCCTGCTTACGCTACTGATGCTATCATTAAAGTACGCATGCTTGTTGTTTTTCTTTTAAATTTTAAAAATGCCTTCACTATTGCAATGTGTCTCTTTTATGCCAATTATAAGTGTATCATCGTCGTCAGTGCTGTACCAGGAATTACGATTTTTGTAAAAGGTAAATGAGTTTATCAATATATTTTATGGAAACATAATGTAAAGTTTATGGAATCATGGTCTCCACTTAAGGTTTCACGAAACGTGGCATATACCCTGTGAAAATATTGGGGCTACAGCACTGGACGTTATGCTCGCAATATGAAGTCCCTTTTGAATATTTAATTCAGCAAGAAGTAAATACATTATAGCTATTTCTTAATGACTCTTTTCTTGTTATTTCCGCAATAAATTCCTAAAGTTTTAGTTCCTGCATCGTCGGTTTACATTTCACCCACTCTCCCAACGGATGAGATTTATTTTCTTTCCGAATCGAATTACCGTTTTCTCCGACTGAGGTAGTCCCGAAGCCAAGTTTGTGGCTAGATTTATGTTAAAAGTTGGAGTTTGGAAAAGAAAAGGGTAAATTCGAACGTAAATAAGCATTTGTAACGTTAAGCAGCATACTTGGATTCAGTTATGTGCATTAATACGTGGCGCTATCATTAAATAAAGTTTTAATTATACCAGTCTCCAAACTTTAACTTTTTTCTGTGCCAAATATGGGATCGGTTGGAACTAAATGGATTTTATGTGAAACCACCGAAAACTGGCTAAAATACTAAAATACGTGAAGAAAGTTATGGTTGTTGTACAAAATAGCATTTCTTAGCTGTTCCAATAACGACATTGGCGAGACCAATTGACGTTGAGTCATTCTGCTAAAGAAAAAATAAATGCTGGATTAAAGCAACAAACTTTTGACGTAAGTAAACAGCGTTCATACGTTCACCCTAAGTGGAAGTACACTTCGTGTTTCAGCGCCATCTCGGGATATCACGTCATATTTAATTATTGTTTTCAATTTATCTCTTGAAAGTGTCTTCAGAACCAGTCCACCGATTTTAACAGTTTCTGGTTTCAAATGAGGCGAGAGTTGGGAAGAATTCTACAAATATATTTACTAAGTATCCTAGAATTTTCAAGGGAGGGTCAGGGGTGCTCATCTCTCCAAGACCATGCCATAATCTCTTGCATCATCGGACTATAACAAAGTTTCAGGCTGAAATTGGTGTGACGAGAATAAAATACATTATGTAGCACCCATTTGGTAAGAAAAAATATTTTGGAGACACAGGGATTCGAACCTAGGATTTCAGCTTACAAAGCTGGCCTTTAACCGACATGGCCACAAGCCACGGTGAAGAAGCCAAGCTATTCGAGTAATTTATCCATAAGATGGCATCTATTCCTGTCCAGCTTGAAACTTCTGATGTCGCTTTTCGCTAATTACATTAATTTGAAAGCAATACGCTTCATCAGATAGTGTTGTGTGCTGTGCACATTGCTGACAGAATACAAGTCAAGCTTGTGTATGAAAATGAAGGAAAACGTTGCGAAATCGTGCTTTTGTGGAAGGTGAGTGTTTCCAACCCTCTAGCTTCCATCAACATAGCGGATTCTACTTTGTGACAAGGAATCTTATTAACCAAACGGCACATATATTATATTATTTTTAAACTATTTACTTCAAAAAGAAGAGTCATTATTCTGGTATCTACGGAGACATTCATTCATTCGGTAAGAATTTTACAAGAGTCACAATTCTATATTTTTGCTCCATTCCAAAACCAACGTGCTAGTGTAAAAAAGTAAAGCCCGACAATTTTTATTTTTCAAAAATTCAATTTACTGTTAAAGTTAAATGAGAGGGCAACCATTGACTTATTGTTAATAGCCTGGATGACTGATGTGTGTGTGTTCGTGGGGGAAGGGTACCTCCTCTCATGTGCCTCCCTGGCTGTGACATAAACTCTTCTTGCTTCGGATTTCTATTATTTTTCCCATCGCATATTCAGTGCCGAATTTGCGATTATGTTTGCCAAAGTGGATGGGGAAGGAATTATATATATATGTTTCAAGCCCTCTCCCGCGCTAGGATAACACTTTTTCCGAAAGAGAAAATACGATTTTTTTTGCATAATTTTCAGGAATTACATGAGCAGTATTTCCGCCTCGTTTACTCAAATTGCGTTTTCTCCCCCCGTTATTGAGTGTTGCTTTTCTTCCATTTTCGGCTACTCGCAACAATGAAGAGAGACTCAAAAAGAACACCCATGCTCAGACCAAATTCGAACCCGGTGCCCTCGCATTCTAACGCATTGTGATAACCACTTCTTCACGAACGTCAAAAATGCGTTGTTTTTTTAAATATATTTTTCACGAAATCTTCACATTTACATTACTTTCAATGTAGACGTGGACAGTCCAGTTAATTAATATTGACGCTGCAATCTTTCCGTTAGCCTTTTTCTTTGAGTTTGGGAGACACAAAATTCCTTATATGTGGTTAGTATGTTTGATAGTAAGCAACGCTGCTGGTTTCCGAACATTTACTTCGGCTGTACTGCCAGACCCAAAGCTGCACTTCAACTCAAACGAGTGTGCCACTTTCTGCGAACAGAAGTGTACAATACTTTCCACAATGGAATATTACGCACTAGCTAACTGCATATTGTAAGTAAGTCTCATGTATACATTCATGCCTTTGCAATGCTTTCTTGTATTTAATGTTCTTTGATGTGTTTCCAGATTTCTTTACTTATTTTTCTGATACTACCAAATGTTTATTTTCATTTACCATTAAAGAGTTTACCATGTTGCTACTTCCATTATATCTTCTTTTTAAAACTGTTTTGTAAGCATTAAGTCTAAATAGAAAAGCTCTATAATCTGAACGACCTGTTTCACTTAATTACCAAACTTCCGCGAAACATTATCATGCAAAGGAAGACTTTCTGTACTCGTCATTATCAAGATTCTGTGACTACTTTGGGCGTAACTCACGTATTCCCCACTTCATGGCATACTTTGTGTGATCTCCAGTTACGAGACAAAAAGGCGTATCTGTGGCGTATCTGAGCTTGAGTGTATTCCGCTCGTTCGAGCGAAGAACTATCAATTCTGTATGCCATCTAGCGCTGCTCGTGCGAACTATTTGCCTCTCAGGTAAAAAAAACGTTCATTGCAACACTGTCTAATCCCTAACCATACTGAAGATGTTTGATGTGTGGTGCCCGATCTAAATGCCGCCATCTTGAATTTTGAAGACAAAGGATTTATTATTGCAGTTGATTTCAACTACCCTAATTTATTACGTAGAGAATAACAAACGTTTGTTTTGTTGTTCACATTGCTGGATTGCAAATTTTCACGCTACATCACATGGATGAATTGTAACATGCGCTGCCCTATTTCTAAAGTCAGGCCCTGTATTAGGTAAGATATTTTTAAAGAACGATATTTAGCTACTACGAACAGAACTCACAATGCAACAGATCAAGGCTGTCTGCAGACATTTGTGTAGGTGATGAGATCAGCACCACGCTCCGACCACCTTTATCCGCAAGGATTTGCCTCCAGAGCCACATTGCTGGGAAAAGTACCCACCCCAGGAAACGAACTCGGGTCTTCCACCTGGCCGTCAGGACAAGACCGAGACGAGAGCGAGACAGGCGCTTGCAAATCGAGACGAGACACACAACGAAATAGAATTCGTTCCGATACTACCCCTACATTTATTAAATACATTTAATATTTATAGAAATGAAATGATTGTTTATTGATTTGCTTTACTTTACTTCGCTTTTTGTGCCACTTTTGGCTAATTTGCTACTATGGGGATGAAATTGATGAATGGACACTTACAGAGATCCATGCTCAGGCTGGGATTCGAACCCAAGACCCCTGGCGTCCTAGCTAGGGATGGCCAGATCCGGATCCTGGCGGATCCGAAATCCGGATCCGGTTGGTTTCGGATCCTAAAATTTTTCGGATCCGGATCCGGATCCGCGGATCTGGAAATTTCAGATCCGGATCCAGAACTTTCGGATCCGGATCCAAAACTTTCGGATTCAGATCCGGTACTTTCGGATCCGGATCCGGTACTTTTGGATCCGGATCTGGAATTTTTGGAACCGGATCCGTTTTGCCATACCACATCCGCTTCTTTGGAAAGTAAGAATGTGTTTATAACATATTGTTACCTGCTAATATACATATATAGTATATATATATATATATATATATATATATATATATATATATATATATATATATATATAATATACATACGTACACACACATATATATATAGTGTGTGTGTGCGCGTGCGCGATTTGTAAATAATTAATACACATACAAGGTAGGTCTAATCTCCCTCTCCGATTTCCATGAAACTTGGCAAGTGTATTGAGGGGTCCAAAGGAAGAAATACGTGTTTTTGTGATTCAACTAAAAAACGGTTTTAGGGGGCAACCCCCCCTCAAATGTCAAGATGAGGAGAAATTGAAGTGGGGATCTGACCCGGAAACTACGTAAATATGGCATAGGAAGAAGCAGGGGGCATAGATTCCCTCTATACACCTGCCAAATTTCATGGAAATCGGAGGGGACACAGGGGTCAGATAGTCCCCACGTCAATTTGTCCTCATCTTGACATTTGAGGCGGGTTTTACCCCTAAAACAGTTTTTTAGCCGAAACAAAACAACACGTATTTCTTCCTTTCGGTCCCTTTATACACCTGCCAAGTTTCATGGAAATCGGAGGGGGACACAGGGGTCAGATCCCCACTTCAATTTGTCCTCATCTTGACATTTAAGGGGAGGTTGCCCCCTAGAACAGATTTTTAGCCGAAACAAAAAAACACGTATTTCTTCCTTTGGGCTCCTCTATACATCTGCCAAGTTTCATGGAAATCGGAGGGGGACACAGGGGTCAGATCCCCACTTCAATTTGTCCTCATCTTGACATTTGAGGGGAGGTTGCCCCCTAAAACAGTTTTTTAGCCGAAACAAAAAAACACGTATTTCTTCCATTGGGCCCCACTATACACCTGCCAAATTTCATGGAAATCGGAGGGGGACACTTAGATAACTTCCCTTGTTAGTCTTATACTTTGTAATTATATAACACTGCATATATTATAATGTTTTATTTTAATTTGTAAAACTTTAACTCTAGAAAAATTGTATAATTTTTGTATAACATTTCTATCTTGTTATATGTGTTAAAGGTTTCATCCTGAATGGAATGTCTCACATTTATGTGTGTTTCCATTTCTAATACATTCGAATGAATACATATTCGTTTCAATGGCATTTACAAAATCACCTCTGACATTTTATGTTAAAAAAGTAAGATTATTTTTGTGCACGAGTGTGTTAGCCGATGCGTAGCAAAGTATTTTAGGAACAACACTTCAAAAAAATTCTTGTAGGACTAACTAATGAAAAATTTCTTTGTAATCGAGGATCATAATACCTTTTAAGGTGTGGTAATATTATAATGGGACTGAGATATGAAACTCTCGGATCCGGATCCGGATTTTCGGATCCTGAACTTTCGGTTCCGGATCCAGATCCGAAACTTTTGGATCCGGATCCGGATTTTTCGGATCCGGATCCGTTTGGCCATCCCTAGTCGTAGCGCGATGTGCTAACCACCCGGCCACGGGGAGCGGCTGATTAGAAATGATGTAAAAAGTGCATTTTACCAGCAGATTAGTTTCAAATTTGTTTAGACGATAGGGTTCTAACACATTCCGCGGTGTGTGGAAGGGGAAGCTTAATGGAACCCCTCCCCTCTGAAACTGTTGCTTCTCAATTTTGTTTATATAAATTATAAGAATTTTTCAAATGATGGAGACGAAAATTGTAACATACATTTCCATAAAGAGCAATGATATTATAGTCAGCCTAGAAAATTCACTACATGAAACATGTTCCTGTGCGTGCAAAGTAAAAATATTATTGTGAAAGTAAGAATACATTTTCCGGAGGAGTTCCTATTTGTTTACTGATTGGCAAAATATTTGACCAATAAAAACATTAACAAAGCACTAGCAATACACATACGATATTTTGAAAAATGATCGATATGCAAAAACTGCGCAGTTTCGTTTCACAATCTCGAAATAAGCAGTACCGGTCCCCGTGGCGGAGTGGTCACATCGCGCTACAACGCCAGTAGTGTTGCCCACGAGACGAGACTTTGGCCTGTCTCGTCTCGTGGAAATGCTGTGAAATGCTGTCTCGTCTCGGAAATATTCGTTTGTCTCGGGACACATGATCAATCTCGTCTCTAATTTTTAAAAGCCTGTTCCGTCTCGTCCCGTGGGCAACACTAAACGCCAGGGGTCCCGGGTTCGAATCCCGGCCTGGGCATGGATGATCCTGTGTCCATTCATCAATGTCATCATATCATCACTTATCCCCATCTTCGCAAATTAGCCAAAAGTGGCACAATAACCTAAGTAAAATCAATCAATGAATCAATCAATCGAAATCACCAGCAAGCTATAGTTGGATTTCTACCTTACTAACTAGTATTTACAAAGTGCATGTAAAATGTAAGCATATTATTAATTTATTTATTCGATTTTCTTGTGTATTTACATTGTCGTTCGGAAGGTCAAGTTCTCGTTCGATTTTTTCTGCATGAAATATGATATGGCGTAGTAAAGTCTGTACTGGAAGAGTGAAAAGTTATGAGGAAGTTTGGCAGGGCCAGTATGACCGCCAATTCTTTGTAGTCAAAAGTTTTAAGTTCGAATGCAAGTAATTCTACTGTTTGAGTTTGAGTTTGAATTTAAAATTTTGGGTGCGTGAGCACTAAGGCTATTTTGCAGCCGTCACATTATTCGGGGTCCAGCCCCTTTTCGTTACAAATAACAACTCTAACGTTCATAACTAAACGCATAAAATATAAAATATTAAAATCTTCTGACTTTCGTTAAAAGCTGAGGCTGTAAAGGAGCACTCAGCACAAATATGGACAAAACACAGGACAACACAAACAAAATTATACTGGTCATGGGGCCAGTCGCCAGAGCCTCGTTAGTCTGCAGTCCAGGGTGTACTACGTGGAAGTGAGGTTGACTATTGGGTGCACTACGTGGAAGGAGCACCCCTTACACCCCTAGCTCTACTGTTGGCTGTTTTTCCGTCTATTCCATCAGTCATATGCATCGTCGTCATTAACTAGGAAGTTATTCTTCTTCTTCTTTTATATGATCCTATCCATGGGCGTAACTTGGTGCCTAACTTTGGGCGGGGGGGGGGGGAATAGAACTTGGAACTTAATTTTCAGAGGCAGAATCAAACTTGGGACTTTGGGAGGCAGGATCGACAAGTTTTAGATTCCGTAATAAATCCAAATCGTAAGATATACTCTTTAACACTTTGCTACTCAAGTACCAGGAGGTTAAAAAAGTATCCTTAATTTTTAAATTTAGTAGCCTGATATTGTTTAGGGGGGGCACCCCCTGATGCCCCCGCCAAGTTTCGCCTATGACTCAACGTTTATATTCTGTTGACTTTGGTCAGCGTTTCTGTCATTGTAGATCTTCCAGGGTTCGGTAGATTGTCTCATTTCACCAGTAACACCGATTGATATCAATTATATAAGTAAATCACTTTTATATTTGCACTGTTTCTTTGTCATAACTTTTTTCTCCAAGTCCACATTTTCGTGCATATCCGTATAAGAGCGAGACAAGTGGAGTAGATAATTCTGATAAAAGGAAAAAAAGTGACACAGGGAATTGAATTTTCAATCGCTGTAAACATTTGTAGAGTATGATTCGTTGTTGTAAGAAAATTGAGCAATCTAAAAATAAATGTTGTGCATCGGGATTTTCATTACCACATTTGCAATTTTGTTGAGTTACAATATGAACTTTTTATAAACGTGCTGGTCTGCGTAGTTACTAGGAAGTTAGGAAAAGTAACGTAAAATATTTTTTTTAAAAAAAATCAAATGTTAGGCTACATTGTTGTGAATTGAAGAAGGGATTGTCATTGTAACAGCACAGGGAAGAAATACAGATATCTTATCTGTTTTGTCTTCGGGACATAAAAATACTTGTTAGAATGAGATAAGACAGTTGGTACTGTTATTTAAACCATTGTTGTGCTTTCTTTTTACTTGGTTATCACTTCTTAAAAAAAAAACATACGCGATGCGGTAAACAAAACGAAACAAGAGGGAAAGTGTCTACGGAGACAAAAATAGGAAAAGAAGATAGAAAAAATGTAGCAGAATGTAAATAGGAGGAAGAAGAAGAATGAGCTATGAGCCTATTTCCGTTCAGTGCCAAGCGCCACGTGGCAGAGTGCCCAGGTGCATGTGCGAAGAAAAACAGCTTGCTCCAACCACTTTCTCCTTCCGCGTGGTTCCCTCTTGGCTACACTGGGACCTAGCAGGAGGTGCCTAAGCTAATACACTTGATGTGTTCTGACCCGCAAAGCTTTTAAGTGTTTTCAATGTCAACGGAGCGCCTACGTTGCTTTGTTTATGCATTTCTGCACAAGGTATCTCCGCTTTAAGCATTCTAAAGCAAAACATGTTGGACTTTCGCAGGAAGAAACACGTCATTATTTACCTGGAGGGGCGGATAGGCGAAGAAAACACATTGAAGTCATCATCCATCTTACTGTGACGTGCTTCTTTCTTTTACTGTTTTCCGAAGAGGTGAAGACACCATTGTGGAATGGTGTGGTCGAATCTGAGACGGGCATTCCTCTCCGCACAACAGTTTTGCTACCTTGTGTTCTGACGTCAGACGAGGAATGCCTACAAGGTTAGGTTAGGTTCAATTACATAAATACAATGAAAAAATATTATTTAGGCTAAGAGAACTAAACATAGCTAGCCTAACCTAACAACGTAGGCATTTAGCCTAAAATTAAAAAGCCTTCTCCCGTGACGTCAGAACACAAGGTTGCTCAAGTGTTGTGTGATAAGTGAGACCCATCTGAGACCGGGTTATCATCGTGCCTTGAAATAGGTCGTTCACAATCTTTTGTGTTTGTGTAAAATGTGTAAATTAAGCGGTTTGCTTTGGAGGAGTAGGGGGGGGGGGAGGAAATACATTCTTTTTGGATCAGCAAATATACATTATTTGATTTGATCTTGGTTATTTCGCGTCATTTTTCTGCCGATTTTGGGTAATCATCGCGACGATGAGGGTGAGTGATGATATGAAATTGATGAAGGACGACTCACAAATAACGTCCGGGATTCGAATCCCCGAATTCGACACCACATGCCACACATTATATTAGACCTAAACGGAATTGTAGTTTAGGAGCTGTTATTTTAGGAGAGCCATGTTCAGAGCTCTTAGCATTTAAATTAGTTTAATGTGAACCTATAAAAAGCTACGAGAACAACATCGACGATTTTTCAAACACGTAAAAAATTCTTTTTTTGTCCTTGCATTACATAAATATATGAGTTTGTTGTGTAGAGAGGCAGTCTCCAGAAGTCTGCAGTCTGCGATATTGGGTACTTTTAGTTTTATAAGCAATGATACAAGACTACCAGCAGTGGCGGCATTTGGAGGAGTATGCGGGGACAGTAGCCTCCCGCCACTATTTCCACTCTTGACCCTTCATCGTGGCCTATTAATGCTAAGCCTTGTCTACCCAGATCCGGTGGAGGTACACAGTTGTTCGGATCACAGTTTAAACTGTAGGTCCAGTCCCAATTAGTCTATCTGCGTATAAAAGTGGCCCGACAACAAAATCTCAAACTTGTCTTCTAAGGGGAAGTGATTTGTCCTTGCCCCTCAGTTTTGGCTACCAGGTGAAAATGTCTCTCTTTCTCTTAGTTAACCATAGCCATACGAAGAATCGTAGCGGACTATGGGTTACCTCACATAATTGAGGACTAAAGGTGGTAAACGTTGTAAGTGCCAAAAGCGAAAGTGTTGGGAAATCGCATCGTTCCGCACATCAGCCCGTAAGAACGTGCACACTAGTGACCTCTTTACACGCTCTTTCAACTACTTAGAGGGCTACCAGCCACATTTCACGTTTACCACATTATAAAGCATGGCACCTTTCACGGTGTTTGAATTATTGTGGCACTTACAGCGTTTACCAATTTTAGTCTTCAATTATTGTAATAATAATTGCTAATGCGTATAATTTAATATATAAATATATTATTTTCTAAACACAAAATTATTGTGGTTGTTCAATCGCTTTTATATAAGAAAAGAAAGGATATTTGAAAACATTTTTAATTTGCGAAACTCAGAACTATCCGAATACTTCTGACCAGTATCAGCGATTAGGTGCCAAAACTAGGGAGGCGGAAGGGGGCAAGGGCAGTTATTTTCTCTTGGTAGACAAGCATTAAGCATAGTACGGGGGCAAAAGTGGCAAAAAAGTCGGGGGCAACAGCCCCCAGGTCCCCTCAAATAACCCCCACTGTATGTATATGCATACACACCCGCCCACACACAAATACACGAATCTGGCCCCTCCCTCAAAAAAATTGTGGGTACGGACCCTCCATGCCTAAAGCAAATCATATTCTCTTAACACCACATAACAACCTCTTATATTATAGCAGAGATAACAATCAAAATCGGCCAAGGCGTGAATGATTCGCCTTTAAAACAACAATGCTGAGAAACATACACAAGTCACACAGAGCTTGTAAAAATTCATCACTGAGGAAACGGAAATCCGATGGAAAAGGAGAGGATTAGAGGAAATATTACGTAGTGGCGTACGTTTTGGATTCGTGGGGGTGGGAGAACCTTTACTCGTATTTTGGTCGATTTTTCGACCATCGAATATAAGGTACTACTCGTAATTTGGTTCAAAACTTGACCAAGCAGCTGATTACAAAATTCCTGTTATAACATTTTTTGTTAAATAAATGCACGAAATTAAAATTCGCGCCAAAAGGCCTCGGCGAAATCGAAAAATGTTATAACTTGTAGACTATATGACCAATCAAAGCGTAACTTTTGTTTTGCAGCTAAAACATCAGGGCATGTAACCTTGCAGAAATCAAAACGCCAAAGCCAATAAGAGGGGTTGGGTGGGCCGCGGCCCACAACTTTCAATGAAAAAATCATAAAAATGGGGAGTTTGCCCACTCTTCCTCCGCTATTTTGGGAAGGGGACGCAAACTTTAGCCTTATTATCAAAGAATGGTACTTTCTCAACCGAATGAAAGTCATTTCATGTTCCTGGGTTTATTACATTATCGAATATGTGAAACCAACTCCCCATTTTTATGATTTTTTTCATTGAAAGTTGGGGGTCGCGGCCCACCCAACCCCTCTTATTGACTTTGTCGTTTTCATTTCTGCACGGTTGCATGGTCTGATGTCTTAGCTGCAAAACAAAAGTTACCCGAAGTAGATTGGTCAAATAGTCTAAGAGTTATAACATTTTTTGTCAAATAAGTGTATGAATTTAAAATTCGCGCCAAAGGCCTCGTGAAACAGGGGTTACTTTCTGACAACCCCCTCGGCAGAGTAAAGTTTTCAAACCTCCACACACATGTCTGTGTGAAATACGCATAAGTCCAAGTCAGTCGAATCAGTTTGCAGTGCCTTTGTTGTGGACTCTGAAAGTTACAGTTACGCGATATATGCTACCTGTTCCATGTACACGGCAGAACTCTATGCAGTACTAAGGCATAGAATTTGCCGACGTTCATGTTTTTGAAAGGGTCCTCATACCAGCCAGCGACCTGCGGAACATGTTCGTTGCTCCCTTCTTGATACCTGACGGGAAGAGTAGGATATGGTAAAGGGGAATATAATCTTCGAACTACAAAGGGCACCATTGGTGAATAAGAGTTTCTCATACCGTCCATCTCGTCGTTTTTTTAATTTTTTTTTAACTCGGCTTTGTACGGCCACAACCGCCTACCCATGACCATTTGCTTATGGATGCTCCTGTATAATGCAAGTATATATAAATAACAGATAGCGCAAAAGTCATCATCCTATTTGACATCTTGTTGTTTATATCAGTAGTGTTTTGTCAGTTAAATAGAAGATAATCACGGAATTTATTGTGTGCGAAAATGAATAAGCATACCCCACATGCAGCCCGCGAAACATTAGCTCTTTTGCCTAACAATTTTCCGGGCAGAGTAATATCCCGTTTTGGTGATTTGCCATGGCCACCCATACAGCACAACATGGTTTCAGATATGTTACGGATACGTAAGTCGTTAAACATTGTAACATTGCAGCAACATTGCGAAACATTACAGTGATGTTTCAGGTATGTTTCAGCAATGTAAAAATGTCCGCGAATCTAACATAACATTCATAATGTTACAGAAACATGTCAGTGCAACATTACAGAAACGTGTCAGGGGAACATTACAGATACATTTCCGTAAGGTTTTGTGATATTTAAGTTACATTACAGTGACATTATTTCACATTATTGTAATATTGAATGGAATCAGTACTGAATTCATAAATGGCATATTTGAAGGGGGTTTGGGGTTAAGCCCCTTCAAACATTATTACAATATTTACTTGTAAATCATTTCCTGAAAATAGAATTCACAGTATTTCTTTTAAAATCAAGTATTATGATGCTGTACAAGTGCCAGAGGTCTTGGGTTTGAAACCTCATTAAGCATGATGCTTAATATTTATTTTATCCCCCATCAATTGACCACATATCTCAGTCATCTCAATTAATCTAGTCAGGAGAAAAAGTGCATAAAATTACCTATTATGCGTTCGTTCAAGTCGGTCCCCCGGTTTGACCCCTTCAGATTTCTTCTTGGGGTTTTTTGAAGTCATTGGTTTATGTGAATAAGCCAGAGACGTTACAGCAACTAAAGGACAATATTCAGCATGAAATTCAAAACATTTTCCCACAGATTTCCAACACCACCAACGCAATAAAAAGAGCCCAAATTTGCATAATTTCGAATGGTGGTCATTTATTGGATGTTATGTTTAAAAATTGAGTACATAAAACTTACAAGTACCAATAAAAGTTTAACACAAAAAACTACTTTGTTTAATTTAAAACCCAAGCTATGGGCTAAGAAAATCAGGTGATGACTTTTGCGCCATCTTGTATATATCCTATATGTTTTTCTATGAATAATAAATAGTTTTATAAAACCTCGTGACAGTTCTTACAAAGCAAAAGTATAAGAGTGAAGCACTGTCACATACAGGGCCGCCTCTGGGTGGGTGAGGGGACTGGGGCACACAATATATGTGGGAACTGTATCCAAAATGTTTCATAGGTCTGCAAACATCAGATTTTAGTCTCTTAGTTGAAGATTGTAAGGACCTATTTTAGGATTTTTAGAACCTATTTTAGGGTTTTTCAAACCTATTTTAGAATTTTTAGAGCATATTTTAGGAAGCTGCAAAGCACACTTTTTAAAACCTAAAAATCGGAGGTCTGGTCATGACTCACGAAGCAGAGAAAGGAAGGATGGTAGTGATAGAAAGACAGAGAAAGCAATAGAGAGGAAAAGATAGGGTAAAAGAGAGAGAGAGAGAGAATGAAATATAGAGAAAGAGATAGAGAGAGGAAAAGATCGAGAAAGATACACACACAGAGAGACATAAAAAAACTTGTTCGTCCACCTTTAAGCCAAACCAAACTAAATTCTTTGCTACATCATTGAGTATCCAATCTTCTTTGAAATGTAAATATCCCGTTATCATACCTGAATTTTCCAGTAAATATTGATGTGCTTCATGCATTTTAAGAAGAATGCTTGCACAAGAACAACGTACATTATAGGAAACCTCAGAGAAAGATCCAGTGGTGAAAAGATCAGCTGGCAAAGACATGGCAACAGCGCATTTTCTGACAGACACCAAATTTGACGTTCCTGAGTATAGGTAGGGGAGAAGGTCGACCAGAATAGACCTGCATTTTAACCAGAAATTGTCCGAAAAGCAGGGGAGAAGTAAAAGTCGAAAACAGAGGAAGATAGAGGAGTTTCGAGCAAGCCATGTGGCAGTTACAGAAATAAGTAATGTCAGTGTTAAAGTGTCCTCTAGGACAGAGACAACGCCGCTGTTCCAATTCGATTCCAGCCTATTATCAATTCACGAAGTTAAAGGTTAAAGGGAAGTATTCATTCTCCCACTCCGAGCATTTACATGTCCGAACTTGGATCGATCCAAAGGGATATCGACAATGAAAAGCTTCGTCACATTCAAAGGTAACAATACTTGCCTTCCAGACGTACACGCGTTGGAGCTGCGTTTGCTGCGCGAGGGCGCACCGTGGTACTTGAGTGGTAAGGTTTTGAAAGTTTACTTTTATACTCGGGAGCCTACGTGCGACTGGACCTACAGTTTAAAGTGAAACCCAAACAACCGCATTGTGCACTCATCAACACTTTGTAAGTACTTGATTTGACTTTTGGTATTTGCAGGCTTTCCTGTCACTTTTGGCTAATCGCGAAGACGAGGATGAGTGATGATACGATAAAATTGATGAAGGGAAACTCACAGAATACACCCAAGCCCATAGTGCTCTGTGCTAACCATTACGCCGCGGAGGTAGGAGAAAGAAGCTACTGAGTGTGACATACGCACAGGGTAGTATTTGGGAGAGGTGAAGGGGAATGCCACCTCTAGTTTCTGCATTATCCCTCTGATTGCTAATTTTTACCTCTTGAGGTGCGGGGGGGGGGAATATACAGGGTGTACCATAAGTAATATCGCAAACTGACCCAGTTGAAAGTACACGATACTAGAAGCAAAAATGTCTCATTAAACATGGGTCTCCAAACGAGCCGTTTTCGAGATAATTGCGAATGTGTGGTTACAAGTCGCCACTGACTTCATTGTTTGTAAACGTCGTCCTAGCTGCTAAAATGCTAATAATGTGTGGTTAGAAGCAGTCATTGATTTGTAAACACATCGTGTTTTACTCCTTTCGCGTTCCGAGGTTTGCTCTTTGTTTACAAAACAACATTTCCGAGAGGTGGCGTTGTAATCAATCAAGATGGATACAATCAGTACAGAGAATTGTACATGCTTGTGACCAATTCCGAAATGAACCGGGGGTGTTCGAAAGAATTCAAAACTGAATGCGGCATTGTGTACTGCATCCAGATGCAAGGACGACACTTTCCTCCTTTAACAGGTACGAGTGTACAGTAATTGTAACATGTAACATACAAACGTTTGTTAAAGTAAGTAGAATGTTCAATAAAAGCAATGAGATCTCTCTCTAATGACTCTTCTTACTATATTATCAGCATTTTACCAACCAGGACGACGTTTACAAACAATGAAGTCAGTGGCGGCTTGTAACCACACATTCGCAATTATCTCGAAATCGGCTCGTTTGCGGACCAATGTTTATTGAGACTTTTTTGCTTCTATTGTCTTGTACTTTCAACTGTGTCAGTTTGCGCTATTACTTATGATACACCCTGTATATACATAAATATCTCGATGCGTCAGGAATAGTTGATAGAACTCAGTTCCACTGGAAAGTTCTCAAATTCAAGTATATGGTCAAGGGTAACAATCCCGCAAACCACCCACCCTATGTGAGGTTTCCCTTTGTTTCTCATTATTTTCATGGGACAGTACATTAAACAAAGGACACGCCGAGGTTCCTTCTCCGAATATTACGAGTGACGTGGCAATGAAGGAGACAGCGGTGGTTTTCTGTAGTGCTTTGGATTAGGGATGGCCAAACGGATCCGGATCCGAAAAATCCGGATCCATTCGGATCCGGATCCAAAAGTTACGGATCCGGATCCGAAAGTTCCGAAACTGGATCCGGATCCAAAATTTCGGATCTGGATCCGGATCCGAGAGTTTCGCATCTCAATCCCATTATAATATTACCACACCTTAAAAGGTATTATGATCTTCGATTACAAAGAAATTTTTCATTAGTTAGTCCTACAAAATTTTTTTTCAAGTGTTGTTCCTACAATACTTTGCTACGCATCGGCTAACACACTCGTGCACAAAAATAATCTTACTTGTTTAACATAAAATGTCAGAGGTGATTTTGTAAATGCCATTGAAACGAATATGTATTCATTCGAATGTATTGGAAATGGAAACACACATAAATGTGAGAAATTTCATTCCAGGATGAAATCTTTAACACATATAACAAGATAGAAATGTTATACAAAAATTATACAATTTTTCTACAGTTACAGTTTTACAAATTAAAATAAAACATTATAATATATGCAGTGTTATATATAGTTACAAAGTGTAAGACTAACAAGGGAGGTTATCTAAGTGTCCCCCTCCGATTTCCATGAAACTTGGCAGGCGTATAGTGGGGCCCAAAGGAAGAAATACGTGTTTTTTTGTTTCAGCTAAAAAACGGTTCTAGGGGGCAAAACCCCCTCAAATGTCAAGATGAGGACAAATTGAAGTGAGGATCTGACCAATGTGTCCCCCTTCGATTTCCATGATACTTGGCAGGTGTGTGTATAAACGGACCCAAAGAAAGAAATACGTGTTTTTTTTGTTTCAGCTAAAAAACTGTTATAGGGGGCAAAACCCCCTCAAATGTCAAGATGAGGACAAATTGATGTGGGGATCTGACCCCTGTGTTCCCCTCCGATTTCCATGAAACGTGGTAGGTGTGTAGAGGGGCCCAAAGGAAGAAATACGTGTTTTTTTTGTTTCAGCTAAAAACTGTTTTAGGGGGCAAAATCCCCTCAAATGTCAATTGATTGATTTATTTTTTTCTTTTACTTCGCGTTTTGTGCCTCTTGGCTAATTTTCGAAGATGGGGATGAGTGATGATATGATTAAAGTGATGAATGGACATTCACAAACAACCGTGCCCGAGCGGGATTCGAACCCGGGGCCCCTGACATTGTAGCGCGATTTACTAACCACTCAGCCACAGGGTGCGGCCCTCAAATGTCAAGATGAGGACAAATTGAAGTGGGGATCTGACCCCTGTGTTCCCCTCCAATTTCCATGAAACTTGGCATTTGTATAGAGGGGCCCAATGGAAGAAATACGTGTTTTTTGTTTCAGCTAAAAACTGTTTTACAGGGCAAAACCCACTCAATTGTCAAGATGAGGACAAATTGAAGTGGGGATCTGAGCCCTATGTCCCCTCCGATTTCCATGAAACTTGGCAGGTGTGTGTATAAACGGACCCCAATGAAGAAATACGTGTTTTTTTTTTTGTTTCGGCTAAAAATCTGTTCTAGGGGGCAACCTCCCCTCAAATGTCAAGATGAGGACAAATTGAAGTGGGGATCTGACCCCTGTGTTCCCCTCCGATTTCCATGAAACGTGGTAGGTGTATAGAGGGGCCCAAAGAAAGAAATACGTGTTTTTTTTTTGTTTCAGCTAAAAACTGTTTTAGGGGGCAACCTCCCCTCAAATGTCAAGATGAGGACAAATTGAAGTGGGGATCTGACCCCTGTGTTCCCCTCCGATTTCCATTAAATTTGGCAGGTGTATAGAGGGGCCCAAAGAAAGAAATACGTGTTTTTTTTTTGTTTCAGCTAAAAACTGTTTTAGGGGGCAACCTCCCCTCAAATGTCAAGATGAGGACAAATTGAAGTGGGGATCTGACCCCTGTGTTCCCCTCCGATTTCCACGAAACGTGGTAGGTGTATAGAGGGGCCCAAAGGAAGAAATACGTGTTTTTTTTTGTTTCGGTTAAAAAACTGTTTTAGGGGGCAAAACCCGCTTCAAATGTCATGATGAGGACAAATTGACTTGGGGATCATCTGCCCCCTGTGTCCCCCTCCGATTCCCATGGAATTTGACAGGTGTATAGAGAGGCCCTATGCCCCCTGTTTCTTCCTATGCCATATTTACGTGGTTTCAGGGTCAGATCCCCACTTCAATTTATTTATTTATTTATTTATTTATTTATTTATTTAAGAAAATTTCAGATACAGCACAGGTGGCCATTTTACACTGAAATTGTCAACAATGAGAAAGCAATAATTATAATAAGCATAAAATAAAATAAAATAAAAAAAAATAAAATAAATAAATAAATAAGAAATAATTAAAAGTAACAAAACAACATAAAAGTGAATAGCAAATGAACAAAAAAATAAGTAAGAGATGGCACTATGTGATATTAATTACAAGTATTTCTTCTGATAGAAGACCGAAAGGCAAACTCGGAGGAAAATATATCAATACTTGAGGGGAGATCATTGTATTGTGCTGCAAGTCTATAAAAGAGAGATCTTTTTTGAATTTCTAGTCTAGGTTTTTTAGTATAAAATAACCTTGTATTGCGAGTTGTGCGCATAGGTACTCTAAAGTGGAATTCCTCAAGGAGTGTGTTGCAGCGGATTTTGCCATTCACAATTTTGTATAAGTAACTGAAATCATTCTGCAAACGTCGCTGATAAGCAGTTTGTAAGTTTAGAAAAGACAAGAGATGCGGAGATGAAAAATTGCGTAATGAGGGAACCCTGTGACGGACTATAGCTAGGAAGAAGTTAAAGACTGAATCGAATCTGGAGAGGTGAGTGGGACATGCCATGGACCAGACGGGAGAGCAGTATTCTATTATTGGGGAGATGAATGATTTGAAGTACAAAGTGAGGGCTGATATGTCACTAATTTCAGTGAAACGGTAGAGTAAACCTAAGAGACGCATGGCCTTTTTTGTGGTGCATAAAATATGTTCCTCAAATGTGAGCTTTTGGTCGAAAACAATGCCTAGGTCCTTGTGAGAGGATACTGCTTTGATGTTATTGCCAGAGATGGAGTAAGATGACTTTAACAGATTCTTCTTGAGAGAGATAGTGAGAGTAGTACACTTGTCAGGATGTAATGTAAGGCCCCATGTCAGGCACCAGGAAGTAAATGTTGCTATGTCATTCTGAAGAAGATGAGTATCGTCGGAAGTGGAGATTTCCCTGAAAATTTTACAGTCATCTGCGAAAAGAAGGTAATTGCTAGAGGGAGCTGTGAGATGGTCGGCAAGGTCATCGACGAATAATATGAACAAGAGAGGTCCTAGAACACTACCCTGTGGAACTCCAGAGAGGACAGGAAGAAAGTTAGAAACAGTTCCAGGAAGAACAACACGTTGTTGGCGATCGCTAAGGTAGTCTGTGAGAAGGGTGAGAAATTTGCCATGAATGTTGAATCTATTGCGTAATTTGTGAATCAGAAGACGATGACTAACAGTATCAAAAGCTTTGGCCAGATCAAAATATATTACATCTAATTGTGAATTATTTGAAATGCATTCCATAGCATGTGAGAGTAAAACAGACAGGTTTGTAAGACAGGAGCTACCAGGAAGAAAACCATGTTGCTTAGAGCTCTTGACATTTGAGGGGGGGGGGGGCTCTATACACCTGCCAAGTTTCATGGAAATCGGAGGGGGAGACTTAGACCTCCCTTGTAAGTGTATTAATTAATTACAAATCGCGCACGCGCGCACACACACTATATATGTATGTGTGTGTATGTATAGATATTATATATATATATATGTATATTAGCAGGTAACAATATGTTATAAGCACATTCTTACTTTCCAAAGAAGCGCATGTGGGATGGCAAAACGGATCCGGATCTGAAAATTCCGGATCCGCGGATCCGGATACGAAAAATTTTAGATCCGGATCCTTAGAATCCGGAGCCAACCGGATCAGGATTTCGGATCCGCCAGGATCTGGATCTGGCCATCCCTACTTTGGATATGTTAGAACGCTGCAAAAGAAGATAAGGACTCAAAGTTGAAGAACGTCACATGATGAAATTACCTACAAACAAATCTCTACGTGAAACACGAGACTTTAATATGCATAGTTTAACAGGAGTTGCGGATCCTCTGTGTCAGATCCTTATTAGTATGCAAAATGCTGACTAGTAATGGAACAATGTTTAAGATTTGAAGGTCTCTTAAATGGTTCAAATTTGCGCTCCTCGGTGACAAAGCTTTCAAAAGGATAAATATTTGGCACATAATCATGTAGTACTACAATACAATTGTAGATGCCTTATCTGTAATAAATACTGTGATTCAGTGAAAAAAGAAACTTTCTGAAATACTCCTTCCGATAGGTGCGTAGCGTCGTCATAATTATGAACAGTTCTAATTGCGAACACTTGCTGCTTAAACAGGATTAACCTCGAAGGGCAGTGTCCTAATTGCGAACACAATTTCTTCCTTAGGAACTACAACTATCTCTCCCATTTCCTGCGTCTATTTAAGGAATATTTTAGGGACTTTGAGAGTGGCCAGTGCCTTGTTGGAACATAGACAATTCGACATGATTAAAGTCGTTGCCGAAGTATAAGTAATTAAAACATAAAGTGTATCCAATTTTTTTTATATACGACTACATACTGCACGCTTCTTAACTGAAAAGTTTTTCGTCATTTAATAATATAATTATTCACTTCAAAACATATGATACAGTGCTTACAAAATTGTGTATACCATCAATCTCCTCATACCTGTTAGTGCTCCTCGTCACTTTTTTGTAAAAATAAAAAAATCTTCCGTTTTACACCTTCCAGGTTTATTTCCATCCTAAGAATGACGTCATTAGACGTTTCTGCCTCAGCCTTTAAGCACTATAAATCCAGTACCTCCTGCTGAAGCAGTTCTAGTGCAGGGTGAGCATAAAGTGTTTCCCTGATTATGATTTTTTTTACGTTGCGCCTCAGTTACAGGAATTTCAACCATGGGTAGTGTTTCGACAAGATTGTGCACCGCCACACTGGGAGTTAACTGTTCGCCAGTTCTTGCATGACACCTTTCCAGACAGATGGATCGGTAGAGACGGTCCCATATCATGGCCACCGCGTTCGCCGGACATAACCCCTCTTGATTTTTTTATGGGGTTACGTTAAGGACACAGTGTTTAGTTCACCAGTTCCTGATATGCAAACTCTTCAGACACGAATACGGGATGCTATAGAGATGTTGACGGAAGAGATGTTGGCAAAGACATGGGGAGAAATTGAGTATCGCCTAGACGTTCTAAGGGCAACAAACTGAGCACATGTCGAAGTGTACTGCATTATGAGTTAAGCTACCATTTGCAACAAACCGCATATCTGTATCTAGCATAGTTCTTTAGCAATGAAACTTTGTAATCAGGGAAAGACTTTATGCTCACCCTGTACATTTTTTTTTGGCACTGACAGGTTTTCCAGAAATTGAAACACGAATAAAAGTTCGATAGACTGGAAGGGTGATTTGACTATGGAGGGGCTTTACAAAGTAGAAGACCATGATAAACCAATCAGATTGGCTGTTGCTGCTAGTCAAACCAGCCGTCTCTCTGGGTCACTACCCTTATTAGTATTTAAAAACAGGTTTTTTCAGTTATATATGTTCCCAATTAGGACAGGAAATATTTCCTCACTTTTGTGTGTTCGCAATTAGGACGATTTAGGCACTGTTCGCAATTAGGACTATTCGCAGTTAGGATACAACCAGGTGCTAGGGGTACAGATGTCCCACATCGATATTCATTGCGAGATTGCAACACTGTGAACTACACTGCACATGAGTGCTTTTGTGTATCTGAACGGTCATTCTTTGTCCTTGTTCTAAGCTCATGTGTGTTTTTCTGTTGCACTTCTAAGCCACGTAATATTGCAATGGTAGCGTCAGTCGTGTGCTTGGAGTAGAATTGTCCCCCACGCGTCTAAATACGTAACAAGAATAATATCAGTTGGCCGAAAGACAGAGCACACTGCAGATTCCGATGTTGTACGGAAGTGGGTGAATACCAAATGTGAACATGGTGCTGCTTCGGTTGTTACATATTTAAGCGCGTTGGGAACAACAGTACCCCAAGCATGCGATGACGTTAACTTGATATTACGTCAATTATAAAGTGCAACTGATTTCAGAAGAATGACAAAGAACATTTTTCATAGTAGCCATTCATCCATACATACGTAAATTACATACAATGACTGTAAAATTACTTTTGAAAGGTAAGTGAGATACAGTTGTAGTAAGTAAGGAAGTAACTCAATACAGTTTCAGTTACTTTAAATCTTTTACAGCTGCTTTACTATAGTGAAAGTTGGCCGTTAATCTACACGTACTTCTTGATGGCTATAGAAATGTTAACACTGAGCAAATATTTATTTGGCGGAAAACGCTGCCAAGTTGCAACACTGTGCTTAACAACGCGGAATGATCTTGGAGCAAGAAACTCGACCCTTGTGCGCCCTGCACTTTGTTCATACATCGTTTGCTTTATCGACCGTCACTAATAGATGCAAGAACGCACCCCTGCATGACGGAGTGGAGGAGTTGGTGGAAGTTATTTCGGATCCACGTGTAAGAAGGGTGAATAATAGCCTTAAAGCGGTGTGAACGCGATTCAAGAGATATTGAAAGAGAGCGTTCAAGAAATTGATTGATTGTATTTTACTTTACTTTTCTGGCACTTTCGGCTAATCGCAAAGATGAGGATGAGTGATGGTATGATGAAATTGATGAAGGGACACTCACGACTAACAATCACGTCTAGGCTGGGATTCGAACCCTGGACATCTGGCGTCGTCGCGCGCTGTGCTAACAACTCCGCCACGGAGGCCGGTTGATGGAAACTTGAAAGAAGTAAAACAGCCAGCCAGAGGAGAGAAGAAAGAGAGGATAGACGAGGAGAGGAGATGTAGTGAGGAGAATGGAAAAATATTCTAGGAGAGATGAGGAAAATGGAGCAAAGAAGAAAAAATAGAAGAAAAACGAGATGAGAGAAGAGGAGGCGAGAAGAGGAAGTGGAGAGTAGAGTAAAGGAGAGAAAAAGAGAAGAACGAAAGAAGAGGAGAAAAGTGCAGTGGAGTCTGAAATCTAAAACAGGAGAGGAGATACGAGGAGTGGAGATGAGTGGGATGGAGATAAGATGCGAGAAAAGTATGGAAGACGATATGAGATAAAAGCAGAGCAGAAGGAGGGGAGAGAAGAAGGAGAAGAAGAAGAGAAGAACAGAAGGGACTGAAGAGAAGAGGTAGTTGCAGAAAGTATCGTCTCAGCGTCAAGAATTGATGCATTGGTCAAATTGTCGACATGAAACATTCACTAACATTTTGAAATGTATTGGAGATTGTATTAGATCGGTGCCAAATGCCTTTTGTCTGAGTACAGAGCAAGATAAAATCTTCCACGTAATATTTTTGATTTTACCTGCGATTATACTACTTAAAGCATGAAATGTAATTTTAATATTTATAAGAATTATCCAATTTTTGTCCACTTCTCGGTTCGTTGAAATGGAGGTTTTGTAATTTAATATTTCCCCTCCCCCCATCGTTAATTCCAAATTGAGTTATTCCGTTTCACACGGCGTCGACAATGAACACAATGGGATAGGTCTAAAACTTACGAAAATGTTCTGCCACCGGAAGGGTTTGAACCTACGACCATCAGATTGACAGTCCTGAACGGTAAACACTACCCTACAAGCTTTCGCTCCTGGAAGTAAGTAGAAGGAGCTGAGCTGACCAATGTGAAATGTAGATGCAACTCTCCTCCTACATGTAATGTGCAAACAATACTTGTTTGTAACAAAGAAAACGAAGGTAGTACGACTCGGCGAAAACATTTAATGGAGAATTACACATAATGAGAACTTTTCATTCGATATTTGCGGAGGTATCCTTTCATTGAACTCGAGTGGGAAAAGTGGGAAAATTAGTATGTCCTGAATTGCACAAATATAAATAGTTATTTCATTAATATTTTTCAATGTCTTTGAAGCACTACACAATTATCGTTAGAGTATCATAATTCACGATCTTATACATGAAAATATCCCTTTGAACGTGTGTCAAATCATTTATTTGTTTATTTTTTTTATAAATTCCATGTGCAGAACAATGTAGCCACTATACACTGCTATTACAAAGAATGTTACCATGCTCTTGTTTATAATAAAAGGAGAAATAAAAATAAAAAAGACCTTCTAAGGAGGATAGAACCTGGGACCGCTAGCAACCCAATCGAGAACTCTGACAAATACACCACGCCCTTACCTTCGATTGAATCAACAATTTTTATGTATTCTGTCCCTCCAATATTGTAAATGTCGTTGGTTATACATGTAGTCGAACTTTTACTTTAATTTTGAATTGCTTTCTTGTAGTATAGCACATAGCTTCGAGATATAATTTTCAAAGTGATGATGAAAAACGAGAATATTGGTATTTGTAAAATGCGAGTTATTTCTTCTAACTTATTATTGTGATTAGATATTATTAATAGAAAATATCTGGAGGCTTGAACATTGCAGGACGATATTCTTTTCCTGTGATACTGCACAGACGAAATGCTTGTTTACTGACGAAAGTCTCGTGTGCAGAACAGTCTTATGAAATGTATTTACTGTTCCGTAAGGTAACACGAAATAATTACACCGTTTGCGAACTACCAAATCTGCGCAACGTTAGACGTAAACAGGCGGAAAATTTTATTCATAAAATCTCTTCACATTTGACAGTATTAGTCAAGAGAGTCTCGTGGGACACTGTGTTAAAGTGCTGGAGTAAATCCTTATTTACTGAGTACTGGCCTGACGTAGACAGTGGAAGAGAAATTTTGGAGAATCTTTCTATTAAATTATTATTTACATCCACCTTATGCTCAGATAGGTTTCTTGACAATCGTGAACTTTTCGTTTAATAGATAATATTTGGTTTTATACGACTGGAGAACATTGGTCTAATTTCCTTTCTTCCTCTTTTGAGAGAATATATACTTCTACAATAGCAATCGCGTTCGGAAACGGTGAAAAAAAATGACTTGGTTTTCAAAGGCAGACAAGCTTGAAGCGTAGCTTGCTTGCGTTCAAAGTGACTCACTCACGCTATTCAAGGCCGCTTCTTATTCCAAAGCATTGTGCGTCGATGCACAGTGTCTGCACCCAGCAAGTTACAAGTGACCAGAGTCGAATTTTAAAGAGAATCTGAAGAATGAAAGATTTCATGAGAGGCGGCTAGGTGGGCACTAGCTCAACATGCAATACTTTAAGTGGTAATTTCTGACAAAAAAGAAACCTTATTGAATAAGTATTGGTATGGTAATACGTGTATCCGCTCTTTTAACAATGTAAGCTCGAAGACAATCTGTATTCCATTTGTTTAAATTGGCAACTTGGTGAACCGGAGGTTATTATAAGGAACTATTTCGTACACGTTCATGTAACCGTTATAAAATTACAAATAAAATATATTCACAAGCTTAGATATACAAACAACGAAGAAATAAATTCAGAGTTAAATTTCAAATGCATGTGCATAGAGTAATTCTAGAAGTACAGAGCTATTTCAGAGTATTGGACTTATTTTTGCAGGACAACGTTTACAATATTGACGCGACAGAATAATTAAGAACTGTTGCTCCAAGGGAAACAAAGGGCGTAGTGTATTTGTTAGAGTTCTCGATTGGGTTGCTAGCGGTCCCAGGTTCTATCCTCCTTAGAAGGTCTTTTTTATTTTTATTTCTCCTTTTATTATAAACAAGAGCATGGTAACATTCTTTGTAATAGCAGTGTATAGTGGCTACATTGTTCTGCATATGGAATTTATAAAAAAAATAAACAAATAAATGATTTGACACACGTTCAAAGGGATATTTTCATGTATAAGATCGTGAATTATGATACTCTAACGATAATTGTGTACTGCTTCAAAGACATTGAAAAATATTAATGAAATAACTATTTATATTTGTGCAATTCAGGACATACTAATTTTCCCACTTTTCCCACTCGAGTTCAATGCAAGGATACCTCCGCAAATATCGAATGAAAAGTTCTCATTATGTGTAATTCTCCATTAAATGTTTTCGCCGAGTCGTACTACCTTCGTTTTCTTTGTTACAAACAAGTATTGTTTGCACATTACATGTAGGAGGAGAGTTGCATCTACATTTCACATTGGTCAGCTCAGCTCCTTCTACTTACTTCCAGGAGCGAAAGCTTGTAGGGTAGTGTTTACCGTTCAGGACTGTCAATCTGATGGTCGTAGGTTCAAACCCTTCCGGTGGCAGAACATTTTCGTAAGTTTTAGACCTATCCCATTGTGTTCATTGTCCACGACGTGTGAAACGGAATAACTAAGTTTGGAATTAACGATGGGGGGAGGGGAAATATTAAATTACAAAACCTCCATTTCAACGAACCGAGAAGTGGACAAAAATTGGATAATTCTTATAAATATTAAAATTACATTTCATGCTTTAAGTAGTATAATCGCAGGTAAAATCAAAAATATTACGTGGAAGATTTTATCTTGCTCTGTACTCAGACAAAAGGCATTTGGCACCGATCTAATACAATCTCCAATACATTTCAAAATGTTAGTGAATGTTTCATGTCGACAATTTGACCAATGCATCAATTCTTGACGCTGAGACGATACTTTCTGCAACTACCTCTTCTCTTCAGTCCCTTCTGTTCTTCTCTTCTTCTTCTCCTTCTTCTCTCCCCTCCTTCTGCTCTGCTTTTATCTCATATCGTCTTCCATACTTTTCTCGCATCTTATCTCCATCCCACTCATCTCCACTCCTCGTATCTCCTCTCCTGTCTTAGATTTCAGACTCCACTGCACTTTTCTCCTCTTCTTTCGTTCTTCTCTTTTTCTCTCCTTTACTCTACTCTCCACTTCCTCTTCTCGCCTCCTCTTCTCTCATCTCGTTTTTCTTCTATTTTTTCTTCTTTGCTCCATTTTCCTCATCTCTCCTAGAATATTTTTCCATTCTCCTCACTACATCTCCTCTCCTCGTCTATCCTCTCTTTCTTCTCTCCTCTACTTTTCGTCTTCTCCTTTCGCTTTCTCTTTCTCCTGTCCTTTGTCACCTCTCGTTTTCTCTCACCTCTTATCCTTTCTGTAGGCTCATCAGCGATGAAATACTAGAAAACCATTTTTTTTTCTTTGAGAAAGAATTTTGTCACATGCGATATAATAGTGATATTTTTAATACATTTATACAATAATACTTGTTTTTATTTCTTTCACGTATTTTATAAATATCTATTGTTCATGTGGCAACCCTGAAATTCAGCCTAGCTCTACACGCAACCCACCCACGCCTTGTGTAAATTGGGTTGCCTATTTTAAAATGTTGTCCTAAAACTTTTGAGAGACACTGTACACTGTTATGGATATACGAGAAACAGATACCAGGACGCTATATTTATATTCTCACTAGCTGATTACCCGGCATTGGCCGGATATTTATTTATCAATCTTCTATTAGACAGGAAAATAATGAATTCTGACTATAGTATAAAATGTAACTAATTTTATTTACAAGTATTTAAAAGTATAAGTACAGTACACAAGTTAAAATATTTTACAAATTCACTGTAATATCAATTTAACTCAAAACTTGATTATAAACAGCATTTTTAGTGTCACTTCCAGGAGCAAGAATAATTACATTGAACGGCATTGGAAGTGTCACTATTCATTTTAGCGATCTCGTAAACTATGGATTCCACACTAATATCGGTTGTTTTCGATTATACCCCTTCCCACCACCACCCCTAGGTGTGCCAGGGGTGTCTGACCTCCACAGTATTTCTTTCCAGATTGTAAGTCAGATGTGTACCAAGTTTGGTTGAAATCGCTCTAGAAGTTCGAGAGTTATGCCGTTACAAACATACACATAAACATCCATCTATTTTTATATACAGGGTGGCCCAAATGTAGGTATACTTTACCAGTAACTTTATTCATCAATAATTAATGAACAACAACAAGGCATGGTATTACTACGACTGTGTACTTTCAAATTCCCACCCATCATTCATAGCATCAAGATATCTGAAAAGGACAATGAACTTGCAAACAACAATGCCAGGCCGACAGTGGTATATACTGTATACCTACTTTTGGGCCACCATGTATATAGAATATGAATGAGTTTTAAATACGCATTATACGCATAAAGGCTAATTGGGTCTGGACCTACAGTTTAAAGTAGAATCTGGAACCACACAAGTGCCTCCACCTGGTATCGAACTCGGGACCTCTTGATTGTAAGGAGGCGGCATTACTGCTACGCCTTCGGGGAGACCACAAACTTAGGAACTTGAAAACTTGCTATTAAAGTCGACTTATCGCCGTTGAGTTAGCCAACACACATAACGCCTTGCAGGGAAGCGAACATTTCAGGATATTGGTGGCCAATTCTTATTACCGGTGACTGTACACAGAGACAAATAATTTGCCCAATAATTCATGAATGTTAGTAACAATCATGCAATGTTAATTGCACATCACCCGTTGTCTAGTGCTTTTAACTATACTTATTCTAACACTAAGTTTCCAGACAACACCTCTTCTCTCGTCTTCAGGTGTGAATATATATATATATATATACACGGTGTATCAGAATTTATAGCGCAAACTGAAACGGTGAAAAGTACACATTAGTAGAAGCAAAAAGTCTCGGTAAACATGGGGGTCTCAAACAAACCATTTGCGAGATATTTGCGAATGTACAATGTTATGATCCGTTGTGCACATCGTACACTTGTCTCCTTTTATAACACCATTAAGCCTTGTTTCCATGATATGAAAAAGTCAATATGCTGACCAAGGCAGAAATTTATTTTATTATAAAACATAAACTAAACGTAACGTTTCAACCTTCTACCAAGATCTTCTTCAGACTCTGTACCCAGTACAAATGTAACAAGGTACAAAACAGGACGATACGTATATATACACAAAAATACTCCCCTCCAGACTATTAGAAAGTTGTTCTGGAACATTCTAGCAGGTGGCTTCCCCTTGTGAACTGTACTTTCACCTGAAAGAGAATGTGGTTTCAATCTTTATCTCACGCTCTATTTCCTTCATTCTTCTTCCTTCTTCTCTCCTCTTTCTCTCTTGTCCTTTCCACTCTTTCTAGCACCTACCTTCTTCATTCTTTGTTTATCATCAGTCCTCCCATTCCAGTTCATTGTGTCTTCTTCACCTTTCTTCTCTATTGCCTGCTAGAATGTTCCAGAACAACTTTCTAATAGTCTGGAGGGGAGTATTTTTGTGTGTATATATATATATCGTCCTGTTTTGTACCTTGTTACATTTGTGCTTGGTACAGAGTCTGAAGAAGACCTTGCTAGAAGGTTGAAACATTACGTTTAGTTTATGTTTTATAATAAAATAAATTTCTGCCTTGGTCAGCATATTGAGTTGTTGTTTTTTGTCTCCTTATGCATTCCGAGCTTTCTATGTTTAAAACTGAACACTGCCGAAAGGAGGCATTGTAAGCAAACCATACGCCCTGTACAGGACGGACGTCATAACAGGTACGTCACTTGTTAAGTGATAAGCGTAATATGTGTACACCTAACAGCGAAAGAAACAGTAGGCGAATTATCCACCAGCATTTTCATTCGGTCTGTATTACACAATGTGATGACAATGAATTGAAATAAAAACGTCAATAAGCAGAGAACAATGCCTGCTTCGAACCAACATAGTTTTATTTCTTAAAACAACACAGGATGTAGAATATAAAAGTAATTAAAATAGCTGTGGACAATTTGCGTATCATTATCTTTGCCGTTGACTGTACAAACAATCAACTCAGCGGTGGATCGTAACCATACATTCGCAATTATTTCGCAAACGGTTGGTTGGCGACCCTATGTTTATCGAGACTTTTTTTGCTTCTAGTATCGTGTAGTTTTCACCTTTTCAGTTTGCACTATCACTACTGATACACACTGTATATACGTATATGTATATATATATATATATATATATATATATATATATATATATATATATATATAAATATTTGCCAGTGGTGGTGATTGAATCTAAAACCAGAATAGGGGAGAGTTGCCGAAATTTGGACCAGTTGTACTATTTTGCTTCTGCACCAAAAACAAGACACAGAAAAAGAACGAAATTGTAGGTATGAGAAGCACAAACTATTAGCTTTCACTTCACATATGTACATCAACAAAAAATGCAGGAACCAATATAATAGGGTACATAAACGAAAGTAGTGACATCGGTCCATTATAGACAACTGGTTTCCTAACTTGGACCACAGGTTGCTTAGGTTGGACCGCTCACAAAAGGCATGCACGTATGTATGTCTACGCTATCTAGACACCTGCAGCCCTCACCATTGTGGTATTTACTCCACGTTGTAAACAGCACCTACCTGTGATTTTCCTTCCTTTGCTACAATTTTTTGTGGACGTTTCTGGACTGTGTTGAAACCTGACTCATCCACGTTGAATATTCGTTCAGCTGTAAAACCAAACAAACCATACCTTCTATTACACTCGTTCAAGCCATAGTCCCCATTATTGTAAGCTGCTATAGCCATTTGCAATTCCATCTCTGTCCACAGCCCATACTTTCCCCGGTCCAATTTAGGAAACACATGGTGGTCCAACTTAGGCAATTATACCCCGTTAATAAAATTATGACGGTACACGAACATACGCAACTAAACCATAGTTTTACCACGTGTAGTTAGTGGTTAATGAATGGCACTTTCATAATATACTACAGGACATTTAATTACTTACCCCTGGTCTACACAATAGCTTAAGATCCGAAGCACAATAATTGCAACACGAACAATGGAAACACCATAACAGTATTCCTACTTCGTCGAACGTCTCTAGTTGACTGACCATTCAGTCATTTACGCCAACCAGTAGTGCCAACTCACCTGTTTCAAATACTGGTCTATAGGCAAAACCAAAGGCGGTCCAACTTAAGCAACGGTCCAATTTCGGCACCTCTCCTCTATGTAGAATAAGTATTCTTAAAGGCACTAGACAATGGTTAATGCCCAAATTACACTGCATACTATAATAATTTATCTGTTCTACCTGGTACCAACCGAGACTGCCTTTGAAAATCATACAAGCCGTTATTTGTTGTAATGTACAGGTGTTATTAGAATGGCGCCTGGGGACCACAGAAACGTGTAGATCACATGAAATGTTATGATTAGAAACTGGTATTTCCTGTGAATCATTGAAAAAAAACGACCGAAACTAAGTAATAATACAAGTATATTATTATTTTTTCATTTATTTGCAGACACTCACTGTATATATTTCATCATCTGTTTTATTTTTGTGATTTTATTTGTGTAGTAGTAGATTTTTTATATAATTTATTTTATGTTATTTTATTTATGTAGTGTCTTATAATCTTCATGTATAATAATCTTTGTCGGGTAAGGTGGTAGATGTATTTGCTGAACCTCGCCCAAGAATAAAGACCATTGAAACTGAAAAATGGATACTATCAACTGTATAATCTGCTGTAAAATGTATCTCACACGTGACCAGTAACCCAAAGGAAAATAAATCAACAATACGAAAAAGAATGAAAAAACAACGTATGCAAAAGAAAGTGGTGGAATCTGAAGTGTCTGTAAAGATATATTATGTAGCAAAACATAAATACAACATGTGTAATGTTCATATACAGTAAACCCTCGTTACCACAAACTCGCTTAAGACGAACACTCGGTTAACATGAACAAAATGTTGGTCCCGGCAGGGATGTATTATAAAGTTTTATTGGTTAACGCGAATTTTGGTTACCACGATTACGAACTGTTTTTTAGTACGTTGCGTCATTAGATCTCATCTAAGACGAACTTTCAAAGTTTTTCATAATTGTCTTCTGTTGTTCCTGTGCTAGGTATGTAAGAAATCGCTCAACAATCTCTATCATCTTGTCAACAATCAACTCATACAGTATTGTAACCAACAAATTCAGATCAACAATGTGTTCAAATGTGTATTTCTATTCTTTAAAACATAGCCAGTACGAGTAACATCAAGATTAAAACTTGGGTGCAATTCCTCGACAATCGCGATCATCGCGTCAACGATGAGCTTATACGTATTTAACCAACAAATTCAGTTGTGTGTTCAGATATGTTTTCTATTCTTGTGATGTGTTTGTGTGTGTCTTGTGTAGTAGTTGTGCTGTCTAATGTGTTTGTGTTCGTCTTGTGTAGTAATTGTGCTGTCTAATGTGTTTGTGTTTGTCTTGTGTTAGTTCCTCCATTCATATTGGGGGTTAGGCGTAGAGCTGACAACTCTGCACTGTAAAAAAAATGTCAAGAAACAGCAATATAAGGCCATGGATGTTCCCAAGGTAAAATATTCCGGAAGTAAAATAGTCCCCCATTCGGATCTCCGGGTGGGGACTACTTTGGGAGGTCCCTGGACTAAGGATAAGATCTACGTTAGGAATAAGGATATTAAATTAGGCACCTGGAATGTTCTGAGCCTTTACCGGCCTGGAGCATTTCAGTGTACAGTTAATGAGATAGTTAAGTATAAATTAGATGTAGTAGCTGTCCAGGAAGTTAGGTGGCCAGGAGAAGGGAATTGTAAAACTAAAAATTATACTTTTTTCTATGGTGGTACTGAAAATCATAATTTCGGAACAGGCTTTTTCATAAATAATATAATTATCTCGGCTCTTAAAACAGTAGAATTTATTAATGATAGGATATCATATGCAGTTGTATAGGGTAGGTGGTGTAAAATTATTTTAATAAACATACATGCACCAACGGAAGGTAAAGATGATAATACTAAAGATGATTTTTATACAGAGTTAGAACAGGTATTTGATAAATTTTCTCAGTATGATATGAAAATACTGTTAGGTGATTGTAATGCACAGATTGGCAAAGAAGATACATTTAAACCCACGATTGGTAAAGAAAGTCTTCATGAATTAAGTAATGATAATGGTATAAGATTGATTACTTTTGCAACCTCAAAGAATTTAATTGTGAAAAGTACCACTTTTAAACATAAAGATATCCATAAATATACCTGGTCTTCTCCAGATGGTAAAACTCATAATCAGGTAGATCATATTCTCATTGATAAGAGAAGGCATACTAGTATAATTGACGTTCGTACACATAGAGGTGCTGACTGTGCCAGTGACCATTATTTAGTAATTGCTAAATTAAGAGAAAGACTCTCAGTGATAAATCATAAGCAACAAAATCTAAAAGTTCTAAAATTTGATACAGGAAAGTTTACTGATGAAAGAATTAAGAAAGATTACCAAATTAAACTGTCAAATAGATTTGATGTTTTGCAGGATTTAAATGATGATGAAAATATAAATGAAACAGACGTAAATAAGAATTGGGAGCACATAAGTAATGCAATAGAATCAGCAGCTAAAGAAAGTATAGGATACCATAAACCGAGAAAAAGTAAGTCATGGTTTGATAATGAATGTCATAATCTAATAGAAATAAGAAATCAGGCTAGACTTAGGTGGTTAAATAACTCTGATGATTCAAATCTAAACAATTATAATAGAATAAAGCGAGAAGTTATCCTCACGTTTAGAAGTAAAAAAGAGATTACTTGAAAAGCAAAATTAACGAAATTGAAACAAACAGCAAAAACAAAAATATCCGAGATTTATATAAAGGTGTAAATGAGTTTAGAAAGGGGTGGCAACCTAAAGTAAACTTGATAAAAGATAAAGACGGTGATTTTCTAGCTGACCCAAGCGATATTCTAAATAGATGGAAGAACTACTTTAATGACCTTTTAAATGTCCATATAGGAGATAAATCAGAAGTAAATGAAGTCCACACAGCAGAACCTTTAGTTCCAGAACCTAACTTGATTGAAGTTAAGGATGCTATTAAAAGGCTAAAGAATAACAAAGCACCTGGCATTGATTTAATACCAGCTGAGTTAATTAAATGTGATGGAAATTCATTAATATGTCAAATTCATAAATTAATTTGTTTAATATGGAATAAAGAAGAATTCCCTCAACAGTGGAAAGAATCCATATTTGTTCCTGTGTTTAAAAAAGGTGATAAAATGAACTGCAATAATTACCGTGGAATTTCTCTACTCTCAACAACATATAAAATATTATCTAACATTCTTTTAACAAGACTAACCCCATATGCAAATGAAATTATAGGTGATTATCAATGTGGATTTTAACGTAACAGATCAACTACAGATCAAATTTTTCACATCAGACAGACACTTGAAAAAAAGTGGGAATATAATCAAAATGTACATCAGCTATTCATTGATTTCAAAAAAGCATATGATTTGGTCAAAACAGATAAATTATATAATATATTAGTAGAGTTTGGAATACCTAAGAAGCTTGTTAGTATGATAAAAATATGCACCAGTGAAACAGAAAGTAAAATTCGTGTAGGTATTAATATGTCTGACAAATTTACAATTCATGATGGGTTAAAACAAGGAGATGCGTTTCTGCGAAGAGGTTTGGAAGTTAACAAAGAGAAAACTAAATATATGCTTACAGGCCAAAACCAAGTGTTACGTAATAATCAAAATCTAATTATTGATAACAACTCGTTTGAACCAGTTTCCAAATTCAAATACTTAGGAGTAATATTAACAAATGAAAATTATATTAAAGAGGAAATAAAAAGTAGGCTTAATTCAGGAAATGCATGTTACTTCTCTCTTCATAAACTTTTGTCTTCTCGTTTAATATCTAAGAAACTAAAAGTTGAAATATACAAAACAGTAATTTTGCCTGTAGTATTATATGGATGTGAAACTTGGTCCCTTACATTGAAAGAGGAACATAAATTGAGAGTATTTGAAAATAAGATCCTTAGGTAAATCTTTGGACCTAAAAGGGATGAGGAAACAGGTGAGTGGAGAAGGTTACATAATTTAGAACTACATAATTTGTATTCATGTCCAGATATTATCAGAATAATTAAATGAAGAAGAGTTAGGTGGGCAGGCCATGTGGCACGAATGGGAGAGGAAAGAGGAGTTTACAGGATTCTTGTTGGGAAACCTGATGGTAAGAGACCTGTAGGAAGGCCAAGACGAAGATGGAGGGACAACGTTGAGATGGACCTAAGGGAAATTGGTAGGGATGGAAAAGAGTATATAGAACTTGCTCAAGATAGTGAAAGATGGAAGGCCTGTGTTGCTGCAGCCATGAACCTTCGGGTATAAGAAGGCTAGGGAGTTAGTTAGTTAGTTAGTTATTCTTTAAAACGTAGCCAGTACGAGTTACATCAAGTTGCAAGCAGTAAGACGGGAGTCATAGCCAAGAGGAAGCAGGCATAGATCTGCAAACAAAACTGAAAACCTAGAGGAAGTAGACCGTGGTGCATTGAACAAAACGACAATTGCTGAACAGTATGGAATTGAAAAATCTACATTATCTACAATACTTGAAGCTCATGAAAAAATTCTTAATCCTGCTGCATCAGGTTCCGGGAAGAAATCTACGCGACTTCGCAGTGCTAAGTACGAAGATGTCGAAACTTTACTTCTAGAATGGTTCAACCATATGCGCACTTCAAATGTACCTTTAAGTAGACCTATAAATCAGTCAAAAGCAAGTGAGATTGCCAAAAATTTAGACATTCAGGGTTTTAGTTGTTCCGCTGGTTGGCTGTACTGGTCCCAAAAGTGACCCTCAATTTCATCATTAGTGATTTGTGGTGAAGCAAATAAAGTTGAAGAAGGTTAATGTGTAGAAAGAACTGTATTGCAACAATAAAATTTGAGTCCTCGGTTAGCACGATTTTTTTTTAACACGAACTTTTGATTTTTCGGTCCCTTGGGATTCGTGTTATCGAGGGTTTACTGTATTTATTTCATTACAACCAGTCTATGTGTGTCGTTTCTGCAAGACAATTCCCAGAAGATGTAACTTAGAGTAGCTTTTCAAGTACCATTAATTCTAGCTAAGTTACTTTTGAACAAGTTAAATGTAATTGTGACTCAGTTAATTTTAAAAAGTGACTTCTGAATACAACAGTGAGAAAATATAAGTGTTGCCCAAATGAGACTATGACTTTTGTCGTAGCGTCGTAGCTTAACTACATCGAGCTTTGTGTTTGCTCAGGTAGGTGGCGTTGTATGAAAGATAGCAGACTGGAATGGTCTGACGGCGCAGTGAGTTGTTTACATGTGAAGAAGCACGTTCACAACATGGAGGCATCCCAACTAAGCATGCCCAAAATAGGCTCATTACTCCATCAGAGCTCGAAAAGTGATGCTCACTTTTTCCTTCGACGAGAAGGGCCCTTTGCTTTTGGATTGGCTGGATGCAGGTGGGACTGTCAGCTCAACCACATACTGCACAACCCTAAACAAAGAACGCCCTCGTGTTGCACAGGTGTGCCGTGATCTGCTGCGGCGTTTCCTCTGGAAAGTCCTTGATCATCCTCCCTACAACCCCAATCTCTCGCCCTGCAACTACCACATCTTCGGGTCACTAAAAAAACACATCTGAAGGACCGCCGGTACGCCAAAGATGATGAGGGACATGACGCCGTTGAAGATTGGTTCCGCAGTAAACCACGGACATACTTCACTCAGGGTATCCATACCCTTGTGACGCACTGGAACGCTTGCTTGAACAGACAAGGTGACTATGTGTAGAGGATATGTCACCCATGGATCAATTTTACTTCCTGTATGTTCATATATACCAACCAATAAATCATTTCAGAAAAGAACTAAGAGTCTCACTTTCATTTGGGCAACCCTTATATGTAGGAACAAGATAAGTAATTTAGAGCAAATTTCGTAGTTTAGTATAAGTTCTCTTGGTTTTGCAACTGACCGCTCCTTCCCGCTGACAGCGCGGCCCCTGTTGGGTAATGGACAACATTAGATTCCTAGTGAACACAAGAATCTATTAGTACTAGTTCACCTCGTGGAACTTCAAACGAAACATAATTTCTTTGTCAAAAAGCAAAAACAAAACACTCGCCAGTTGGTTAAACTCACGTTGCACCAAACCGCTGTTGTCTGAGGTCTGAGTGGTGTTGATCTCTCAAGGGTAAACTCTGAGAACCACATCGTTTTTGGATCATAGCAACAACTTTCGTGGGGAGGAATGTTTCGCCGCGAAAGAGGGAGAGGCGCGGGAGGGTATTTTGTGGCCTTCAGCCGACGCTGAACTTCAGGGAGCGAGCAGTAAATGCAAAGTTTCAGAAACAAAAGCATAAAGGAAATATTAAATTAAGAGTTAGTTTATATGCACTATTTCTTTTGTTGTCCCTCACAAACTGGTTATTATATTTATTTGCTCCAATATTACTAACTCATTTTATTCGTTTATGTTTCTTAGTTTCTAGGATTCTTTAAAGAAATAACAGTTTATCTTCAAGTATCTGCACAGGGGTCCCGGGTTCGAGTCCCGGCCTGGGCATGGATGTTTTTAAGTGTCCATCAATTTAATCATATCATCACTCATCCAACAAGTAATTATAACGGCAGATAGATGTCATAAATACGGTTTCAGTAATTCTCCAAATTGTTATAATTGTCATGTTCCAGATTCGATTACTCACAAGATCACAGACTGTAAGAAAGCAGCCACAGCTTGGTCAAAATTAAAAACAATGCTCAGTAGCATTTGTCGTACTTCACCTAACCAAGTATCAGCAAAAGACATTATCTTACCAGAGTTTCATTTGTTCCCAAGTACAAAGCAAAAATCAGTTCAGTGGTTAATAGCACAATTCCTAATGTTTTTATTTCCTGTGGGAAAAAAAATATAATTACTTGGATTTTGGACTAACTCTAAAACAAGAATATGAACAAATGTCTTTAGATTATAGAAAATTACATTATGCCAACTTTTTAAATGTAATACTTGAATAAAACATCTGTAAGAATTGTAAAGATTTACTGTAATTGTTTGATTTAAAATGGAAATAAATAATAAAAAAGTGGTTAGCACATCGCGCTGCGACGCCAAGGGTCCCGGGATCAGTTTGTGAATGTCCATTCATCAGTTTCATCATTTCAACACTCATCCCCATCTTCGCAAATTAGCCAAGAGGCACAAAACGCGAAGTAAAATAAACTAAATCAATCAATCGTGATGCTGCTGATTTATTTATACCGTATCGTACCCAAGGCGTTGGGTAGAAATTACAAGTCTTCTGTTTTTCTTAACCTAACAGGAAGCAGACAAAGGACTACTTAATAGGTAATGACTTATACGTTAGGTTATTGACTTGAGAGGCTGTTGTGGAATGAAAGGAGGAATCAGGAGAGAGCACGACAGTTGGCGAGTAAACGGGATAGAGTATGGATCAGTGATTGAGAGAGCAAGAAGTTGGGTGACGATTATTGAACAGTGGTGCGTGAACAGAGTGAGTTCTGACAGGATGGTCAGACATGTGACAATTGAGAAGACAATCTGTGGAAATAACCTTCATCCAATTGTGAGGAAAGTAAGAACGTTTACCTAAGTGTGTCCTAATCGATTCAGTCGTGGAGAGTATATAACCCATTTATTGTACATGTCAATTCTTGCCATTCTTCTTGAGTGCGACCTCTAGCACAAGCGAGTGATATCTTTCAGGAGATGACTGATGAATAGCTACACCACCCAAGAGGCAACCCAGGGTTTCTGGTTCGATCCCAACGCAGTATAACATTGCGTTACGATACCCTTAAATTCGTACAAGGGCAATTCCAGTGTGACGAGTGTGACATTCAGACAAACGTACATTCATCTTTAAATTATTTTCTTACCACCTTCAAATATGTAACTCTGACAATTCATATAATTTCATTATAATTGATGAAAGTTATATAATTTCAGAATATTCCTTCCTCATCTCAATATTCAGCTACAGAAAATACATTTTTTTGTATTTGTGACGGGTGTGGCACTTCTGAGACATGATTTTAGGACCTTCCTAAGTCTTCAGAAAACTCTGTGAAATAAATGGGTCCACTGAAACAATTTCATTATATTTTCTCAAAGCAAACTTTACTCGACATTTAGATGCTTTTAGTTGCTAAAAATATTACTACATACTTTTATTATAAACATTTTTTGCCTGTGACGGGTGTGACAGATTTTGTGACTGATGTGAGATCATGTACATGTAGGATTATGGAACAATGCAAAGGTTTTGAAAATTACCATAAATAGTTTCTTCAAACTAAGGTTAGTATTAGAAATGAAGTAGAATGCTTCAGAGCTCAAGATATAGATAAAATAAATGGGACAATCAGAACGAAATTAGAATTATTTTCGTTTTCTTATGGTATAATAATTATAATGAAACTAAATTAAGTGGGAACAGCACACATAAAATCCAATTTCTACTGTAAAAAGTAATTGGTTTGAAGCAATGTTATTTAAAAGCCATGAAACTAATATTTGAATTAATAATTTCAAATTCTACCGTTTTTCCTTTAATTTCACAAAAAATAAGTGATATTTTCAATAAAAATGAATTAAACTTCTTTGTCCATTTTCACATGGAATAGCTCATTACAATGCATTTTTTGAGGATGCGTGTTTAATGGTTTGGTGACTGTAAGGCTCTCTCTCCACTGTCCTCAGTCAATTGACATCGTACTCTTATTTTCTCCCCTTTTGGCTTCATTTCTATTTGTCCATTATGTAAATTCTTTTCTATTATTATTTTCCCCTTTTATCTGAATCTTGGCTACTCGAACATTTTTCTATTATCGAACACAACTACAAATATTTTTATGCTTTCAATATGCACATATGCAAAATCTTTCTGCAGTCGTCGTGGTTGACATTTCTTTGGCTCACACCGCCTATTTCGTAACGATTTCTAGAAAAAGGTAAAGAGATCTAATATTATTATATATGTTCCAATTTCAAAAAACATTCGTATGTACAGTTAAAAAAACTACGTCGGGAAGAAGATTCAAGATCAAAAACACTGAAAATGTTACTGAAGATTTGGCGGTCTAAGACATTCAATTTCAGAGCCGGCACCCGTGGCGGAGTGGTTACCACATCGCGCTACGACGGCAGAGGTCCCGGGTTCGAATCCCGGCCTGGGCATGGATGTTTGTGAGTGTACATTCATCAATTTCATCACGTTGTCACTCATCCCCATCATCACAATTAGCCGAAAGTGGCAGAAACCGAAGTAAAATGAAGAAAATCAATGAACATTCAATTTCTGCTGCCATTCAATTACGGTAAAATGATCATTACAGTTTTAAAAGTATTTATTTTACTATATTGTTAGAATAACTAAGGTCACTATTTATGGTGCACGCAGTTATGATTTAAAATCATTATTCTTTTTACAAATGATAAAATATTCAAATTTGCAAAAAACGGTTGGAACCAGTTTTTGGAAATTGTTTTCCCCTTAACAAAGCTATTTCTCCACTTACAACGGGAGTTTACAAGTAAATAATATTCATATACATAAACATAAATATTAACATATACAGGTACATAAACCAATTACATATACACAACGCAACACATTAATTAGCAAAATACTAATTAAAAATAAATTGTTTAATTACAGATACATAATTTTTTTGAGACATAGCAAAATCGATGTTAACCTTAATTTGTATTAGTACATTATGACCTTTACATATTTTAACCATTACTGAATTTTGATATACAATATTTTTAGAATTAACCAAAAAAAATGGCAAATAAGAGCGAAGCGTTCTAGGTTTAATTGTGAATCTTATCACCTGAAGACAATCTTGAGCATCAATTAAGTTATTTATAAATTTATAAAGTAAGATATGTTTGGCTAGTTCTCGTCTTGATTTTAATGAAGAGAACCCAAATTCAGGTAAGATAGTATTATAGGATATTCTTTCTACGTAAAGACATTTTAAATTTTTTTATAATATAATTATCTTATAAACTTATTCTGAACATTCTCAAATAAATCACTGTAGCATTAAAAATAAGGATCCCAGATGACACTAACATACTCTAACTTACTTCTTAATATCGAATTGTATACTGAAGTAATAGCTTGAATATTATTCATTTCTCTGGTAGTTCTGAATATAAAACCCAAAATTCTAAATGCATCCGATACTAAGGTTTGTAAGTGCTCTTCATAAGTAATCATAGAGTCTAGTAACAGTCCCAAATCTTTTATAAGTTTAACTCTATTTAAAACTATCCCATTCATAGTATAGTTATGATATAAGTTAAGTTATAATATATTAACAGTAGAATGCTGTACGCGTGTATTTCTAACAGTGTAGCTGAATGTCGAATAAATCAGGCAGAACACACAATAGAAAGAATGAAAGAGAACAACAATGGTGAAATGCTGCTTAGGAATTTCCAGTTTCAGAAGGCAATAAATACCCTTTGAGGAGACATACCATTCGGGAGTCCTCAGGAAGAGAATGTCGATTTGTTAACTCTTTGGGAGCTTCTTTTCTTTCGAGAATTTCTTGGTTTCAACTTTTCTTGCTAGGGCTTATTTCGTACCGGAAATGAGCATTTTGACATCAGGGTCATCATCGAAACTTCCTGCTTTCCTCCCTCGTACGCGGAAAAAGAGACGGAGAGGGGGGAGAAAGATGGGACAATGGATAGATAAAAACAGAGAGAAAGACGGAAACTCAGAGAGATTGAGTGCAGATGAACAGAAATATTGAGAATGAAGTGGACAGAGGTAGAAGGGATGAGAAATATTGAGGATGGTAAGGAGGTATACACATACAGGTGTGTAAGGGGTGAGTAACCCTTTTTATATGGGTTACTCACACAAATGCCAACTTCTCTTCTATGGACTGCATTTTTTCAGATAAACGACACTGTGGCGTCTGGAATCATAGCCAGTATAATTACTGCGGGGCTTCTGTTGTCTTGTATATATACATATATACATACATACATATATATATATATATATATATATATATACACACACACACACACACACGTATATATTTATCTGTGATTGTCCCTTCATTCATCACGTGTTATCAATCAGCATTCATCCTCATCTTCACGATTGGCCAAAATAGCCAAAAGTGCCAGAAAGGCGAAGTAAAATCAAGGAATTGAATCAATCAAATCAACACAGCGAGAGAGTTAGAGAGAGGGAGTGAGGGGGAGGGAAAGAGAGAGAGAGAAAGAGAGAGAGAGAGAGAGACAGAGAGAGAGAGAGACAGAGAGAGAGAGAGAGACGTATTACAAGATATTCTACAACTTTTAGCTAATGTGGAGAGAAGGATGAATGACTTAGAATTAATTTTCGAAGGAGATAATCAGAAAGAAACACTCTTGCTCAGGCCAGGATTCGAGCTTGGAACTTTTGGTAGCGAGATTGTGAGCCGACTATGAAAGGTGTTCCGTAGTGAGAAGGAAGAAAACATGAGACACAAACAGACAGACAAAGAGTGGTTGGAATTGAATTGAGTTGATTGATTTAGTTTATTTTACTTTGCGTTTTGTGCCTCTTGGCTAATTTACGAAGATGGGGATGAGTGATGAAATGATGAAATTGATGAATGGGCATTCACAAACAACCAAGCCCAAGCAGGATTCGAACACGGGACCCTTGACGTTGTAGCGAGATGTGCTAACCACTCGGCTACAGGGTCCGGCTTGTGTTGAGTTGGTGTTTTAAGTCCACTTTATGCACAGTAAGGCTAATCGGGACTGGACCTACAGTTTAAAGTAGGATCCGAACCACTTGTGCCTCCACCTAGTATCAAAAACGGGACACCTTGAAAGAGAGGTTGGAGAATACATACACACGCATACACACATATGTATAAGTATGTACGTGTGTGCCTGTGTGTGTGTGTGTGTGTGTAGGGGTGTGTATGTGTGTGTGTAGGGGTGTGTATGTGTGTGTATGTGTGTGTGGGGGGTGTCATTCCATTTCAAATCAGGCAGGAGTTGAAACATTATGGAAACATTTTCCAATACCGGAGAGCTACAAGATTGAGCTGAAATGTGGTAACTTTGGAGCTGCGGTTTCTGTGACTGTTGTATGTTTTCTTCGTGGTAAATTAGTTTTGGATTTTTTTGTCGGTATTTTCTTCATCGAACGTTCGATAAAAGACGAGTTTCTAAGTTTGTAATTGATTGCAGCGATGCATTTCGTTTATTATACAGGGTGTAATTTTAATGGCGCCCAGGGAACACAGATTCGTATAGAGGACATCAAAACAAGCAACTTTTCTCAGTAACATTTTTCTCGTTGGTGCGTCGATTCGACGCTACAGCTGTTCAAAAAAGACCGTTTTGCCGCCTGAATGCTGGCAACCCAACACAACATTTGATCGTATCTGTAACGTCATTTCCTGCGGCGAAACGGCGCACGGCAGGGTTGCCAGGAACAGAAAAATTTTGTGAAAAATGACAAACTACCAACCACATAATTAACTGTAAAACGAAGCGAGAAATGCGTCCAGTAGACCGAACATCGTAGCCTACCAGCCTGAAGATCAGCAGCCATCTCAGAGGAAGGGGAAAGTGAACCAACCATATGAGAAGTGATAAAAAACGTATTCAAAATGAAGTGTCAATATCGGATTTTTTCTCAGCCTGCATGTCAAATATCAACAAGAATAAATTTTATTGGACTTGCAGCTTATATGTGGCTGTTTACGCCCAGCTACATGTCAATTATATTTGCAAATATCGTTGCAAGGTTGATATCTACAGGTTTGTGTCCAGATGCCTTGTGGTACTTTTGTGCTGTTAACGGAAGTATTCGAAGTTCACGTTGTTACATTACGGCTAAAATACGTACAACCACAGTAACAATCTGATGATGAATCAGTAGCGAATATACTGCCCTGTTCACATTTGCAAACTATTACATGTGTATCCGGTGCGTATATAAACGTAGTCGTCGGAGAGTTTGTTTTACTACTACTCACAATGCCCTGAATATACTAATTATGTGTTGCTTACCTTTGGAATTTGAGTTCTTTCATTTCTATTTTGTCATCTGTTCAGGGTGTCACCGACAACAAGTATCAGAAAGACGAAGTTGATAGACTCTGTGGCAACTTGGTAACTAGATTTGCAAATATTTGGTAAGCTGAGACAAAATTCGATATGACCACTTCCACTTGAATTCTATTTTCTTTCTACCATTTTTCTTATAGTTTGTTTACTTCCTGTTAGGTTACAGAACGTGTTTTCTCGTTTTCTTTACAGTACATAATGTGGCTGATTGTAGCTATGTCATTTTCCACAGAATATGTGTGTTCCTGGCAACCCTGGAACGCATAGCTTCACCACGGGATATGACATCACAAAATGCAATCAAATGTTGTGTGTGGTTGCCAGCATTCAGGCGTCAAAACGGGCTTTTTTGAACGACTGTAGCGCCGATACGATGCACCAACGAGAAAAATGTTACTGAGAAAAGTTGTTTGTTTTGATGTCCTCTATACGTTTCCGTGGTCCGTGGGCGCCATTAAAATGACACCCTGTATAACACAATTTCCTCTTCGTTCAATATATTCAATGTTCATTGGTTGAGCAAGGTTTAGTCAAATATTTTCAGGACATTGCACCCTGAATTATTACTGGAACTTTATCAGAGTCGAGGTAATGTTTTTTCAGATTACTTCCCTAATATAATATTTCAAGTGAAGTGATGTCTGACAAAATGTAGAATTAAACAATCCAATGGTGACCAAGACAAACCTTATTGTAGAAGAAGAAATTACACTAAAACGTAACGTTTCCAACCTCTAACAGGGTCTTCCTCATACAAAGATTCACAATAATTCACAAAGATCAAATTATTGTGAATCTTTGTCTGAGGATGAACTTGTTGGAGGAGGAAAACGTTACGTTTTAGTGTAAAACCTTTTTTTCTACAATACGTTTTGCCTTCGTCAGCATTTGATTGTTTTATTAACATGGAAACTATGTTTAACAGTGTTAAAATATAGAACTGAGTGCTATATATAAGGTATACTATCCGACCGTAGAGTGGTTAGCGCAGCACTCTACGACCCCAGGAGTTCCGGGTACTATCTTAGTGTCTGTTAATAAATTATATCATTTCATCACTCATCTTCATCTTCGCAATTATGCAAATCTAACAGAAACACGAAGTAAAATGAAGCAAAGCAATCAATGAATCAATCAAGACACCCACATGTCACAATCTCTTCCACGTAGTACGCCTTGGACTGCAATTTGCAGACGAGCGAGACTCTGGCGTCTGGGCTGACAGCCCGTGTAATCCTCTGTGGGGCCATGGGCGTCGCCACAAATTTTCCTAGGGGGGGGGGGGTCGAATCGAACATGTCGACGACACCCCTCCCCTCAAAAATACTGTTATACAGACCAGTGGCATATGCAGAAGTTTGTCAAAGAGGGGTTCATTTTTAAAATTATTGCATTATTGGGTATTTTAAATTATGTTAATAGTATTATTATTATTACTAGTAGTAGTAGCATGATTTATTGATTGATTTGAAGTTTTAGGTCCACTTTAGGCACTGTAAGGCTAATCGGGACTGGACCTACAGCTTAAAGTGGGATCCGAACCATCCACCGGGTATCAAACCCGGGACCCCTTGATTACAAGGCGGAAAGGATACCACTGCGCCATCCGGAAGGCCACAGCAGTACTAGCAGTAGCAGTTTTAGTTTAGTTTATTTTAGCATCCAATAAGTTTATTATATGAATAATATAGTACTTGTTATCACCACATTTACATAATAGTTACTTCTAACAAACGCAGTAGTATAATGAGCTTCAAAACGTGTGAAAGTTACACATTAACAGAGTTCTAGTGTTGCAAATTATGAAAGTTTCGTACCGAATGCGATATATCAAGACCATTTTTAAATAATGACCCAAAATGAGGTGTTGTGCCTATATGTTGGCGACTGTCCCTCCATCCATCTTATCACCTGTCATCTTCATCTTAGGGATTAGCGAAAAGTGGCAGAAAAGAGAAATAAAATGAAGCAAATCCATCAATCATCCATGCTGAGGACGGAATTCAACCCCAAATCTTCCGGAAGCTAAGTTATGGCTAATTTGCTTACTATTATCCCTGAATCACACCAGGCTGGATTTTATAGTTGTGACTTGAACTAGTTGCGTGATACTTGATCATCTGCTAGTTTTCGCCTTACACGATACTTGTTACAATACTTGTCGGTAGACTTGTGTTCCCATAAGACATTGCGCAGAGCAGACAAGCTAAAAAGATGGAAGAGCAATTTGAAGAACGTTGTAGGAGAATAATTGCTGTTATTAGAAATTAAAAAAGAAAATTACGGACTGGTAATTGGTTCGAAAAAGTATGGTAATCAATGCGTACTGAACAAACGTTTTAATGAGCTCTGGTATGCATATTCATGCATGGCATTAGAAGGATCCATTCATAAAAACATATTTTGTTCAATTAAATATGCCAAATGTTTAATACACTTGTAATAAGGATTTTCATTATCGGCTAATCATATTTCTCACGTACAAATCTCATCGCTTTGTATGAATACCCTAATAATAATGAACTGAACACGAATGCACATAATCTCTGTTGCTTTTTATTTTACTTTATCGAAAACCACACACAATAAATTTTCGTCTGCCAAACTCACATATTATCTTCACATGACCAAACTTTCGCTCTGATTGACTGTTCAACAGAATCTAGCAGAGAAAGCCAGTTACAATGAGAACATGGCCTAATCGTCAAAACCAGTCAAGCAGCCAGCCCGACGACCATCATTTCCAGCCAGGTAGCCACTGCAGCACCAACTAGGGCATTCCCACTGGTATTCCAGTTCCATGTGATACGGCCTTTAAACTCCGTACCAGTTAAGTGTAGACCAGGCGAACGAGAACAAGTCTCTGCGCAAGTGCCGAAGCGAGACGGATCCACCAATGAACAGTGAGAAAATCGGGATTGCGTAATGGGTGACTGGAGTTACCCGATTTCTCTCCTTCTCTATGCAGTGTTGCAAACTTTTGAAAACGATAATACCGTACGCAAACGGCACATGACAATCGAGTATTTTTCTCGCCACGTCCTTATCCTTGTTTAAGAATTTCTTAAGGAAATATTAGGGCTAGAACAGCAAGTCCAAATTTTGACAAGCCGTACATTTAGCGCAGGTACTAAGGTCTGCACCGTACGGTTGGCAACGCTGCGCTTTCACACTAGATTTCTCTCCTGCTCCTCTGCTGTTATGCGCGCCTCTGCTCTACAGTTAGCTGGGACAGAGTAAAGTTTAAGCTGTCGTCTGTACTTGGTGGTAACATATGTATAAGGCGACAGAGTTCGATGTACCGAATATAGAGACTGTTTTGATCAAGACACGGGCAAGTCCTCTGGGAGAGGAACTGATATAGTGCCACTAATTGAGAAACTTCACGGGACTTGGCCGGTAACATAAACCGAAGTCTATTTCCACGTAATCGAATGGACGAAACACTCCTTGTTGGAGCAACAGGCGTATCCGCTGGGGAACGGAAGTAAATTACAGTTCGAGACGGCTGAATAAGTTGGCTGCGTCGTCGATTCACCACTTTGGAAGAGCTCTAATTAAGCTGTTCCCAAACTCCGCTTTGTAAAACATCTCTATATATACGTTCTCCGGCAAGAGATTGAAAAATAATTAATATAAATGTGACATCATCTCCAAATTTTGAATTTTGACTTTTTGAGTTGAAGGTTGAGCAAAAAATGAAAGTTGATAGTTGAAGGTCTCGGGTGTAAAACATGGTAAGTGACATTTTGGTCACTTTTGAGTTGCAAAGTAAAATGTGCCATCCTCCAATTTTCGAGTGAAATTGGCATGTCATACAATTTGCATTGGACTCAGTGAAGCCTTGTGAAATTGGTAAACCAAACACGAAAACAATTTATCTATAGTATAGCTTCTGATAACCTATTGTCACTCACTATGTTTTACACTCGAGCCCTTCAATTGTTAATTCAATAGTATGCAAAAGTTTCCTCTGCTTTTGCTTATATGTATAATTTCATTCAATATTTCAAAATTCACAATTTCTGATTTTCTCGGCCACCCCTATGACACTGAAAATTGGCGTAAATCTAAAATTGGCCATACATACAATTTATTTTCAATAATAATAATAATAATTGTGATAATTAGATCTACTACTGTGCAAAATCAGCATGATACATTACGTATGGACTTTGTAATATAACTTTGACTTCTGATAAGAATCTGCTTTCGAGTTATTGAAAAAAAAGTTCAACGTTTCATAGGAAATTGTAACATTTAACAAAAAAGGACGGTACCCTTGACCCTCTGTACCCCCTAGAGAAAGTGAAATATCTAGCATTTTGTTGTTTATGTACGTTTTCAGTTGATTTTAGCTCGAGGAAATGTGTTAGTGTGAAGTAAAATACGTCTGTTACCTTAGCGTGTTACTCCACCGTGTAACAGAACAGCCCGAGGGCTTCGAGTAAGTGAATATAGCACCCAAAACGACTTTCCACAACAGCAGCCAAAATGTTACGTGGTTAGGTTAGGATTGTTAGGTTTGGTACTGATAGATATTTTCGACCTGTTCTTTCGCTATTTTAGTGTACATACAAACAGTTTCTACTAGCAAAAAGCGGCGAAAATACTCTGAAATTGCAGGTTTTAACTTACGTGGGCCATTTCTTGGGATCAAATATCTCCGTTATTTGTGCTTTCCTAACGCTGGAATTACATTTACATTACGTAAAACATTGAAGTCTGTCGATTAAAAAAGAATTGGAAGTAATTCTGGAGGTGGTACAGTGGGTAAACGGCCCCAAAAAGGTTTCATTGTATTATTATTTGTAGTAATCACGGTACGTACAGGCATTACAATCTCTGGAGCAATCGAAAGAAAACTAGTCTCTGCGCAAATAGAGACTCGACAGAATTCGGCCAATGAAGGCGTGAGAGGGAAAAGTGAGTACATGAAAGAAGAAACGCGGATGCAGCTAGCAGCTGTTTTAGCAGAGCGCGCTGCTTTTCTCAACCCATTTGCTTCCTCCCCTTCTTTATCGTGTTGCGCTGATTCCCAAGACAGCGTGTATTCACTTTGTGCTTATTTCAGATAATAGTTAATTGACTAATTGATTGATTCATTGATTTGGTTTATTTTACTTCGCTTATCTGCCACTTTCGGCTAATCGAGAAGATGGGTATGAGTGATGATGTGATAACATTGTTAAGATGTAAGAAAGTGTGAAAAACATTTCTCTATTTCCCTGGTTGCACATACCAGGGCGAGTCAAAAGTTCGTTCGTTTTTGCACATGGTGATTGAGACTGGAGGCACAAGGTGTAACATCAAACATTTTCGGCAAAGTCTAGGCCATTCTGTTGCATGGTCTTCTGCCAACGTTCCGTGAGAGCCACGATTCCAAGACGATACCATTCGGCTGTTTTTGAGGCCAAAACTCACGCACCCTTGTTTCCACAGTATCAAATATGTCGAAGTGTCATCCTTGCAGGAAATGCGCGCAAGAGTGAAAAAAATGGTCATCTGATGGCACGAGATCAGAGCTGTATAGGGGATGAGGCAACACTTCAATTCCCTTCAAGTCCTGCAGTTTCTGTGTAAAAATTTATGACCGGTGGCATTGGGCGTTATCGACATCGCATCAAAGTTGGATACTTCTCGAGCATAGCATTATGAACCCGCTGCAATGGTACAACATAAAGGTTCCCATCGACATCACGACCATCTGGTACGAGTTCCAGAACACTGAACCAACGATATTCCACCATATGCACAACATAATTTAGTTTTCAAACCGTCCTCTTTGAACAAGTGTAATTGCTTCTTGCCGTGGCCGCAACCACTTCTTACCACTGGCAGAATGTCGTGGAAATGTCTGCTTTTCGTCACCTGTGACAATTCGATGCAAAAACCTGTCGTCTCGTGGATTTTAAAGCAATTGTTCACAATTGGAGACTCGTCGTTCAGCCTGTTGTGATGTCAACTCGTGGAGAACAAGTCGAGACCATCGAGAGACAAAACCCATTTGGTGAAGAAGGCGAACCATGGTTTCTTGGGACGATCCAACCCGTCGTGACAGTTGCTGTGTACTGACGCTTGCATCGGCTGTCATCTGCTGTAACATGGCATCTGCATCCTGGCACCCGGTCTCCCACATCGGGGCTTGTCTTCCACACTCATGTCCCCAGACGAGAACCGCTTGAACCATTTCTGTGGTGGCATAATGTTCACCATGCCCTCATCTTCCACCACACAAATTTCCCTCGCAGCACTCGCAGCTTTCGCTCCTTTTTTCCAATAATGTCGTAACAAGATACGCACAGCCAAATTGTCGACCTCCAAGACGGACAGACGCTATTGCACTGTGACTTGTCGTAATGCAGTGTGCCTGTGTGAGTGTAGGTGGTGTGCACGATATGTGCCCACCGCGAGGTGTTGTTCGCTTGGCTTTCCAGGCATTTTCTCCAGCTCCACTGTTTCCAATGTGAAAAAACGAACGAACGTTTTACTAAATCTGGTATTTTTGACAGAAATTTGATTTCTCAGGAGATGTTTTCAAGTTGACATTTGTACTTTCTGTGCGTCGTCGAGATTCACAGTTTCTGTTTTTCGAAAACAGAAAATTCTCTTTTTTCCACAAAGTAAACATACCTATCATTAATAATAATCATAAACAGTGTTTTTTTTTCTTCTGGGAAGAAAGGTTCTGGTAGTCTTCGTGTTGGTTGTTATTGTGTTCATCATAAGAACTGCTCAAATATCGTTGTACGTTCATGATCGGGTATCCATGTAGTTACAAACACACACACACACACACACACACACATTTTTCTTTCCTTAAAATAGAATGTTATTAGTTTCAAAGTTACCTCTAAAAATGTCCCGGAACGGCATAACGTTGCTTACCGCCACAAAAAAAAGCAGTGATGGTAAATATTCGGTGACCACATCAGAGTAAATTTGTATTTTTTTTATGCACATGTAGCGTCTTCCCGCATCGTGGTCGTGCGGTCTAGGGCGCAAACTTTGGGCTCCGTCTACGAGAGGCGCACAGGTTCGAGTCCCTTGGGGGAAGCGCAATGTGCGAATTAAGCTTTTTGCTTTGCCCTTTTTTCTGTGGTACACAAATTGATATAGCCTATAACAGGGGCTCCCAAACTTTTTTGTTTCACGGCGCCCTCAGTGTTTCAAAATTGTTCCACGGCGCCCAAGTCAGAATGTAGGCCTATCCAACACTTGCGACGCAGGGGGGCATTGCCCCCACCAACATTGGTCGGAAATGAGTTCTAGGGTGCAAAGGGGTCAAACATTGACGGCCAAGTGTACCTGCAGGGGGCAATTACCGCACAGAACTTCAAATTTTATGCAAATAAAAATACTTTTCGTAAAATGTTCTTGCTCGCTTTACTCGCAATGCCTGCTTTTCATAGTCTTATCAAGTTCAGAACCGTGGCTAGGGGTCGGCGGGAGACGGCCCTGGGCGCCGAAAATGTAAAAAAAATATTAAAATTTATTGATTGATTTGTGTGTTTTTTAAAAAGTTTACTTTATGCACAGAAAGGCTAATTGGGACTAGTCCTATAGCATAAAGTGGGTTCCAAACCACTATGTGCCTCCACCTGGTATTGAACCCGGCACCCCTTGATCACAAGGCAACGATGTTAACAGTACACCATCGGGGAGGCACAAAAGATGTAAGTGATATAATGTCATGGCGTTCCGTGAAATTATTTGCGCCCTATTAAATTAATATTGATTTCAGACTGCAAAGAAATAGGATCCAAAAATGTTCTTGCTTGCTTCGCTCGCGATATACATACTATATGTTCGCTGTAATTCATTGTAAATCACCATTTACAGAAATAACACTTGTCTTAATTGATTTTGTTTAAATGCATGAACAATTGATTTGATGCAATGGATCGTGCACATATGAGAGACAATTTATGTAATTTTTGCTGTTGGTTTATTGTCAGATGGATGAATTGGTTGTGTAATGTATTTAAATAATATATGTTGAATATAATATGTATTAAAGAAACTTTGAATACGTACACAATTTAGTGTCCACGTCACTCCACGTTCCATATATGTAAAACATATATCGTCCATAAAAGTTATGTTAATGTAAAAAAGAATTATATTGGAATGCATTTATCAAGCATTTTCTGTCTTTCAAAAATAGTTTATGTGCTTGTTTTCCGTCATTAATGTGAAATTGAATGTATCAAAAAAATAATTCGAATCGTTTGTTCGAACACAATGATTTAGCACAAACTTCTACCCCCATTTGCGTAATTTACGAGGATAATAACGTTTTTGATACTACCACTACTAATAGTAATAATAATGTTGGTCCTGGGTTCGAATCCCGGCTTGGGCATGGATGTTTGCGAGTATCCATTCATCATTTTCATCATGCCATCACCCATCCCCATCTCAGCCAAAAGTGGCTCAAGAAGCGAAGTAAAATAAAGCAAATCAACAATAAAAATAACAATAATAAAATAAAAATTGTGGTTGCGCCTCTGCTTGACTTAAGTTAAAAAGTAAACCGATATTTCAATTTCTGAAATATTTTATGCGTAAAAACTACTAAATAACCACATAGTTGGAACAATCATATCATTGATTAAACTTCAATTAAAATATTTTAACATTTCGTGGCGCCCCTATAAGCCAGTGTTACAGTGCCTTGAATAATGTAGTGTGGAAAACGGACGGTTCTGGCCTCTCTGGCAGGTTACACTCAGAAATGATACCGCTAGAGGCGCTGGTGTCGGTACAGGTGCGTGGCATTCGTCTGCTTACAATGGAAGTAAATGGAGTTTTTGCTGCAACGTCTGATCCTTTTCCTTTTAACATTTCTTTGTATCAGAAAATTGTTATGATATTTGGTACAGTAGTCGCGAAAATATTAAAGAACATTCTGAACCGTCGATCATGATCTGTTCTTGAGTTTTTTTATTAACAATACGGAAGAAAAAATAGGTATGGATTGTTACTCGTAACTCGTAATATGACAATTGCCGCGAGAATTAATATTGTTTATTTATTTTTTATTTATTTATTTATTTATTATTACTGAACACAACAGGCGAATGCCCAATTACAGTGTTCTACATTTCTTATTTATCTTTACACTCAGTATTTCAGATCTTTACCACCATGTACAGTGTCTCTCAAAAGTTTTAGGACAACGACATTTTAAACTAGGCAACCAAATTTACACAAGGCTTTGGTGGGTTGCGTGTAGAGTTAGGCTCAATTTCAGGGTTGCCACATGCACAATAGATATTTATAAAATACGCGAAAGAAATAAAAACAAGTAATATTGTATAAAATTATTAAAAATATCACTATTATATCGCAAGTGACAACATTCTTTCTGAAAGAAAAAAATAGGTTTTCTAGTATTTCATCGCTGATGAGTCTACAGAAAGGAAAAGAGGTGAGGGAAAACGAAAGGTGACAATGGAGAGGAGAAAGAGAAAGCGAAAGGAGAAGAGGAAAAGTAGAGGAGAGCAGAAAGAGAGGATAGACGAGGAGAGGAGATGTAGTGAGGAGAATGGAAAAAGATTCTAGGAGAGATGAGGAAAATGGAGCAAAGAAGAGAGTAGAGGAGAAGAGGAGACGAGAAGAGGGGAGTGGAGAGTAAAGTAAAGGAGAGATAAAGAGAAGAACGAAAAGAAGAGGAGAAGAGTGCAGTCGAGTCGGAAATCTAAGACAGGAGAGGATATACGAGGAGTGGAGATGAGTGGGATGGAGATAAGATGCGAGAAAAGTAGGGAAGGCGATATGAGATAAAAGCAGAGCAGAAGGAGGGGAGAGAAGAAGGAGAAGGAGAAGAGAAGAACAGAAGGGACTGAATAGAAGAGGTAGTTGCAGAAAATATCGTCTCAGCGTCAAGAATTGATGCATTGGTCAAATTATCGACATGAAACATTCAATAACATTTTGAAATGTATTGGAGAATGTATTAGATTGGTTCGAAATGCCTTTTGGCTTAGTTCAGAGCAAGGTAAAATCTTCCATGTAAGATCTTTGATTTTACCTGCGATTATACCACTAAAAACATGAATGTAATTTGTATATTTATAAGAATTATCCAATTTTTGTCCACTTCTCGGTTCGTTGAAATGGAGATTTTGCAATTTAATATTTCCCCTCCCCCCATCGTTAATTCCAAACTGAATCATTCCGTTTCACACGGCGTGGACAATGAACACAATGGAATAGGTCTAAAACTTACGAAAATTTTCTCCCACCGGAAGGGTTTGAACCTACGACCATCAGATTGACAGTCCTGAACGGTAAACACTACCCTACAAGCTTTCGCTCCTGAAAGTAAGTAGAAGGAGCTGACCAATGTGAAATGTAGATGCAACTCTCCTCCTACATGTAATGTGCAAATAATACTTGTTTGTAACAAAGAAAACGAAGGTAGTACTACTCGGCGAAAACATTTAATGGAGAATTGCACATGACGAAAACTTTTAGTTCGATATTTGCGGAGGTATCCTTGCATTGAACTCGAGTGGGAAAAGGGGTAAAATTAGTATGTCCTGAATTGCCACAAATATAAAAAGTTATTTCATTAATATTTGTCAATGTCTTTGAAACAGTACACAATTATCGTTAGAGTATCATAATTCACGATATTATACATGAAAATATCCCTTTCAATGTGTGTCAATTGATATGTTAGATTTGTACAATAAGTTATCAATGATAGATAATGAGTTGGACTTTTCGTATTCCCTGAATATTTATAGAACAAATTTGCAATCATTATGTTTTACACAAGAAATTATAGAAATTATTGTCTTATAAGTGCAAATATTTGGGATTTCTGAATATAAATATATGTTATAGGTGAGGTATTTATTTGTTATCATTTACTATGAGTGTATGTAAGGCTTTGTATTGTTTTGTATTCCCTGAATGTTTGCAAGACAAAATTTCAATCAATATGGTTTGCGCAAGAAATTATAGAAATTATTGTCTTGTAAGTGCAGACATTTAGGGATTTCTAAACATGTATATATATCATGGGTGAGGTATATTGTTACCATTTACTATGAGTGTAGGTATGGCTTTGGATTGTTTCGTCTTGTAAATATCTATTTGTGTGAAGTATATCTTTATTTGTGTGTATGTGTGTTTTTATATATTATTAATTATGTATGTATATTTAAACTGTATGCAAGTCTCCCATAATTGGAGAAGCTTTCTCTGTTGGAGACAACTACAATTAAATAAATAAATAAATATATTTGTTTATTTTTTTATGAATTCCATATGCATAACAATGTAACTACTGTACACTGCTATTACAAATAATGTTACCATGTTCTTGTTTATAATAAAAGGAATTTAAAAAAGAACACCTAGTATGGAGGATCGAACCTGGTACCGCAATCAATGCTTTCAAGAACTCTATCCAATACACTACGCCTTTTGTTTCCCTTGGAGCAACCGTTCTTAATTATTCTGTCGCGTGAATATTGTAAACGTTATCCTGCAAAAAGAAGTTCAGTACTCTTATATAACTCTGTACTTCTAGAATTACTCTATACACATGCATTTGAAATTTAACTCTGAATTTATTTCTTCGTTCTTAGCATATCTAAGCTTGTGGATATACTTTATTTGTAATTTTATAACGGTTACATGAACATCTACGAAATAGTTCCTTATAATAACGTCCGGTTGACTAATTTGCCAATATAAACAAATGGAATACAGATTATCTTCGAGCTTACATTGTTAAAAAGGAGCGGATTCACGTATTACTATCCCAATACTTATTCAATAAGATTTCTTGTTTGTCAGAAATTATGACTTAAACTATTGCATGTTGAGCTAGTGCCCACCTAGCCGCCTCTGATGAAATCTATCATTCTTCAGATTCTCTTTCAAATTCGACTCTGGTCACTTGTAACTTGCAGGGTGCAGACACGCACGGTGTTTCGCGATAAAAGCGGCCTTGAATAGCGTGAGTCACTTTGAACGCGAGCAAGCTACGCTACCGAGCTTGTCTGGCTTTTAAAACCAAGTCTATTTTTTTCACCGTTTCCGAACGCGATTGCTATTGTAGAAATATATATTCTCTCAAAAGAGCACGAAAGGAAATTTGACCAATATTCTCCCGTCATTTAAAACCAAATATTATCTATTAAACGAAAATTTCACGATTGTCAATATACCTATCTGAGTATAAGGTGGAAGTAAATAATAAATTTAATAGAAAGATTCTCCAAAATTTCTCTCCCACTGTCTACGTCAGGCCAGTACGAAGAATGGGGGCGACATGGGGGCCATGCCCCCTCGAACCCTGAAAAAATATTTAAATGTGAACCTATCAATAACTACGAAAATAACATCGTCGATTTTAGAAATGTGTAAACATTTCAATTTTGTTCTTACATAAATGAATCTGTTTCTTGCGCAAAAATCTTCAGGCTGCAATATTGTGTGGTTTTAGTTTTATAATTATTGATGCAAGGCTACCAGACGTCCGATTCAGCGATTTAGTCAGGACAGTGCGTTACTTTCAATCCCTGTCCTGACCTTTTCGAACTTCAATGGTGATGCGAGAATGTCTCTTTATTATTGCTTTTTCTTAACTCACAATTAGACATGTTCTTTATTGAAATAATAATTCCTAGTACGCAACATTTAATTTATAAATATATTATTTTCTAAACATAGAATCATCATGACTTTTCAATGGCGCTCGCACTATTTGAACTATTTTGTAATATATATATATATATATATATATATATATATATATATATATATATATATCGCTCGCTCTCTCTTATATAATAATAATAATAATAATCCTTTGCGCAACAGACCCTCTCTCTCTCATATATATATATTTGGGTCTGGCCCCTCCCTCAAAGAAATCCTGCGTATGGGCCTGGTCTATGTCAATGACAAAAATGTAAGCAATATTATTATTTATTTTTAACCCAATTAAAGAAACGTGGAAGAATTTAAAAGAAATAAGAAACAGCAGAACGACTGTTATTCTACTTTAAAAATTGTTGTTCTTCGAGAAAGAAAAGTAAGAAGTATTTACTCCAGCACCTTAACACAGTGTCCCACGAGTTTATCTTGACTAATACTGTTAAATGTGAAGTGATTTTATGAATAAAATTTTCCGCCTGTTTACGTCTAACGTTTGGTAGTTCGCAAACAGTGTAATTATTTCGTGTTACCTTACGCAACAGCAACTACATTTTATAAGACTGTTCTGAACACGACACTTGCGTCAGTAAACAAGCATTTCGTCTGTTGCAGTATCGCAGGAAAATAATATCGTCCTGCGATGTTCAAGGCTCTAGATATTTTCCATTAATAATGTCTAATCACAATAATAAGTTAGAAGAAATAACTCGCATTTTCGCAACTACCAATTTTCTCGTTTTTCTTCATCACTTCGAAAATTATTTCTCGAAGATATCTGCTATACTACAAGAAAGCAATTCAAAATTAAAGTAAAAGTTCAACTACAAGTATACCCAACGACATTTACAATATTGGAGGGACAGAATACTTAAAAATTGTTGTTTCAATCGAAGGTAAGGGCGTGGTGTAGTGGTTAGAGTTGTCGATTGGGCAGGTCCCAGGTCCCAGGTTCGATCCTCCATACTAGGTGTGGAGAGCATGGTAACATTATTTGTAATAGCAGTGTATAGTAGTTACATTGTTCTGCATATGGAATTTATAAAAAATAAACAAATAAATGAATTGACACACATTCAAAGGGATATTTTCATGTATAAGATCGTGAATTATGATACTCTAACGATAATTGTGTACTGTTTCAAAGACATTGACAAATATTAATGAAATAACTATTTATATTTGTGGCAATTCAGGACATACTAATTTTACCCCTTTTCCCACTCGAGTTCAATGCAAGGATACCTCCGCAAATATCGAACTAAAAGTTTTCGTCACGCGCAATTCTCCATTAAATGTTTTCGCCGAGTCGTACTACCTTCGTTTTCTTTGTTACACACAAGTATTATTTGCACATTACATGTAGGAGGAGAGTTGCATCTACATTTCACATTGGTCAGCTCCTTCTACTTACTTTCAGGAGCGAAAGCTTGTAGGGTATTGTTTACCGTTCAGGACTGTCAGTCTGATGGTCGTAGGTTCAAACCCTTCCGGTGGCAGAAACTTTTCGTAAGTTTTAGACCTATCCCATTGTGTTCATTGTCCACGCCGTGTGAAACGGAATGATTCAGTTTGGAATTAACGATGGGGGGAGGGGAAATATTAAATTGCAAAATCTCCATTTCAACGAACCGAGAAGTGGACAAAAATTGGATAATTCTTATAAATATTCAAATTACATTCATGTTTTTAGTGGTATAATCGCAGGTAAAATCAAAGATCTTACATGGAAGATTTTACCTTGCTCTGAACTAAGCCAAAAGGCATTTCGAACCGATCTAATACATTCTCCAATACATTTCAAAATGTTATTGAATGTTTCATGTCGATAATTTGACCAATGCATCAATTCTTGACGCTGAGACGATATTTTCTGCAACTACCTCTTCTATTCAGTCCCTTCTGTTCTTCTCTTCTCCTTCTCCTTCTTCTCCCCTCCTCCTTCTGCTCTGCTTTTATCTCATATCGCCTTCCCTACTTTTCTCGCATCTTATCTCCATCCCACTCATCTCCACTCCTCGTATATCCTCTCCTGTCTTAGATTTCCGACTCGACTGCACTCTTCTCTTCTTCATTTCGTTCTTCTCTTTATCTCTCCTTTACTTTACTCTCCACTCCCCTCTTCTCGTCTCCTCTTCTCCTCTACTCTCTTCTTTGCTCCATTTTCCTCATCTCTCCTAGAATCATTTTCCATTCTCCTCACTACATCTCCTCTCCTCGTCTATCCTCTCTTTCTGCTCTCCTCTACTTTTCCTCTTCTCCTTTCGCTTTCTCTTTCTCCTCTCCATTGTCACCTTTCGTTTTCCCTCACTTCTTTTCTTTTCTGTAGACTCATCAGCGATGAAATACTAGAAAACCTATTTTTTTCTTTCAGAAAGAATGTTGTCACTTGCGATATAATAGTGATATTTTTAATAATTTTATACAATATTACTTATTTTTATTTCTTTCGCGTATTTTATAAATATCTATTGTGCATGTGGCAACCCTGAAATTGAGCCTAACTCTACACGCAACCCACCAAAGCCTTGTGTAAATTGGGTTGCCTAGTTTAAAATGTCGTTGTCCTAAAACTTTTGAGAGACACTGTACAATATATATAAGATACTGATATAATATATTATAAATTACATAAAATATGGAAATAAAATAAACGAGGATAAATCAAGGATAGAAGTTATTTACATTAAAGAAATATATTAATTATGTGTGTCATAAATGACCTGTAAATAATTGACACACTAGAAAGTACGTACATATATGTAATTGAGTATAAACTACGAAAGAAATATATATTTACAAATATTGCGTTTATGTTTACATTGTTGACATTTATTCTTCCATTCCTTGAATAACTTTTTTGAATGTCCCAATAGGCATGTGAAATATGTCTAATTTTGGTTCCCTTTCGGAACATCTGTTGTACAGTTCACACATTCTCCTGATAGGTGATTTATTTATGATGTTCGATCTTCTGTTACTACAGTAAAAGAGGCTCGCTTTGGATCGTGTCTTGGAGATAGGAACACGTATGTGTATTTGTTCTAGAAGATGTTGCACTTGAATATTTTTGTTCATGATTTTGTATAAGAAACAGAGCAATTGCATCTTCCTTCTTTTGCTGAGAGAAGGCAGGTTGTGGTGTTTACAGAGGGAAGTGTATGATTCGTATCGGGGATATATGCCTGTTTCTTTATAAGTGGCGTACCTTACGAATTTAGACTGTAGCATTTCTATTTTATGCGTGTACTTTTTGTCCTGAGGAGCCCATATTTCTGCTGCATATTCTACTTTGCTTCGGACTAAAGCGTTAAATATTATTTTCATTATTTCTTTGTTCATAAACTCTTTACTCATTCTAATTGCGTACCCTAGGTTCCTGTGTGCCTCATTTACGACCCTTTCAACATGTGTTGCAAATGTAAGTTTTGAATCAAATGTAACTCCTAGATCTCTCATCTCGTTAACCCTTTTATGTGTATGCATTATCCTGAAAAGTTCATTAATATTGTCATTGAAACAAACATTACTGTCAAAAACATTATTTTTATGGAAATTCACACAGACAATACTCGTTTATTTTTCAAAGATCTGCTTTACGTCTACTCGCGTGTTGTCTAACTTACCGGCCAAAAACTCGCAAGCGTGAAATATGACACTTTTCGTTTCCCGCTTACTGGAAAAATGTAAACAACGAGTTGATTGAGTTTATTTTCACCATGTCTCGAAGATATGATCACAACCGTTTTATGCCTGATTGTTCTTGTGGATGTCGTTCAAGTAAAGAAAAGGGTATTTGTATATTTAGTGTTCACATACAAAAAGATAAATTTTATTAGCATACAAAAATAAACTTGTGTACACAATCCAACGTTCAAGGTCCAGCCTCACATTGCGATGTTGCTGCTCGTATTGTGTTGCACATAAAACGTATTTATGTTACTTTTCTGTGTAAATAAATGCCATTTCGTGACTGCAAATCACTCCATAAATATAACTGTTTCCATCAATTCACTTACCGCCTTTCAAGACAAACAAATCTACACAGTATATTCCAAAAACTAACTAAGCCGCATTACTTTCATAATAAAATTAGCACTTGTACGGATCGCACTATGTTGTCATCGTCTCGAAACCATTTTCTTGGGTCGTTTTCCACACTACGTTATTCAAGGCGCTGTGCCAGTGTGCCGCGGAGCACACTTTGGGAACCACTGCCCTATACAGTCAGAAAAGTGAACTATTGCCTTGAGGTTCAAAGTACATTGTAATATTGGTTCTAACGTTGGTCAGTATATCTTATGATAACATTTACACGTAATTTAGAAACACTTACGTATATTTACATTCTAAGGAAACCCAAACTCGTGCACAAAAGAACTATCGAACTTACAGAACACAGAGAACTTGATCAAATTGCTATTGCCAGGTTCAAACATAATTTGGTTAGGTTGGTCGGTTAGAGAATGGTGCCCTTCTTTAATCCACAGGACTGCATACTTTTCGGCATGGAAATCTTTGATGACTGGACCATGACATGGATGATTTTTCAAATGTGTTTGAGAGTTAAGAAATGGTATGGACTTCTACTATATGCTCTCAACTCCATTTTTTTTGAGGGAGATAAAAATAACACTGGGAAGGTACAAAAATAATTTTCTTGTGCCGGGGGAAATACCCGGAATCCCCCCCCCCCTCCCCGTTAATTCGAACACTGGGGAAGCGTAAGGACGTTTCCGGAGATCTTAGCCTGTGTATGGGACCTGCTGCCACACACCAACGTGAGGAAATTGAGGAGCTACCAACGAGGAATGTACAGATAGGGGACAAAATAATACCAACACCTGTGAAAAAGTATGCCACATTTCACACCGGCAGTACAGCAGTACCACCTGGCACTGAAGTCTGCCACCTAGTGGCTGTGAAGGGGAAGGTATTAGTTTGCCAACAGCAGTCATTGGTGGTGCATTCGTCTATCATACGCTTTCAACAGACACTGCAATGTCAGACCTGACACAGTTCCAAAGAGGCATGATTGTTGGAGCACGTTCAGCTGGAGCCACGATGACTGAAACCTCAAAGCTTGTTGGGTGTGCAAGGAGCACAGTATCAGCCGTTATGACAGCGTACACAACACAAGGTAAGATGGCGTCTTCAAAGGACAACAGTGGATGGAAGACAAAGCTTGCTGCTCGGGATAGGAGGGTGTTGAAGCGCATAGTGGCCCGAAAGCACAAGCAATCGTTATCCGAGATAACATCTGAAATGAACAGGCATCTCCAGGACCCCATTTCAACCAAAACTGTCAAAAGGGAACTCCATGCTGCAAACATTCATGGCCGAGTGGCATTTCGTAAGCCATTGGTGACATCACGTAATGCTGTCAAGCGACGCCAATGGTGCAGAGCTCACAGAAGTTGGTCCCCACAGCAGTGGCAACAAGTCATCTGGTCTGATGAATCAACATTCACGTTATTTCAGACCACGGGGCGCGTTTATGTGTGGAGAACGCCTCGAGATGCATTTCATCCTGACTGCCTCTTGCCGACTGTGAAGCATGGAGGTGGGTCCATTATGGTATGGGGCGCGATATCTTGGCATGGTGTGGGACCACTTGTTTTTCTGCATGGGAAGATCAATGCCAGTCACTATCGCAGCATTCTGGGGGATCATCTCCATCCTTTTGTCCAGACTTTATTTCCTGGGGACCGACCGCTTTTTCAAGACGACAAGGTTTCTATCCACACTGCTGGGTCTGTTCAAACATGGTTTGAAGAACATGACGATGAAGTAGGACATCTTGAATGGCCCCCACAGTCTCCTGACCTGAACATTATAGAACATTTGTGGGGATATTTGGAGTCCAAACTTCGTGCTCGAAGTCCGCCTCCAGCCACACTTTCGGAATTGGAGACTGCTCTGGAGGAAGAATGGCTCCATATTCCCTTAAACATTGTGCGTGACCTCTATGCGTCCATCCCACGTCGCATACAAAGTGTACTTCAGTCACAGGGTGGTCCAACCCCCTATTAATAAAGATTTTCTCTACATTCACAGGTGTTCGTATTATTTTGTCCCCCATCTGTAACTCCATCATCAACGACTGGGAGGTTCGTCGTGCTGACTACACGTCACCCCGTAACTGGTAGGTAGGCACTGGCCCTCTCGGGGTTGTTACGTCACGGATTAGTTATATACTGTTTTATTAAGCACTTCTACTCTACATTAGAAGGTTGCGAATATTATCATCGAATTTGTACAGTAACATTGCATAATTTAGAAGTTAAAAAATAGAATAATTATCACCAAAAGTTCTCTTGTGGACTTATATTTTGATTCTCGACTTATAAACTTCTGTAATAGAGACTGCAGGTTCTTTTGAAGGCATATTATTTGTGTACTACTCTTTATAGCACAATATATACATAGTGATGATATTTGGTGTAATAACTGACTTCATTCCACCACATACTAGTCTTGGAAATGAACCTATATCAGAATTACGGATGTAATGAATTTGTTGTAACATTAATGTTGTTCACTATTTTAAAGCCGGATTCTACATAAATGTGACACAAATAGATAAAATTGAGTAAAAACATACTCACTCTTCTACAGTAGTTAATTATAGTTGTCAGGAAAACTCACCTGAAAAGAAAAATATAGGAACATAAGTAGTGCTACAGTTAAAATTAATTTTGCCTCACAAATAATTTTGTAAAATATCATTTATTATTACTAGACCTCGGATTTTAGGTTTTTTACCTATTTTTTTTTCCTTTACAGGTATGTAAGAAATGATAAGTTATGTCAGCGTTTCGTTAAAAAACGCAACGACTGATAAAGTTTTATAGGACCTAGAAAAACCTATTTTGCTTGTTATAACCTATTTTAGGTTTATGCGCCTAAATCAAGCCTTTTTTTTAGGTTTTTACATTTTTTTAAAGGTTTTTACAAGATTTTTATGTCACACAGAGGTATTTGCTTTTCTTGGTCACGAAACAATTCAATGACGGACCTATTTGAAACGTACTCTCTGTCGATTTCCCTTCCTCCAAGTCCATGATGAGTTTTCAAAGCTCAAATGTCTGGTGCTACAGTTACCTGTACAGTCCAAAGTGGTCTGATCTATGTGGACTTGCTCACTTTCACGTCGCTTCGGTGCTTTGTGGCATTCACGCCTAGCAAACTAAGATTTCAGCATTGATGTTTGCAGCACTGACTATGTTCCTGTTGAAATATAAGATGATTCTCACAGACAAAATTGCGGAGTTTGACTGTGGATAACATTTCTTTGCATAACTATACGGAGAACAGTGGATGTTAATAGCAAATTTCCAATGGTAAGTTCTACCATCGCCGTAGGGTTAGGCAACACACATAACGTTATGCAAGATTTAGGTGTCCCATGTTCATTACCTAATCAGCATTTTTCAGGAACTTTGAACTATTTTAAGTTTTCTTGAACCTACTTCAAGATTTTTCAAGCCTAATTTAAGATTTTTTGGGAATATTTTAGGATTTTTAGAACCTATTTTAGGATTTTTAGAACCTGTTTTAGGATTTTTAGAGCCTATTTTAGGATCCTAAAACACACTTTTTAGAACAAAAAAAATCCGAGGACTAATTATCACATAAGCTAAACGTAACTTGATCTATGGTATAAGAGAATACTACTACTATACCGTCGCTGTAAATCGAACTCGGCGTTACGATTGATTTCAATATTATTTCCAGTTTCTCACTTGAAATAAAGGGACGTTGGCCACAAGGTGACGAAGTCGTTTGAGCTAGAACATGTGTCAATGGCATTTATTTCAGCTCAGAATATCCGAGTTTAATTTCATCCATCAGTTAAGCGTATTTCTTTTATCAAATGCCTTAAAACACTTTAATTGTAATCTTCATTATTTTCAACACTTGCTGTAATGAAAGGGCCTTGGGCTGGACTGTGATGTGCCGTAGACTATAAGTTTACGTCTGCATGCGTTGTGTACACGTAATCTACACGTATATTACATTGGTTTGTAGTTTACATAGACTACGTAGACAATCTAAAGTGCAATTTTCAAGGGTTTCATGAAAGGAAAGTGACATTTTCAACTATATTGGTTCCTAACGAAATCAAAAGAACCCAAACGACAACAAAAATTCTCGTCTCTTCTATTATCAACTATGGATGAAGATAAATAGTATGCAAAAAAACAACAACAGATGGCAGTCGTGAGGCAAGAGTGGTCTTTTTCCCATAATACACTAGAATATTTCCTATATTAGGTTTCTTCCTAGGTGAGAAATTGTTCGAATTTGGAAGAAAGAGTATGAAAAGTTATCCTCACACATCAGCAACTGATACGTAGTATACTTTTCTTTTAATCCACGGCACCCCTTGATAAGTTTTCACCTTTCGCCATGTTGTTTACATAGATTACGTAATCTACGTGTATAAAATAGTCTACGTGTAGAATGTAGACTATCGTTGTTTACGCGTAGATGCACATCACTAACTTGGACAGCATGATCAGAACACAACATTAACATAGAAGATGGCGTGAAAACAACAATGATACTCTATGCATTAATACATCGGTTGCTCTGTAGTGATTACAGAAAGCACTGCACAGTTGTACAGTGGGATCCATGAGTATTACCGGCCAAATTGTCCATCACCATGTTCGTGCACTTTATCTCATCCAATAGGAGCTTTACGAATTAAAAGAAAACTCAAAACAAGCTGTTGGCAACTTCTGCACCAGCATACATAACATCCATCCCTTAAAAACACATAGGATGCAAGGGAAAAATTAATGAAAATAGTCATGGACAATTTGCCGAGTAATACTAGTAGATCCCACCGTACAATATCCTTACAAATACCCGTGTACATTCAGGAGAAAATTGTCGTTATGGAATCGCATTATTGTGACAGACTAGCTTGATAATGGTCAAGACTAAGGCACAATGTTGTTTTTCAAGATATTTATTTATGCCTCAGTTGAAGGAATTACATGTTTTCCAATATGTCCCTACCAACGGTTATATACGCTAGACTGTACCAATTGTAGTTTCATTATTTTAGTAAGTCCGTACCATTTTATTTTGACAGGTTTAGTGCCATGTGACGTAATGCCCCATAGCAACCGGCCTTTGTGGCCACTTCTGCTTGACGCACAAAGTGATGACTTTCAAGAACATTTTGCAATTAAACATTGAGGTCATTGTCGGTGTAAAAGTGTGAGTTTAATTTAGTTGAAAACATAAAAACTCTAACAGATAACTTGACTTAATTGCGTGTTAGAAGTTGTGGACAAGGATGATAATCAATTAGCCTAAAATCAACTAATTGAAGAATGGGCTAATTCCCATGGGACCTTCATTTACTCTGTAATGAAGCGAGCTTGTTTGCGATATTCAGCTGTAGATGAGAATCTAGTTAAGCCTTTCTGTGCATTGCACTTTGCATCTTGCCAGCACACGACCAGCATCAATAGCCAATTAAAAGTTCCCAACTTCTGGACCCTTAGATCCACGTTCGCAATTCGTGACGGAATATACCATTTCAGAACGATGCCATTTGGCTCCGATAGAGCTTCCGCTTTATTCCTTCACGAGAAAAAGATAGCAGAACGCTTTTGTCTGCGAAGGTCTTTAATTTCAGCCTCAACCGGAAGTGGAAGAAAGCGGCGCCTTCCGCTGTAGGGATGAGAAGGAACGTAATGTCTTCTTTAATCATGTGACCTGAAGGCTTGCGCTATTGAAGACGAGGCTGAGTGATTTTCGATGCCTGCTTTTGCCTGGAGAGTCTGTCTTCTTGCTACCACGATGGCTTTCTGTGTCGCTTACATCTGCCGTGAGATTATCTCCTGCGACGAGAGAGAGATGGATGCTTGCTGTGAGGGAGGCAGGTGGAGGTGCAGATCGACCAACAAAGTGCTCTTTTGCATCGATGACAGTGCCTATCTTCGCAGGATCTTCAAAGAAATGTTCTACCTTTCATGCTACCGTAACAATCTGTAGAAATCTTAGAAATATCAATATAATGAACTCTCAAATCCCAGTCATTCAGCCATCACATTCCAGACAGGAAGTTGTCAATCAGGAATGCAGCGTCAGACATTACTTAAAGCTCTTCCTGGTCATCAGCAATTAACAGGCAAAAACCAGGAAGAGGCAACAAGTCTGACTTTGCATTTGCTTAGTAAAATCGAGCAGAATAGATATCTGGGGAGAGAGAGAGGTGAGTGGTCATTTCATATTCAGCAGTCAGAGAAGTCAGTCTTAAATTTATCAGCCAAGGGAAGGAGAGAAGAGTTTGGACTTTCAGGCTCGCACTACAAACGGACAGGTCGTTAATCAAGCAGTCCGTGGTTCGAGACTGCGAGGGAGCACTTTCAATCAGCATGCTGATCCAGTCTGTAGGGATATAAACTCAAGTGTTGTGTTTTGCCATCAAGGTATCACCTCTCGCGCCTTACCATCAAGCTCGTTATGAGTTGCTCTAGAATAGAGGATGAATGGTTAGTGAGCTACATCACCCAAGTGTTCGATCTCACGTTACTAGGAGAACGTCACGCTACTCTCAGTCATTTGCCTAACAAAGTTAAACAAGACGATGACAATGGATGATACTTGAAAGAAACTCAAAGATTTCCCGACAAAAAATGTTCTTACTATATTAGGAATCTATGATGCTTGATGCAAGACATTAAAATGACAATCTTCAGTTTAAGATTAGTGTTTTGTTTCTATTTGATGCAAAAATATTCATTCAAACACTTATGTGTCTTATAAGTTGGTTAGGCTCCAGGCACGCTTGTCCAGTCGGAAGGGTGTCTGATGGTCAAGCGGAGACGTGAATTAGATTTTTATGGTAGATGATCACACGGTGAATACGGACTCATATACTTCATTGATCTGGTGTCAAGTAGTGTATTTGGTGCTGCGTTTGCACTACGTTCTGGACCGGTGTAATGTGTGGTGAATGATCACGTGGTGCGTGCTAACACATCAAGTGAACGTTTAAAGCAGCAGACAGAACTTGAACACCGCTATCCATCTACTTGGTTGAACGTCATTTCCTTACACCAACGACACCATGATACATCTGCACTACACCTAGTGTCAAAAAGTACAGCAAACTGGACAGAGCCACTATATCCGAGCTTGTATCTGCCCAAAAGTGGCTCTGTAGTTCACTCAACCTCCGAGGGGTAAATCCTAGAAGCTGAGGGCGGCCGGTGATTGCATCACTTCCAGTAGGTAAAGGTAAAAAAATGTTCCCCTGTGCTTAGCACCACGCCATGAAGGCGTATAGGGGGTGTGGGGGTAACGCCCCACACTTTCTTGATCCGGTCGTGAGTGGTGTTGGGATAATTTCACTCCACTCCGTGTACCTTTACTGTGTATTGTGTCTTCACCGGTAACGAACCCGGGACCCCTTGATTAAAAAGCGATACAATTACGCCATAGGGAAGCCTTGAGGAGAGAGGTCGGGTGTCCAAGGACTAGTAAGTGTAACATTTATACAAGGGCGCCAACAGGATTTTTCTCAAGGGGGGCAGTCATAGAAAATTTTTTATTATTATTGTTACAGATATTATTATTGCTATTACTACTACTACTTATTATATATTTTTTTAAAAAAAATTACATACATTTAAAATTTTTATATTCTGTATATCTATATATATATTTGCGTAAGTGTATACTTAGCATATTAATTCATGTAGGACAAAAAGCTTTTTTATAGCAGATATTATACTGAAAACTTAATTCTAACCCTACTGTAATTGTTATTATTATTGGTGTAACTTACACCCTGTAAGTCACAAATAACAATACTTTTTGTTGCTAAATATCTCTACAATTTCACCTTTCGAATTACATTAACCCTTTCCAGAAATCTCAGAGGGGCAAGTGGCCCCTGGCCCTCCCTTGCTGGCGCCCTTGCATTCATCCATGTCGTTATGTGATTTACATGGTGTTGCAAAATGCGAATTTTATACGCCTGAATACGCGAGTGGCAGATTTTGTATCGATTCACATACGTAACACAGAACACGAAAATATATTTTGTCCCTTAAGTGAGAAACTACATATAAAATAGATCCCTTACATTTGACAAATAAACTAAATAATAACATCATACTATAAGATTTACTGTAACTCATTTACGGGAACCAGAGCCACAATGAGGTACGTAACTTTTAATGTTAATAAATATTACACTATTAGATTTAAAACTATTTTTTAAAAAAACTAGTAGATTTCTGACACAAACTCCACAATACATTGAAAAACTTTACGAATATTAAATGCACGCTATTATCTTTGCCACTAGCGTTCCTCGTTAAGAGAGACGACTTGAAAACAACAACTTGGGAGTCTTGCCTGAGCAAAATCCAAAACATTAATGGTACTTGCGATGTTGTAAGAAGCATTGACAGTATTTATAAACTGACCAAGACAAATAATGCGCAGACTGAAATTCAAGATTACTCATTCTAAAATATCTCCATAATTGATTGATTGATTTGGTTTATCTTAATTCGCTTTTGTGCCACGTTTGGCTAATCGCGAAGATGAGAATGATATGATGAAATAACAAATGACACCAATGTCTAGACCAGGATTTAAACCCGAGACACCTGGCATCGTAGCGAGCTATGCTAACCACATCACCACGGAGTGTTTCGTGTATCATGTAATATCACCAATTGCAAGGGACACGTGAGATAGCGGAAATCAACGAACGAACAAATGTAAACATGATGTGTTTGCTGCCTCGTTTCGAACACGCAGACTGTGCAGACTGTAATGTTATTAGTTTCAGTTGGTAAAGTCCACTTTATGCACAGTAAGGCTAATCAGGACTGGACCTACAGTTTAAAGTGGGATTCGAAACACTTGTGCCTCCACCGGGTATTGAACCCGGGACCCCTTGATTACAAGACCACGACGCTACCACTACGCCATCGGGGAGGCCCTGTGTAATGTTACTACAGTTTATTTGAAAATTATTCCTATGTATGCGAGCGTTATTGCTAATCGTGTTCATCTCATAAGGAAATAATTGCAAAGCTCTTTTAATTTAATGATTGATTGATTGATTTGCTTTATTTTACTTCGCTTTTTCTGCCACTTTTGGCTAATTTCCGAAGATGGGGATGAGTGATGATATGATGGAATTGATGAATTGACACTCACCAACATCCATACCCAAGCCGGGTTTCGAATCCAAGACCCCTGGCATCGTAGCGTGAATTTTCAAACCACTCCGCCACGAACCCCGACTTTCAATTTAATGAAAAACGTTGTTTAAACATGAATAAATTCACACATTAAAACTAGTGCTTATTGAAAACCAAAGTCAAGAAATGCATACTTATATCAATCAAGCGCTGAACTGCAAAGGGCACTTGTATTGCACATTTGCGTATTATTTACATTTGTTCGTTCGTGGATTTCCCCTATCTCACATGTCCCTTGCAATTGTTTATATTTCATGATACACCAAACACTCCGTGGTGATGTGGTTAGCACAGCTCGCTACGGCGCCAGGTGTCTCAGGTTTAAATCCTGGTCTAGACATTGGTGTCATTTGTTATTTCATCATATCATCCTCATCTTCGCTATTAGCCAAAGGTGGCAGAAAAGCGAATTAAAATAAACCAAATCAATCAATCAATTATGGAGATATTTTAGAATGAGTATTCTTGAATTTCAGTCTGCGCATTATCTGTCTTGGTCAGTTTATAAAACTGTCAATGCTTCTTACAACATCGCAAGTACCATTAATGTCTCGGATTTTACCCAGGCAAGACTCCCAAGTAGTTGTTTTCAAGTCGTCTCTCTTAACGAGGAACGCTAGTGGCAACCTTGCCACGCGCCCCTGGTAGTTATGTCACAGCAAGCGTTGGCAGTGTTGGGTTGCATACGTACAGGATAGATTTTAAGCGCTTATAGCGCAGAAACTAAGCGCTTTCGAGGTAAACTTTATAGGGAAAAGTTACTTGTTTTTATGATATCTACCAGCATACAAGCGTGTTTGAAAGAGTTTTGCGACACCCTGTATATACATGTATAGTATTTACCTTGCTGTTAAATTATATTTCAAGATTTCGAAGAGACACACACTCACCTTCTTAGGCTTCATACAATATCTTCTTCTCTTATCTTACATCCTCCTGTCAACATCGATTCTCTTTCAGCTCTTTAACCCCCCCCCCCTACTTTACTCTCGAAACCTTTCGGAGTGCAAGAAGCACACTTTCCCATAGACATATGTTCACTCAGAAGGGCTACGGGCTGTTTATTGACATCTTGAGCCTGGAAGATGAGCGTAGGAGTAAGAAGTTTTCTCATAAAGCATCATACTCTTCTTCCAAGACATCCACTTTCTTCCGTCGAAAGTCTCAGAAACATCAAACCAAATAGATACTTGAGAAAGAGAATTTTGCGAGCTGCGCGTGTATTTCTACAAGCAGGATACTACGTTTCATGGGTAAAAATCTGTCAAACGCAAGCCTTTGGAATAAATTTAACATGTTTTTTAACCTTCGTAAGTGCCTCGAACAAGTCACACTACAATGGTAGCATGAGATTAGTGGCAAACCAAATAGCCTTTTTCTTTTCAAGCTTATCAACGCCAAAATTTATTTTTAAGTCCACTTTAAGCTCCGATAGGCCAGTCGTGACTAAACCTAAGGTAAAAATGGAATCAGAACTGCTATGTCTCCACCGAGGATCGACCCTTGATTACAAGGTGACAATGGTATTACTACGGTTTCAAGAAATTCCTCTTTCACGATTCCGTGGACGAGACGCACGTGGGCGAAGCGCACAAGGAAAGTTCGGTGGGTCAGGTCGTGGGTTATTCTTCTGTACAAGCAACTTGTATATTACTAGAATTACTAAGCCTAATCCGAAATAGTCAAAAAATTGCTACCTCCATTGGGTGAACGGTACATAAATCTTAATATTAAACCTCAGCTAGAATATCTACAGGGTAGGGTTCTTTGTAGATAACGAAACCAGACAGGATGCCTTCCAATGGAGACGTTTAATCGAATATATTATTTAAACACAGGATACATGGAATAAGAATATTTACATGATAAGCTACGTTCTTCTATAATTCTTGATTACAGTCAAGTATTATATTTATATGTATTTTATTATTTTGTTTCTTGATTTGTATATTATTTTTTCTGGACTTCCTTCTTAGTGGACGGTCTGACCCTGGACTTCCTTCTCAATGGAGAATCTGGATCTGGACTTCCTTCTATTTCCGCTTTTCTACGATTTAGAAATTCCTTTATCCTTTTTCCAGCTTTTTCCCTTAGGCTTTGGGAACTATATTAATCTCCTCCCTTGAGGCTGCGATTGGAACGCGCCAACACTAAATAGGTACAACCTAGTGTGTACTTGGTGCCAAACGACTGGCACGTGCATCCAAGTAGGTGCCACAGCTGAAACGCGCAACCAAATGTCTTGTGGGGCGTCGACTGGAACGCGCCGCCACTATTGCAAAGGTAAATGAAATTAGACAGATTCAAGATCTGTTCAAAAACACAAATTTGTATCGGTGCTTTGACTTCTTTAGTTTTCTGATCAATTTACATATCATCACTTGTTTGATTTATCGAGTATATACATTAATTTATTTCTCTTATACAGGGTGTATATAAACATGTGGCAGAAACTTTAGGGATTTATTCGTGACATCAAAATATAACAAAAAGTTCATATGAACATGGGTCCGCAAATCCTTCGTTAGGGAGGTATGAAAGGAATTCCCTGTAGTGACTCCTAGTTGTGTAATGTACCTCAAATGTGCATTTGTACTCACTTTCTTGTGTACGGTTGGGCATGGCATTTGTTTTCTTTTGTCTGATTGCCGTTTGTTCTGTTTTACATCCATCACACCACATCACAACGATGTATTCAGTGTCTGAAATGACGGATATGCACTACATGTACGACCTACCTAGCAGATGGGAATTCGGACAAAGCACGTCAACGTTATGCTGAACGTTACCCTGGGAGGCAGTTACCTTGTGCAAGAACGTTTGTACTACTACACCAACGGCACATTTGAGAAGAGAGTTGCAGATGGTGGGAGACAACGCGATGTACGAACGCCTGAGCTTGAAGAATGGGTCCTTCGGACTGTGGATGAAACTTCCATCAAAATGTACAAGGAGAATTTCTAGAAGGGAAGGCGTTAATCACATGACGATCTGAAACATTCTGCATGAAAATCTTCTGTACTCGTATCACCTTCAACGCGTGCAAGGATTAAATGAGGCATACTTTCAGCCACGAATAAATTTCTGTCATCGCATGTTAGGGCAGTGTGTTGTGTTTCTGCAGTTCTTAGCATGTACCTTATTCACTGATGAGGCTGGCTTTTCACGTGATGGGATCTTCAATTATCATTACAATCACATCTGGGCTTATGAAAACTCTCATGCAGTGCGACAAGACAAACATCAACAGAGGTTCAGCCTCAACGTGTGGGATGGAATCATTCATGATCATCTCATTGGCCCCTACTTCTTTCCGCCACGTCTGACTGGACAAACGTATCTACAGTTTAACAGACATGAGTTGCTACATTTACTTGATGATGTAACTCTAGACGTCATCCAACGAATGTGGTTTATGCACGATAGTGCTCCACCGCATTTTACACAGATCGTTAGCCAGTATCTCGATAACCAGTTTCCGAACAGATGGATTGGTCGCGGGGGATCCATTGCATGGCCTGCTGGCCTTCCCGATCGCCAGATTTAAACGGAATTATTTTTTTTTCCTTTCGGGACATTTAAAATCCTTGGTGTATTCAATTCCTGTCCCCAAGGTCGATGTTCTGAGGGAGCGTATCCAACATGGATTTGACCAAATACGGAACACACCAGGAGTTTTCCACATCGTACGGCAAAGTATGGAACGCATGCTCAGGGGATGCATGGAAGCAGGAGATGGTCACTTCGAGCAATTTTTGTAAATGGCAATGTGTTTGTGCCATGAATATTAAATCCTTTCATACATGTAAATGTGTTTGGTCAATGTCTCATTTTTGTGCCATGAATATTATTTCCATCATACCTTCCTAACGAAGGATTTTCGGACCCATGTTCATATGAACTTTTTGTTATGTTTTGATGTCACGAATAAATCCCTAAAGTTTCTGACACATGTTTATATACACCCTGTATTTATTCTTTGTCTTCTTATAATATATTCTATTATTTTTCATCTTTCCCATTTGCTTTGTTCTTATTTATAAAGTTATTCACATATATTATGCTAATTCTTAATCTTGGACGCCTTTTGCTGCCATCTCTATTCTTCTCTGGAAAACAATTTACACTACTTGGTCCTATTGGGTACGTTACACAATATACAAATATTTACAAAATGACATCCCCATCTACAGAGATATACTATACTACGCGTATAATTATAATAATACAAATAGCCTAACGTAACCTAACCTAACCTACAACCCAAAACTCTACTATCCTAGCCATACGACCGGTTTCGCGAACCGGAAGTTAGGTGCAGTCAAGGCCACGAAGTCAGGTGCACTTCAACTACTGTGCCCTTCAACCACGTGCGCTTCGACCATATGTATGCATCAAGTGCGCCCGCAGGATAGGAACAGGGGTGTCACTTGCCCCCTCGATATTTCTAGGAAGGGTTAATGTAATTCGAATGATGACATTTTACAACAAAAAGTATTGTTTCTTTGTGACTTAGAGGCCTTAAGTTACAGTAATAATAATAATTATTATTATTGTTATTGTTATTGAAGTAGGGTTACATTTAAATTTCAGGCTAAAATCTAACTGTAAAATACAGCTTCTTGTCCTACATGAATTAATATGATAAGTATAATGCAAATATGTATAGATATTAAGAATATGAAAATTCTAAATGTATGTATTTTTATAAAAATACAATAAGTAGTAGTAGTAGCAATAATAATAGCAACAATACTACTACTAATTCCATTAATAATAATATTACGTAATAATAACTATAATAATAATAATAAAAGTTTCTGTGACTCTGCCCTCTGAGAAAAAATTCTGCTAGCGCCCATGGTATGTATGTATGTATATATATCTAAAATATACAATGTTACGTACGTACATATACGAGGGTCATTTAGATTGAAGTGGCAAAACTGCTGTGACTCGCGTGTTGTTTGGCCTGGAGACAAATGACGAGCGTAATATGTTCCTGGGCAGTATAGCGATCGGATCGGCGTGAAGCTCAGTCAATGAAGGGCAAAAAAGGCCCATGCCGGGTTTAAATCCGCAAAAGCTGAATTTTGGACAGTTGTTAGAACACTGCTAGTAGTGCAAAATCCCAAAAGTCCCGCCCTCCTCGCGGTACTTCCCCGAACGCCCCCCAAACATCAATTTCGCAGACTATCAGTTATTGACCTATATCTCCGTAATCAATGGTCGTATGCAGATAATATTTTTTAGTCTTAATCCCCATTAGATGGCCTACAAAAAAGATTCTGTTTAAGTTTTCGATAATGTTTGTTATTTTGCCGTAATTTAAACAATAATCTTCAAAAAGTGATTTTTTTCTAGCACTTTATGAGGTTTTGCCTCGTAACTTTTGAACAAATTAAATGACAAAACATTGCTTCGAATAAAAGTTGTAGCCTAATTCATAAGCTTTAAAACGATATCAGTTTCAATATATTTTAATGAACAATGCGGCATAAAATATGTCTCCAAATGGAGGACAGCACCAAGAAAGTGTGTCTTTATCACAGTCCGGCGGTTAAGTCCGGAATCATTGACATTTCGATAAAAGCATGAGACTTGGTAGAATCAATTGATATACCACTTAAGACATGTTCAGTCGAGTAGCCGATCTCCATCTGCTTGCTGATGGCCGCCATCTTGAAAAGACTCCGCCATATTGGATATTTTTGATTTGATATATCTCGGGAACGGTTGCACCTGTCAACTTCAGGATTTTTCAGAAATGCTCCAAATAGTGTAAACTTTCATAATATATCAATAAATCTATTTCTGAAAAATAAAAAAAAGTGATTTTGTAGAAAAACTCACTACAATACTTTATGTGAATAACTCCGAGTTAAAAGTCTTAATAATTCTCGAACCATATAATGGTATTGTATATTTGGTATCGTTACGAAATGTTTGTTAGAAGACTTTAGACGAACTAAGCCCTTAAAATACTATTTTTTTTGTATTTATAATTTCACCTCAAATAACATTTTTAAGAGAAATACAAGATATATATATATATATATATATATATATATATATATATATAAAACCCAATTTGATTTCTGAAAATATGAATGAAAGAAAAACACATTTTCATTGTAATTGATGATACGAAAACAGTGAAAATTATTTAGAAAGTATTTCGTTATAAATATTTCATAAGTTCGTTTCCCTTCTTTGGGCAGATTTCAAAATCGTATCCTTCACATTCGCGTAATGTAGTGGAGGCAAGATTTTCCATTCAACACTTGGAACATCCAGTGTACTGTTTACTTGCATGTATTTTATGATTTCTCTCTAGTTATCACCAGCAAATACTTACATACATTATTAATGACAATTTGTCAGCCATTGACATATCCAAGGACCTCTGTCCCTCTGTACTCCATCAGAAATCAGCAGAGCTGGATTGACAACAAAGGCTCTTACAAAGATACGAACCCTATGGCTATAAGTGCTGGAGGTTTTTTCATCATACAGAAATTTTATTATTCTAGCATCCTCATGTTGACAATAGTGGATCACAATATCCCATTCTAACCATGTCAAAACGAGTAAAAACGATTTGGATATTTTCCAAAAACTACACATTTCCGGAAGGCCTAACACTCAAAACACATTCCTCTTCATAAACTCTTATCGTCTCATATAATATCTGGGAAACAAAGTTAAAATGAACAAAACAAAACAACAATAATTTTGCCTGTAGTATTATATAAATATGAAACATGGTTCATTGCATTAAAAGAGAAACATAAATGAAGAGTATATGGACATCAAGTCCTTAGAATTAGAAAAATATTTGGACCTAAAAGGGATGAGGAGACAGGTGAGTGGAGATGGTTACATAATTTAGAAGTGTATAAATTATATTCATGTCCACATACGTATTATTAGAATAATTAAATCAAGAAGGCTTAGGTGGACAGTTCACGTGGCACGAATTGGAAAGGAAAGAAGAGTTTACAGGATTCTTGTTGGGAAACCTGATGGTAAGTGGTAAGATACCTGTAGGAAGAACAAGACGAAGATGGAGAGATAACGTTGAGATGAACCTAAAGGAAATCAGTAAGGATGGAAAAGATTTGATGGATTTTGCCCAGGATAGGGACAGATGGAAGGCTTGTGTTGCTGCAGCCATAAACCTTCGGGTTTAGAAATGCTAGAATGTGAGTGGGTTACTTAAGCTGAGTACCTTTCAGCCTTCAAGATCTGATAAATTAAAAACTTGCAAGTAAAGATACCACCTGTTGCTGACATGTAATGAACTAGATGAGTTGATAGCAATGAGTGGATACGCAAACTTCAACTCATTCACGTGATGTAACAGCACTGCTGATTTTGTCTCTTAATGACTAAATAAATCTTAATGATGTGACATGGGTTTGACGTCACTCAAAAAACTAAATCTTCTGAAATCACTACAGTTCAAACTTTTACATATTGATATTGAATATATGTACCGTACATATACATGCATTCAAAATATCTATGGTTTCCTGCTAGCTACAACAATACGAAGACGATAAAAGAGTCATCATGTCCGGAGGCTCCACCTTGAAATGACTGCCTTAAAATGCATGGTGGTGTTCTTACTGGAGAAGCCTAGATATAAACTCTGGAGCAAACCAAAATTCCTTCTTATTTGGTACAAGGGATTCATTTAGTAAAGCTTCACATGTGAGGAAAACAGCACATGCCCATCACACTACATCGTGTGTACTCTACAAACTGCATAAGGATGCATACCTTGTCAATTGTAACACAGAACCTGACTCAAGATATCTCAATTTGGAAGACTAGTGCATGCAAGGAACTAAAAAAGCCCAAAACTCTCAGTGTAACAACTTAAATTGAGAGAGAACTTAACATTGTTCACCTGGGAAAGAGCCTTCATGAAATAACTTCCTTCATACATCAAAACTTTGAGCAATCTGCAGTGGGTTTTTCACGCTCATGACCATTACAACCAATCACAGAATATTATACTCTGTCCCGGTAATCTATGGAGCAAACGAACGAAAGTAAGTCTCTGCCCAAGAGGGGCTCGAACAATGAAATTTTGCGAGGAAACTGGATGGCGTGGACGGATAAAAGAGACTGCAGTTACCAGCTGTTTGCATCAGCGTGTACTGCTTTGCTCGCTTTCTGCCCTTCTTTTCCGTTGTGCGCGGAATTGCTCCAGAGATTCCCAGGATAGAGTATAGATGTTTGTTGCTGACAGGGAAATCTTGCCTGTATTATATTATCCAAATGTGAAGGATTTGAATTTAAAACCTGATCAAAGAGGGAACCGATGTAATGAGAAATTCATTACAAAATATTTATTTTCGTATCATCAATTACAATGAATGTATTTTCTCTTTCAACAAATAAAACAATTTAATAGAATTTCAATTACTTCTACTTTCAGAAATCAAATTGGGTTGTTCATAAATTGGAGTTCTCTAAAACAAAAATATTTAAGGTAAAATTGTAAATACAAAAAATAGTATTTTAAGGGATCCGTTAATTTAAACTAACAAACATTTCGTAACGTTACCAAATATGCAATACCATTGTATGGTTCGAGAATTATTAAGACTTTTAACTCGGAGTTATTCACATAAAGTATTATAGTGAGTTTTTCTACAAAACCACTTTTTATTTTTCAAAAATAGAATTATTGATATATTATGAAAGTTTACACTATTTGGAGCATTTCTGAAAATCCTGAAGTTGACAGGTGCCACCGTTCCCGAGATATATCAAATCAAAAATATCAAATATGGCGGAATCTTTTCAAGATGGCGGCCATCAGCACGCAGATGGCGATTGGCTACTCGATTGAACATGTTTTAAGTGGTATAACAATTGATTCTATTATCGAAAAGTCAATGATACCGGACATAACCGACGGACTGTGATAGACACACTTTTTTTTGGTGCTGTCCTCCATTTGGAGACACATTTTATGCCGCATCTTTCATTAAAATATATTAAAACTGACACCGTTTTAAAGCTTATAAATTAGGCTACAACTTTTGTTCGAAGCAATTTTTTGTCATTTAACCTGTTCAAAAGTTACGAGGTAAAACTTCAGAAAGTGCTAGAAAAAATTCACCTTTTGAAGATTTTTGTTTAAATTACGGAAAAACCAACAACATTATCGAAAAATTAAACAGATTTTTTTTGTAGCCTATTTAATGGGGATTAAGACTAAAACAATATTATCTGCCTACGACCATTGGTTACGGAGATATAGGTCAATAACTGAGAGTCTGCGACATTGATGTTTGTGGGGGCGCTGTGGGGGAAGCACCGGGAGGAGGGGCGGGGAATTTTGGGATTTTGCACTACTAGTAGTGTTCTAACAAATGACCAAAATTCAGCTTTTACGGAATTAGTCCCAACATGAAACATTTATTGACTGGGCTAGTGTTGGTGCTCCCGTATTACGGCGTGTGTGGTCAGTGGACGGTGTTAAAGTGAGGTGTGTGTGTGACATAGCGTCCTACGTATCTTTAAAGATATTTGTCTTCTGGCTCTACAGTTCAAGTTTGAAATGCTAAGAAAAATAAAGAACATTACATTGCAAATATGAAAGCAGTAAAACGTTGTTGTAATGTACCGTAAATAGTTCTTAAAATTATAGAAATTAACAACATAGAAAGATATTAACGATAGTTATTTGTACTACACAAAATGTAAATGAAATAAAAAGTACTGGGAGAGCGGTAACGTTGTCACATTGTAATCAAGGGGTTCCCTGGTTCGATAACCGGTGGCTTACAAACCCTGTAGTGCTACAGAACATCCGGCGATATGTGGCTTCTGATTGGCTGTTATCCTGTTGTTCCTTCAAGGTAAATGGCGTTAGAGAAAACACAAGATGGCAGGGTTCAAATATACAGCTTAGATTTCAGAGATCCATCACAACACGATAAGAAACACTTTAATCTCGGGTTACTTTTAGAGCACATTTTTCAAAATTCATGTTTTGAAAGATATAATAGCAAAACTCTTCTTGAAGTGAATGAATGTCGCAATTATGCCGCTATTGCATATTTAACATGTCATGTCCACGGTACAGAAACGTTTCAACACGACGTTTCAAGCGCTTTTAGAGATAGCTATACATCATCATCATAGATAGCATTTTTCTTACAAATATATATTTCATCACATAATTCCAACAATTTGATTACAAACCTTATTACTAAGTAATTACGAGTCTATTTTTTCTATAGATTTCTCCCCTGTACACAAACAAACAAGGAACGATGGACAAGGAACACAAACACTTCCTGCTTGCACAGCCAATAAGAAAGCGTTATTTCCCTTTCGTTCTGCAGTGTTCTAGTGTTTGTAAAAACACTAGCTGGTGCAAGCACACAGCGGTTCCGATGTCCCTTTACACTATAGGTTCAGTCCCGATTAGTTTATCTGTGCATAAAGTGAACTTCAAACTCAGAATAAAAAGTACCAACTCTTCACTAACGTGAATAGTAAAATGGTGCACTATAGTAATTATATACTCTATGCAGTTAGAATGGTAAAAGGTGTGTACTATATTCCCAAACATTGGTGTTATTTCACTGTATAATGTGTACAAACAATGATAGTGACAATATGATGATCCTATGCCTTTTAAAGAACATCGGCTTTTAATGGACATTGTGAAAGTTACATTTAAGAGTTAGAGGAGGCCCTCTCTTTAATATATATATACAGGGTGTAATATACATATATGTCAATACTTGGGGGACATATTCCTCACATGGAGACGATGAAATAATGTTATATGAACATGGGTCAGGAAATGCGTCATTGACGCCTTAGAACGCATTTTTCAAAACGCTGCACACTGTGTAGAGCCCAACGCAGCTATCTCTGCCGTTGCGCAGATACCAATTTTCGTTTCGTCTCCCTCTCTCTTAGCATCATGTGTTCTATCCTGCTCGCCAACCTTCGCCATTGCTGCCATATTGTCATTCCATTCCTGGACACACTCGCGCAAACATAATTGAAAGCAATTGAATAGCGCTTCAGCTCGCGGTTCACACCGTTCGGCAGGGACGGTAATGTGGCAATATAGCATGACGTAGTGGTTGCTTCTTTTATGGAGTGCATGTTCATTGGCTAGCTAGTGTCTAGTGTTGGCAAATGTAAATATGAAGCACTATTTCTGTTACGGGAGAAAGGCAAAATGACGGTGAGTTTTGTTGGATTGTAAACAACATAATTTTACTTTAAGTATTTGACTGGTTTGACATTATGTGCGTGTATTGCGCGTGAATAAGTGAAAGTGCATGTGTTTAGTTAGTGAACGTTAAATTCCATAATGCCTCCAGTATTATTGTTTATATTTCATCACTTTAGTATTGCTCAAAAGAAAGAAATTATGTGGATGCATGAGCATTTCAACTCTCGGCTCCGGCACCAGCACGTGTTCTTGTAGGAATTGTATGATGGAAGCTGTTATTTTTGCTGCTTAGAGATTCATGTTTTTGTGTGTGTGTGTTAAAATTGGCATGTTTTGATGGGTGACAAGTTCATAACAAAAGAAAAAGCCGCGCGGCTTATCGTCTGGTGGCAATATATGTACTTCTTATTCTTGTTGCAGAAGCCGGCATCGTATGTAAATGTACAACAAAGGCAGGCGGGTGTCGGCCATCACAGAGAGGCAATAATACTGTTTAAGGAGAAGTGTTTGTGGTCCAATTGTCGCTGTTTAACACGTTCGCAAGTTCCACTGCTCTACAAATTTTCACTTTTTCGGTTACAGAAAGGAAAGTAGCTCTGCTCTTTCTTACTGAAACTGACCTCCTGAACACGAATACAAATTTCATTTTCTAAGATTGTCTCTTAATTTGCGTTACGGCATAACACATGTTACCCATAAGCAATGCGTTGGCTCTTATTTTCAAGATAGCATAATTCATGTTATATAACAATTAATCATAATTAGTGTGGGAATAATTTAATAAATATATTAAGAGCGCCAGGGGGGCACTTGGGAAGAATTAATACAATTCAAATTTTGAAATTAAAGCGTAAAAACATAGATGAGAGATGCCGTTAAAGACAGATGCAAATTAAGTTAATGCTGGTGATTAGGGTGACCAGATATTTGTTGACCAAAAAGAGTATAGTCTATAGGTTGAAGGTGCGCATGCACAAAACATAAACGAAAACGAAAATAATGGTGACTATTTGTTATTGCTTCTATTATAGCCCCTATAAAATAGGCCTAAACTCTACAGATTCAAATTACTTAAGGGTCTAATGTAATTAGCTAATTACAAATACTTTCTCACCAATGGGCACCATCATTCATACTTCTGGGATGATTTTGCTTTCTTGAGTATGTATAAATCGTCCTTAATTGTGGTCATGTCCACATTAAATTTCACTTTCATTACTTGTTCGAGTGTTGATACCAGGAGTGTACGTTTTTCCTCTCGCCAAAAAGTTTTAATAACACTGAAGAGTTTTTCACAATCAACATTCGTACCAGGCAGAGTAAGGTAAACAAGAATTTTATAAGAGGCACAATCACTTTTAAATTTGACCCAGCCTGTACTAAATCTTTGTAGACTGACCTCCACTTACACATCATTGCTTCTTTTCTCCCCCCCCCCCCCAATCTTCAAGATGTTTTTCAACGGCTTTTGAAATTTCACAGTAAGTGTCAAAATAATCATTTTCATTAAATTCCAATGAATTTGAAATATGTTTTGCTTGTTGATGGATATATAAAAATGACTCTTGAAATTGTTCATAGGAAATTCATGAGTCAAGGAGTAAATACCTCAGTTTCTTGACATCTTAAAAAAAAACTAAGTGACCATGTTTCTAAGTATTTTACCACTTCACAATAAAACCAATTTGAAACAGAGTATGCATATTCCTCCTTCATACTCCCTTCTTTTACAAGTTTCATAAGTAAACTTTTGCTGAGAATGGGGAAAAGTTCTGATCTATTCTGAAGGAGTTGAAAATATTGAACAGAAACTTCAATTACTGTTATATCACACCTTTCAAATTTTAAAATATTATCATTAAACAGGAGTAGCTGTGCATGCAGAAAATATAGCTATAGTTCACTTGTATCATCTTGAAAAAAATTGATTATAGCAATTTGGGCATTTTCCTCACTCAAAGAATAGGCCTTTATCGCTTCATACTGACGTATAATTAAAGTAAAGAGAGGAATCTTATCTTTGAGTGGTATAAAAGACCCTCATAATGGCACCCAATAAATTCACAGAATCTTTTCCAATTTTCTGTTCTTACAGTAAAAATACTAAAATGATTGTATATTTTGAAAACCAAGTTCTCAACATCTATGGGTATTAATTTCGCACAAGGTACAGAAATTGCATTATGTAGAATCTGAGCCCCACAACTAATAGGCAAAATATTTTTTTCTAATCTGCACTCTAACTCTCTGTGCACATTTTTATTTCCTGATGTTGTCTTGTTTAGGCTACCAAAATTTAATGGTGCATTATCTGCTACAAATCCAACAACCTTAGTTTCCAAACCATATTGACTTACTGTATCCATCAATTCACTTGAAGAAACTATCCAACTTACGTGAACCGATGAACATTCTGTGTGTGACTTCGATTTTATATGTTCTTCAATATCATATTTATCTTTGTTTTTATGGAAAAGAGTATATTTGGGGATTTTTGCAAATTGAAAAGAGTATAGAGTATATGAACCTCTAAAAGAGTATAATACTCTTAAAAAGAGTATGTCTGGTCACCCTACTGGTGATGCTTTATGATAATTCTCTTAACTGGGAGAAAGCATAACTCTGTTTCCTCCACTTTAAACACTTCCGTATTTAGCATCCTCATATTAGCAAAGATTGGGTACTCTCATTTCTGTAACAAAACGTGTGTAGAACAGTGTTATTAGTTCTCAAACCAGTGGTAGTGTCAGTCGTGTATCACATGTTGTTGCAGTTCCAGTACCAGTGTGGACGGGCTTATTGGGACTGAACAGTTAAAATGTCACCAGGTTCGTTAATACAATGGAAAAATAATAAATTGTTTAATTTTATTTGAAATCACTATGAAGAAGTGTTCTTTACATCATTTTGGGTACTTTTACGCAAGGATTAGTCCACAATTAGCGGTTTAGTCCATATGTATGTACATATAAAGCCACTTGTTAGCACATATAAATCCCAGACCTGGTTATAATGCATGGCGTTTATAACTCAACGTTCGTTAGAGATGAGTTCTCTAATTTCCTTGTTCTACGAACAGCTGTGCCTCGGCGCACTGTTGCGATTTTTCTATCGAGCAGATAAGCAACACTGGTTTTCCCGTTCTACTGCGCCGATCGCGGCAGAAATATCTGGGTTTGATTCTATGAGGCAAAAGTGGTGTAGTGTGGAATGTCGAAAAAGCTGTCAGATGCCTCATATCCCACATATGAACTGGCGGGAAACATGCTGAGAGACAATGGCATTGACCCCGGGTGAAATTAGGGGGGGGTTGAGAAATGCATCGTAGTCAGGAAGCGCTTTATTGACACATTACAATTCGATGGTGTGTAGAGAAATTTGCTCATTTCGATGCTGCGAATCGTTGAAGGACATTTTCTAACCTACATTTATGCAGCCTTGTGACAAATATTTGCAGTTGACACTAACATTTGAACGTTTTAAAAAATATAATTGTCTCCAATGATCTCACTCCTAAGCTGCTTTTCCTGAGTTCTCCAATTGTCCAGGATTTTCAGGTCAGTACAAAACCTGTAAATGAATTATCTGAAGGGAACGGCTAAGATAAGTGACTTCAATCTGGTAGTGTCTCTGCTGGTATAATATTGTTTCTATGGCGTATTTTGACTTTTAGAGTCTTATTCAACAGTAAAAATTAATGCCAGTGGCAACAAGGAAGATATAAAATGGGATTGCAAACATGCGGGGTAGAAAATGCCATTTTCAAAGGCTTGTAACATCCAATTTTTTCGCCTTGATGTCCTCCATCAGTATTGTAAGGTCACACCCGTGTGTATTTATGATCAAGACAATTGCAAGTAGAAAGAAGTGCAATAAAATAAATTCAGATTTACAGAATCTCGTTAATAATATTATACTTAATTTCTTGTATGTTTTGGAGAAATAACAATACCTGTTAACACTATTTGCCGAGTGGTAAACTCTTTTTGACACATAAAACAAAAATGAGACAATTTTAAAAATGTACACAGTCCTACATAACCAGTACAATGTCTACACCAAGCGCACAAACTACAGGAAAAACTTCCATGTTTTATCAGTTGTCCGACGACGTATTAATGTTCACAATAAAAATTCCCGGGAAAAAATCCATTACAACGGTGCAGGTAGAGCGCGACTATATAAAATGGACGTAACTTTTCCAAGTTGTTGGATCTGCAGGGGAGGGCCAACCCCATGCCCTGCAAGGTGACCCCCGACTTCAATCTTTTGGAATTGTATGTGTTGGGGCACATGAAGGCTTTATTTTGCTCAACACCAGTGCGTTCCGTGGAAAATCTCTTAGAATCGTCGATGCGGCTGAAGAAATACGACGCTCTTTCACTTCATGACTAAATAAAGGAGAAGTAAGGAAGTGAGTTCAGGCGTGTATTCGACATATTGGTCAGTGGAGTACATTTTGCGAAACAATTGTGAACTAAATCCATTCCTACATACAAACTTTTCTTCATTTAATTGTTCTTTCAGTTTCGATTTCATAGTCATACTTGCTCCATTGATGAAGTTTTATCTAGTTTTTTTTTCTCTTGTGAACATTAATACGTTGTCGGACAGCTGATAAAACAAGGAAGATTTTCCAGTAGTTTGTACGCTTAGTGCCTTATTGATTTTTGAGATATTTGCTGTTTTTTGGTAAGCAACCTCATTGAAAATTTAAACATCGAGTAAGTTTTGACCTGCTCCTTGAAAATGTTCGGCGCATTTGTTTGTTTTACTGTTCATAAAACATTGTCAATGTGTTGGCATGACATACAAATTAAAACAAGTTGAATTCGATCGCCACTTTTTCTTATTTTAATTTTGAACCTGAAAATCAGAGGTTTTTCAACAAAATTAATAATAGTGAAATATGTCAAAAATGGAGCCCCTTGGTATAAGGCACATTAGGGTTAAATTTGTTGCACAATCGCTGTACTATCATGGCTTCAAAGGAATACGTCGAATTTCAGGTAACTCTGTACACACACACCTAGAGAAGAAGATAGATTGAATTTAGTTATTTAGCGTCACTTTTCTTCCACTCTTAACTAAACACGAAGATGAGGATGAAATATCAAGAAATTGGTGAAGGGACACTCACAAAGAACACCCATGCACAGGTCGGGATTTTTACCCCTGGCACTGAAACATGCTGTGCTAACCACTCTGCCACGGATGTCGGCAGAGGGGGGGGAGAGAGAGAGACTACAATTTATCCAGTCCAAGTTTGAAAATACACTAAATAGAAGAAAACCAGCGTTATATTGCAAGTATGAATACAGGGAAAACATTGTACACCCTACTAGCGTGAAGAGTAGAAGGGAGTACATTAATCATAAACCCTGTGTAGTTGCTCATTAGGGCAGTGGAATGTTAAAAAAGTGTACACTACAACCCTAAAATTAGTTATTGTACTGTACGGGCTACAAAAACTGACATAACACCATTAAGCCTTGTTTCCATGATATAAAACACTCAATATGCTGACCAAAGCAGAAAGTTATTTTATTATAAAACGTAAACTAAACGTAACGTTTCAACCTTACAGCAAGGTATTCTTCAGACTCTGTACCAAGTACAAATGAAAATAATGTTCATTTGTGCTTGGTACAGAGTCTGAATAAGACCTTGCTATAAGGTTGAAACGTTACGTTTAGTTTACGTTTTATAATAAAATAACTTTCTGCTTTGGTCAGCATATTGAGTTTTTCATAAACTCACAATATCAATATAATGATCCTATCACTTTTGAAGAACATGGACATTTTGCAAGCACTAATACTACACTCGTGGAGACCTTCAATATCACACGGATTACAACCTTAAAATAGCATCTGCATATTAAAAGTACATTTCTAAGGAGCAGCAGTGAGATGAGAAAAGTAGGGTATCATGGCAACAGACTTGAAGGAAGATTCCTCCATTCCCTACTCTTGTGGATCCACATCACACGCTCTGGTGAAAATTAATTGAATCACCGGATGTGGTAATTTAAAGAAAATCTTCATCGGATTTTCGCGAAGCATTTCCTCTATGCATGTAACCGAGGGAGTCTTGAAGTTGGCTCGTACAGGTTATGCGTGGTGAATTCTTGTGGTCATTTCAGAACTATAATTATAACGAACTCCATCTACATCCTCAAGAAATTTACTTGATAAACTATTTGTCAGTGTTGCAATATATCGGATGGAAGAAGGAAAAGGATTTTGCTACACTTTTGCTGTAGTGGGTCTCTGTTATCGCACCCATGTTGAAGACACTTCGTGTTCTGACGTCTTTGTGGCATGCCTTCGTTGCTAGGTTAGGCTTCTTAGCTTTAGCCCTCTTAGAAGTACAATGCAACATTTCAGGGATTTGCCAAAAGAGGTATTATCAGGGAACGGGTTTATATGTAGTAAAAATATGCTAGATTTGTAAATACATTTTACTTTCACCAAAATATGGAGTTAAATATGGACAAAATTATAAGAATTTGCCTTTTAAATAATTATAAGACAGTATACCACCTACATAAAATACAGTAGGAGAGAGTCGTACAGTACCGGCCGTCCTACAGTATCGGCCAATTGCTAGTTCGGACATTTGACGCTACACAGCAGTAGTTCACGGGAGTAGGAGGGAAGGGTATGTATTCGTGTGCGCTATAGTTCGGGGTCACCCGCTTTCACGCAGCATTGTGAGAGCTGTGCCTGTGTTACTGTGAAGAGCCAAGTGGCTGCGTGAGAGAAGTTATTTCTAGAGCCCTGGTATTCATGTTCGAGGTAAGTGTTTAATTTTATTGTCAGATTCAGTTTATCGGTATTCTATAAGGATACGAAAACCTGTAAATAGTTTAGCAAATTGATTATAAACAACGTGTAATCACAACTTTTGTTACCACCTAATGATCGTACAGTATCGGCCAGCGAAGTGTCGTCCAGTATCGGCCACACAGAATTTCGTACGCACCTACAGTAGTCCTGCTTGCTTTTGTTTTCAGAGTAAGATGGCAGGCGAGGAGGGCCACAAAAGAGAAAAGAGGTAAATGGACTGAAGAGGCCATGAAAGAGGCGGTAAATGAGGTAATGACAGCAAGACAAGCAGCTAGTATATATTGTTTACCAAGAAGCACGCTAGGAAATAGATTGAGAGCAATTCAACGTGGTATTCAACCTGACACCTCAGATGGGCAGATTTAAGAAGACGTTTCATGACGAAATGAAAAAACAATTACTTTCGTATATGAAAGACTTGGACAAAAAGTTTATCGCCCTCAGTAAATAAGAAGACAAAGAAGACAACTGTAGAAACTGCACAATCCATAATTTGTCTAGAGTCCTTTGAGTAAGATTGGGTTCAGTGTACCGAATGTAGAGTTTGGCACATGTTGAATGCGTAAACCAAGAAAATATTTTGTATTTTTTGTGACTATTGTAAAAATGTGATTTCAACTCTGCTTTAACGGACTTTGTACACATAGTTCACAGTTTCTTCATAAAACTGAAGCATTTATCAATAGTTACCACCACCTAAAATTAAAATATTGACTGGCCGATACTGGACGACAATTTTTCCACTCATTGAAAATTCAGCTTTTCGTTTTTTGTATATATCTTGTAGTTCTGAAAACATTTCAGAGAAATTAAACCCGTGTTCCTTAAAGTATGCATTGCGGTATCATATTACTATGTTCAATCCGACTATCTCCTAAACCTTTATCAGTTATAATCAATATGCTTTAGGTGGCCGGTAATGTACGACTCTCTCCTACGCTTACATTGACATGAATTGTAAAACAACACAAATGTGTTTTCATTTTGTTTCCAAAAACAATGAATAACAAAATTTTGTTGCAAGTTTTGGAACGTGAATTTCCTTCTGTTGTCTGCTGAGATGGATTTGTATTGACTAAAACTATGTTCAATATGGCAAGAAGTAATGGAAGTGTATTTAATTTGTCAGTTATTTGCAAGAAATTCACCGAACTCCTTTGGTAACACGGGGGAACGTAGTCATTGCGCAAATATGAAGTATGTTGAGAAAAGTTCTGAAATATGGAAATAGTATGTAAAAATAACTAAAATATGTAAAATATGAACCAAAACCTAATATATGTACAAATATGGAAATTAAAAACTGAATTTTTCGAGTCTACATGCCATGATGCGCAAAGATAATACAGAATATAATTGATTTCAGCTTCATACATAAATATGTATTCACATTTGAATCAGTTCTCTAGTAATGTTTTTTCCTAAGATAACAAGCCTAACCTAACCACAAAGGCCTACCGCAATGACGTCAGAATACGAAGTGTCTTCAATGTGGGTGCGATGATAAGTGAGACTAATGCTGTAGTACGCCTCTAGTCTCTAGATATATGATGCCACGTGCAAGTAGTACCGGTTACCGCTGTATTGTAGGTCAAACAGCTTGGTCGCGACTTAAAACAGAATTCCTTCTTAAGGAATGTGCAGCATCAGGATATTCTATGCTTTTTAAAATTTATTTGACATGTAATGACAGAGTTTGGGATATCATTAGAAATATAAATAATTGGATCTCATAAATATTTAATAAGTTGTAAATACAATAAAATATGTTTCATTTTCATGACCGTTTTACTAGCTTTACTCGCTGACAGAGAGTTTAGGTTCCTTTACATCTTTCCACATTTAACCTTTATCAAGGGGTGCTTTACACTAGAGCTCTCGCCACGAAAACAGTACAGTCAAGGTCACGCCACACACCTACAGTGTTGCCAATGACAAACAATTTGAACCGACGAAATCAACCGCATACGTACAACGCGCAAAGTATCGACCGAGCAGCTTAGAAGCGTGGCAAGCCTGGAAGGCCAGGGGTGTGGAGAGGCAAAGGATAGCTCCGACCCTGGCTGGGCTGTTTTCGTGGCGAGAGCTTTACTATGTTTAAACATTAATGTAAACGTTCCAGAAAAGAGGATGTTTTCTTCGTATATTTTGAACGGGACAAAATGGCCAGAAATACTGATGCACCCAAAAATGTTAATGAATTCATTCATTAATTATAAAAGTGGAAGGCGATGTATTTTACCTTGAAAACTTCTGAAACTTAAATCAAGCGTTTCTGATAAACGTATGTGCAATTTCCACACTTTGAATTGTATTACAACAGTTGACAAAGTTGTCAAAAGATGGCACAAGGGATAAAAAAAATCTTCAACACGTTACAAAATGCCTTGATGAACGACAGCAGGTTTATTTCGCTATCAGCCGAAAGTACCAAAAATGTGACGTTAAATAAACTAAATCGAACAAACAGACAGACAGTACGTTCAATTCTATTGCAAGACCATATCTTAATATCAATAATAAATATTTTATTCTAATAATGAGAAAAACAAATACTTGGTTCGTAAAACAAACAATAGTTTCAAAGCGCAACTTATAGGCATGTACTGTACGTGTACAAACACCATTGTAAATTTTGCAAATAGGTTTATATTTTAGGTTTCTATAATCAAAAAGCGGAGATGACCGCCTCCATTCGCATATATACGAGGGTATGCGCTTATGTTCTGGTATCTGAATAAAGCAGAACGTCTATTCCACGGAATATCGGTTCCCCCGTTTTCATTTCCTTGTGGCTTTATTTGTTTCAAAGAATACATATAGATACATTCCTGCAAGTTACAATGTAATCCGCAGGATCTGATACCGGGGTTGTTTGGTAGTCCAGAACAAGCCGGGTTTACAAAGTTTGTTAATGTGATACTTGTCTTGTGGTTGTTTTCTTGGGTATGCAATGTGTGTTTCAGAACGTCATTTACTGAGATAGTGTTTGGAGTTGAGTGAGTATATGTGATGTTGTGTGGACGTGTTCTCATGTTGTACTGTTATTTGGCAAGTTTATTTGTGTTTGTGTTTTTTATATGTAAGTGTGTGGAGGGAGAGTGAAGATTATTTCGTTAAAAGCAGGGAGAAGAAGTTAATCAAGTGAGAAGGTTAAGAGTTTGGATTTGGCTTAAAAATGAAGTGTGATAGTAGTGTCAAATATGAGGGGAATATATGTTGTGTGAGTGCATTGAGGTAGGGGGAAGGGTATATTGAGAAATCGTCAATGTTGATTATTCTGGAAACTTCAGGACAGGATCATCCTAGAATTCATCGGGATAGTAAGGTTATGAGAGGAGAAAGTGATAGAAGAATAGTATTTAATAGAAGTAGGTAAGTGTTGAGAGCTCTAGATGTGTGTTTAATTCTGTCTTGGTTTTGGTGAGATTTGTTGGTAGCTTTCTTTTCCTTTCTGGGTTAAAATCTTTAGCTATCTATAAGATGAATAGATAACGAGCATTCGTACATGGCATCATCATCGAGGAGGGGGCAGAGTTTGCCTATCGTCATGATATCGCTCGCCACATTTCTCTACAAGCTGAGATGGTAAAGGAAATATCTAAGGTGTGGATTGAAAATTGTCCAATTCAAGGTCCAAGTAATCCTAAAAGAACTTGAAATGCATGGGGTTACTTTCTCTGTTACTTGCAGGGGAAAATCAAGTTAGTTCATTTATTTTGAATGACAGCCGTTGGACCTTTCGAGCTACAGTACATTCTTATCACTGGAGTGACTTTAAGAAATGTTTAATTACAACAGAGCGAAATTAACTGTGTACATTCATGGAAGAATATACATGTGGCACATACAAACTCGGATTTGTAGTATATTAAAGATCATTGTGCTATCAATCCAAACAACAAAATTGTAGCTTATTTTTGCATTACGACCCTTGGTTCTCAGGAAAGATTCAGCATTAATGGTTCATGCCCATGGCCACAACAAACAACGCCTGAGTCTCCTCCAGATGAAGTCTTTAAGAATTGGTTTCTTTAAAAAGATTTCCGTAAAGAAATGTCATACTGACTGATGTTAGAGTCTATATCACGAAGGTTCACTGAAATCATGGATTATGTCGAATAGTCATTCCAGAACTTGTTGAAACAGAGACGAGAAAAAAAATCTATATTACAAATTATATTTGGTCATAACTTTAAAACGAATCGATATTCAGTTGTCCCTGGTTCGAACCATGTGCAAGGAATAGATGTTTCACTGCGGCTGTCCAATTATCCATTCCATAAGTTCATCATCTATTCTTGTTGCGGAAGATGGCATAAAAGCGAAGTGAAATAAGTACGAAGGTCATCCAGAAAATAAAGACCGTTTGGTTATACAAAATGAAAAACACAATATTTATTGGAAAAAAAACAATTCTGTTACATACCTGAAGCTTCCTTCACTTCTCTACATAATCACCTCCTACATTTAAACATTTGTCGTATCTGGGCACGAGCTTCAGAATTCCCATGTTATACTCTTCTGCCGCCAGTTCATTAAGTCAGGTGGTCACTGCATTCTCCAACTCTTTATCACTTCCAAAACGTTTACCGCCCAGAAACTCTCTCAGCTTACGAAAAAGGTGGAAATCGCTAGGAGCAAGGTCCGGACTATAGGGTGGATGATCAAATATTTCTCATCAGAATTGATCCAGCAATTCTTGAGTTGCACCCGCAGTGTGAGGGCGGGCATTGTTGTGCGTAAGCACAATTCCTCCAGAAAGCATTCCTCGACTTCTGTTTTGGATGGCTCGCCGTAGTTTTCTTAGTCTCTTACAATAACGATTTGCATTGATCGCAGTGCCTTTAGACGGAAATGCGCGAGCGGTCTTTTGTTTGAATGCAGTGACCACCTGGCTTAATGAACTGGCGGCAGAAGAGTATAACATGGGAATTCTGAAGCTCGTGCCCAGATACAACAAATGTTTAAATGTAGGAGGTGATTATGTAGAGAAGTGAAGGAAGCTTCGGGTATGTAACAGAATTCTTTTTTTTTATTTAATAAATATTGTGTTTTTCATTTTGTATAACCAAACGGTCTTTTTTTTCTGGATGACCCTATGAATAGTAAGAAAGAATCGAACGAAAAACTATTTTTCCATTTCCATTTTCTATTCGCAGCCCCCAGTTGTATAAAGGAAGGATACCTTTGACAAGAACGATAGCGCCTATGTTCTATATCATTCTTCTTTTCCATCCATTGTACTCTCACTTCTCTGACGCGATTAACATGATGTTGATTAGCAACGTTAATTAAAACACCCAACCAACGAAACAATCCACAAAAATGCAACAAAGCGGAGCACATTACGAATATGAGAACCGTATGATACAATGAAACAGCTTAGGATTTAGTATTAAAGTGCGAATTGGAATCAAGTTATATGGCTGCAGACTGGTGAACGGCATAGATGTAATCGCTATATGTTCACTGGAATCAATGAATCAAATAACTAGGCAAGGCTATCAGTTCAAACTAGAATACGAAATGGGACCAATTTCGCTCGCTCGTAATCGTTCGATTTGATTGGTTGATTTGCTTTATTTTACTTCGTATTTTGTGCCAGGGACCCCTGGCATCATATTAGCCGGGGCTAATCTTTAAGTACGGAAACATGATTCACATGTGCAAAATCCCATTTCGTACATATGAGCATTGCTATGGAGTCATTCTAGTTTCAGTATGTAACAGGTTAGCGATTTGTTTTAGTTCACGTTTGATGAAAATCAGTTCAGTAAACCATGTGGGGTTTGCATGTTTATACGTTTTTCAAGACTTCTTATTTAACAATGTAATGTTTGGGGATGGATGATGATTTACAAGACAATCTACATTCCCACATTGCTGTATGGAACAGAGAGCTTGACATTATTACCGAAACAGAATAGCAGATTTCAAGCAGCAGAGATGAGATACCTACGAAAAGTAGTAGGAAAAGCTAGAAGAGATAGGATTAGAAATACCACCTTTAGAGACCAGTTACAGCAAAAACAATTGGAAACAATAGAGAGAAAAGCACTGCAATGGTTTGGACATGTTACGAGAATGGAGGAGGAGACAGGTGCTGGAGGCCCGACCAGAAGGCAAGAGGGGAAGAGGACGACCAAGAGTTCAATGGGAAGAGTATGTGGAAAAGATAGGAAAGAAGAAAGGGAAAACAATGCCGGAAGTCCGAAAACTAGCCTTGGACCGAAAGGTGTACAGGAAGTGGATGATGGAACCCGACGCTTAAGGGCAGAAGGGGATGGAAAACAAGAAGCAGCAATGGTTCCTCCATAAAAGTTTCAACTGTCGTCACAAGCACTAATCTCTGATACTGTGAGACCCTAATGAAACTATATCTAAGGTTATATGAACAATGGACAACTCGCTGGCACATCTGTGTCAACACGGAGAAAACCTCAGTCGTTATTTTTACAAGAAGACCACAATACCAACAGGCGCTAAGCCTTCATGGCTACAGGATTTCGTCTGCGAAAAGAGTCCGCTACTTGGGAGTCCTCTTCGACAGAAGCATGACCTTTGGAGATCACATCAAAGACCTTGCTGATAGAGGTAACAGACGCATCCGGTATCTTTATCCCATTCTGAAGACTTCAGCGCTCACATGGAAGAATAGCTAGACTTGATATATACCGGGTGCTCATTCGGACACTGATCACATATGCTTGTATAATCTGGATGCATGGGTGTGACTCGGGACCTAATTTTGGAGGAGCAAAATCGAACTTGGGACTTAACTTTCAGGGGCAGAATCAAACATGGGATTTAACTTTGGGAGCAGAATTAAACTTGGGACTTAACTTTAGGGAGCAAGACAGGATCGACAAGTTTTCCGTCCCGTAAGAAGTCCAGAACTATGTTGCTAAATAACTTAGATTTGCGCAATCATAAAATATACTCTTCAATACTTTGCTACTCATGTTCCAGGAGGTTAAGAAACGTATCCTTAATTTTTAAATTTAGTAAACTGAAAATTGGGGGGCGGCAAATGCCCACCTTCCCCCACCAAGTTACGCCTATATCTGGATGCACAGTGCTTTCAGTCATTTGAGAAGACTTCACGTTGTACAAAACAAGACTCTGAGGATCATTACAGCGGGAGACAGATATACTCCAAACGCTGAAATTTAAAGATCCTGTAGAAGATATCCTGCTAGAAGAATTCATTGCATAATTCATTCGTTTTATATGAATTCTAAGGTGAAAATCTACAAGTGTAATATGTCAAATTAAAGTTAAGCATTTACACTTTCTTTTTGTTTGGAACATTTTCTTCTCAGATGCCTAGATTATTAATAAATTAATGATAAACAAAATTAATAGTAAAAAATACGATTGTTTTTACTAATCCGTGATTAACTACTTAACGGTTGCTTCTATCAAAAAATAACATTAAATATAGAACACATATCAAGCTTTCATTTGAAAGAAGATCGTTGAGACAGGACCGTTGGTTTCAGAGATATAGTCATTGTTTCAGATGTCAACATCCGCCATCTTGTATTAGCCGCCATTTCTATTAGCTACAACTTTGAAATGGCAATCATGGTCTTTTTGTACCCTTACACACTCATATTACTGTGCCATAAAGGAAAATTAGTACTCCCAAATTATACCGTATTCTTGGCTAGCCCATAAACTAATTATTCGAGAAAGAAATAAAAATGGGAAAATGAAGTAGAAAGTTAATAGATATTATTAGAACAAACATCTATTGACAATAATTTAAAATAAATAAAAATATAGTTCACATTCACATTTTGGAAGTTATACAAAAAATATCTCCTCTTTTTTTTTTAACGGAGACCCTGTGTGTTTATTTCCCATCCGGAGTCAATATATCATTGGGAATCATACAGGAGCCGATTTACTGAAGCGGGGGAGGTATGGGGCAGGATCAAAGAGAAAAAATGACGCAGCTAAATTGCCCGAAATGGGCATACTTTACATTGCCCCGATATGTAAAATTAATTGGTTTATTGATCTCAATTAATGTCATGTATAATTTTTAGTGTTTCTGGATACTGAGTTTTATTTACTACAAGGGATAAATGTTGCTCTTCAGCAGCATATATTGAAATATTCAAATTGTAATTCCCGAGATATGTTTTTCTTGTCAATGTATTCATTTAATTAGGTTTTCTAAACGACCGAAGAAAATAAGGAAGAAAGAAAGGAAAACGAAGTGTTGAAGAAGAGAAAGACAAAAGAAAGGAAGGAAGATTGTATAAAGAATGCTCTCAGTAAAACTTTCGCTCAGGTTCCTGGGAGAAAGAAGCGCACCTGACTCACCGCCGAGAGCAATGCCTTCGCCAACAACTATTTATTTCGTTTCATTTCAGGTGTGACTTTTGTGTGGTGCACTATGGAGATTCTTACAACTACTAAGGGCAATACTTCAGGAGAAAGAATTACTATTCTGAGTAGAGCAGGTGCACGGGTTCACCAACCGAAAATGGCGCTCGGTGGCGCTCGCAGTGTTGCCAACCTCCTACTCGAAAAAATCACCAAGATTTTTGTTTTTGGGTCTAACCTAACCTCAAGCAAGGAGCTGGCAACACTGCTTGAGGCTTTTCTCGCGGTGTTGCCAACTCACCTTAAGAATATTTCACCATGTGATATTTGATAGGCGAAGCTAACCTACGAATAAGAGTTGACAACACTGACTAGCCGGGTTCACCAGCATTAATTGGCGATCAGTTTTGCCAACTCACCTCAAGAATATTTCACCATGTGATATTTTACAAGCGAAGCTAACCTACGAATGGGAGTTGGCAACACTAGCAACATTAATTACGGTTGAGTGTTGCCAACTCACCCTAAAAATATTTCACCATGTGATATTTTACAGGCGAAGCTAACCTACGAATAAGAGTTAGCAACACTGATTAGTGTAATCAGCTCAGTTGAGCGCCATCAATTGGCGATCAGTGTTGCCAACTCACCCCAAGAATATTTCACCATATGATATTTTACAAGCGAAGCTAACCTACGAATGGGAGTTGGCAACATTGACTAGTGGAGGTGCACGGGTTCACCAGCATCAATTGCGGTTCAGTGTTGCCAACTCACCCCAAGAATATTCCACTATGTGATATTTTACAGACGAAGCTAACCTACAAATGGGAGTTGGCAACACTGACTAGTGTAATCAACCCGGTTCTGCGCCGTCAATTGGCGATCAGTGTTGCCAACTCACCCCAAGAATATTTTACCATGTGATATTTTATTTCCAAGTCCCGGGGACACCAATGTATATCGTGATTTTTGTAAACCTCTCTCGGGAACGATGTGCCACACACACGCGCGCGCGCCTCATTAATTACGCTGACGATGTTTCGCAACGAAGAAAACAGCACCAAAACATCAAAAATTTATTTTACTCATTTGACGTTCGCCAAAACCTCAAAAGTCCCGGTCAAATGTTTGTATATCGTGACCTTTGTAAACCTCTCTCGGGAACGATGTGCCACACACGCGCGCGCTGGCGCTTCTTATTATTTTCGTATTGTGACCCAAGCAAAAAAAAAACAAATAATAATTGTTGTTTTTAGGATGCCTGGCCCCTAACCCCGCCAGGGTGCGTGGTGCCCAACCCAAAAAGGTTCTAATGGCTGCGGTTCTAGATAGCCGCACCTCTGTAGAGTTTCACGTGTTTTTTTTTTTCCCCCAAACTTCCATGAAACCCTACAGAGGACCTCCGTAATGCATGCAACGTGTACTAACGACTCTAGTGTTATTTTGATGTTGTAATATTTTTGGATATAGAGTTTTATTGTGAGATATACATAAAAATAATTATGTTTATTATAATATTTTCTTGATGAAGATGGAGAATGTATGTGTGTGTTACAAATAAAGTTGCATGCTTATTTTTTTAGTGTGTGTGTATGTGTATGTGTATGTGTTTTTGATGTTTGACAGCATCTGAAACGATAAAAAAATTTTATTGTTAATTTTCTCATGTAAAAACACCAACAACAAAATTTTTGTGCAAATTTTCTGATTGTTTTGTGCTATAGTGCAAAAAGATATTGTAACTGATGAAATTGATATTGTAATTGATCTTGAACTAGTGAAATTTTCGTATTGTGCTATTGAAACTGATTGTGCTAGTACAAAAATTTCTTATTGTGCAAGAAAAAATGTTAAAAAAACTTGTTAAAACTGCTCTGTGACCCTCTCGTTCTTCACGTCGTGGACGAAGGACTTCTCTGCAATCAGGATGACGCTGCACACGGTGTCCTCGGGCAACGGACTGTTGAACTCGCAGACGACCTTGATGTTGGTTCGATCGTTGACCACCACCTGCTTCCTCTTCGTCGTGTTGATGACGAACATGGGTCTGCGGGTTTTGAATTCGCTGGGTGTGTAGTACATGTCCATGCTTCCCTCGGTCACGCGCTTGTAAGCCGTGTAAGCTTCGTAAAGTTTGAGGTAATCGTCTTTGGTCATGTCGAGGTTGTAATTTTCGCGCGGGAAGACTTCGTTGCGTCCATTCTTGAGATAAATGTTTTTGATCTTACAGTCGTCGAATTTGCTGGAATTTTTTTCCTGGTTGTTATCGCGACCGGTTTGAAAGAGCACTACGACGAAATCTGGCATGTCGAACTGTATGTTGTTGAACTGTGTCGTCACGTCGAATTCCATGTGACTCCCCGATGCCATCTTCTGCACGCACTGGTAACCGTGAAAGTGAATCGGTACCTGCGGACTCTTTAAGATCTCCGCTTTGTACTTGAGGGCGTAGTTTGTTTCGTATTCCACGATCGGCATTCTCAATTCCATGCTCCGGATGACGCACTTGGCCGCTTCAGGTAATGTGTTGGCTATCGGCGTGCCGTCAGCGTTCAAGTTGGTGTATCGCATCAGCGCGTCGTTGTCGTTGGCCGCTCTTCGAAATGTGACGCGCAATCCTCCCTTCCACATGATCTCCTTGTAGTCCGAGAAGAATCCCGGCAGCAGACGCATGGGAAAAAGCACTGTGTGACTTCTAGTCGATATTTTGGTCCCTGCTTCGAATCCTCCCGCCTGGTAGTATGCTGCATCCGTTTTGGATAATTTCAATGTTCCCACTGCCGTCGACGTGATGCCTGGATAGTCTATTCTGTCTATGACGGTGTTGTGTTTCCTCACCTCCACCTGCGAGAACAGGTGAGGCACGAAGTTGTCCACGAGTATCAAATTTGCATTGGGCGGAAACGCTTCTCCGCTTTCTTTCTTCACCACGTCGAATTGAAGGTAGAGGTCCGCTCTGTGAGGATGAACGAACCCGTCGCCTACGTCCACGTCGTATTCGATCTCCCTGTTCGCTTCGTTGAGATTGGCGAACGTGCGACGGTTGGGAGGGAAAGATTGCAATTCGTAACTTTCGATTTGTTCCATTTTTACTATGTATGGTTATTTATTATACGTTGATCTCCACGATGGCCGTCGTAGTGGCACCTGCGAAATCCACCACCTCTCCTTTCTCGTTTGTCACCACCAACTCTATGTCGTCTATGCGGTTGCGGCATACTGGAAAATAGATTGGCGAAGAGGGCGTGTAGATGATCGGTTCCATGAATTCGGAACTGGGTTTGAACGTGGCTATGATTCCCGTCTGCTTGTGACTTCCTAACAATCCGTCCGAGGATTTCGTGATCATGCCTTCTGCTACGTTGCAGTGAACGTTTAGAGTTTCTATGGCTAGAAATTTAGGAATGTTGGTTGCCGTGTGTTTGATGCCGGCTTCGAGTTTGGTGTTGTTCTCGAAACCTAAAAGTTCTCCCATGGTGCCCAGGTCCACGGTCTCCGTCGCCGACACGATTTCCACTCTGTGCGTGACCGAATTTTGAGAAAGGTACGTGCCTTTGGGTAATTGAGCTTGCAAAGTGGAAAGATTGTATTGGCCTGGCGTGACGACGATGTGTTCGCTTCCGACGCTAATTTTATTATTGTGCTGCGTGACGTTAGGTATGAGGTACATGCTGTAGAATGCACGCAGAGCTACGGATTTAGGATAGACGATGTCGTCGTGCAGCGTGAGTTTCAGGATCGAAGATTCGCTCGTGAGATGGAACACGCCCATCGTGTTTCAGGTTCCACAATGCTTTCTGAAAATGTTCCACCGACGGGTTATTTATTTTAGACATGTATGCGAGAACGGAAAGGCATAGGTGGCCGCAGTTAACATCGGTGAAACCCTGGATGCGTTTGTCATTGTAGTAGAGGTTGGCAACACTGAGATACTTCACCAACCTGGCAGGTGGTGTGCCACCGAACGAATCGAAAACAAATGCATTGTTATCGTCAATTTTGAGGTAGCATATCCAATGTGTACCAGGATTTTTGTAACTGTCCAGGTTGACCACGCCATACTCTTTTTTCTTCACAGCAGAGGGTAGAGAATCGGACATGAAAACACCCCTGAAGTTTCTTATTCCCAACAGTTCGATCAGAGATTCAATATCGAAGTTGGACAGGGCTTCTTCTTTTTTTTATATTTTTTCAAAGCATCGAGGTTGCTTTTTTGCTTTTTGGTTATACCTTTCCCCTTCTTCTCCATAGCCAGATTGTGACGTTTCTGTTCTTCCAATTCTGCTTTGTTCTTCTTCGAGTCGATGACGGTTTTCGCGATGGCGGCGCTACCGCCGGCCAAACTTCCAACGGCCCCCAATGCTGCCAGGATGGCTGGGATGCTGAATATGAAACCTCCAATCTTTTGCTGTTTCCGCGAACGCTGCAAGCGTTTCAATTGAGGTGTGCTGAGAAGTAATTTCATTCCGTGTCCTTTTGTCAAGCAAGAACGTTTCTTCTCGCGTTGTTTCTTGGTGAGTAAACCATCGAGGGCACCTAGATTTTTCAGATTGGAGTATGGTATCTGGTACACGACACCTTTGGGCTTCATGTTGATGCTTTATATGTTATCTTCACGATATGTTATTTATATATATGTTCTGAGATTTTTTTGTTTTGTGTAATTTTTTCGGTATGTTATTTATATATAAATGTTCAGAGATTTTTTTTTGTTCCGTATAATTTTTTTTCAAGAATATACTGCGCGCAGAACCGTTACACAAATTCTATTACGTGCTTTGTTTTTTTACCAAAAAGTTCTTTTGTACCCTTGTACACGATTCGAGTTTTGTTCTCGATTAAAATAGCTAGCTTCTCGTCGGATAACATGTCAGCGTATCGATCTGGTAAAAATAGACTGTATTGTGCGTTGAGCAGCAGACGTGCCTTGGGACCATACTGGGTAGAAACAATTGAACCGGAAGTTATCGTGTAAGGTTTGTCCACTTCCAATTCCCGAATTTTTACATACTCTACTGACAAATTTAGCATTTGTTTCAATGCTTGGAGGTCACTCATTTTTTCAGTTGTCATATCGAAGAGAAATTTTCAGTGTGTGTGTTAGAGAAATTTAGTTTTTTTTTTTTCACGATGTGTGTTATTTATATATACCGAAGATTTTTTTCACGATGTGTGTTATTTATATATATATTTTTTTTCACGGTTTGTATCGAAGATTTTTTTTGTGTGTGTGCGTTAGAGGAAGAAAGTTCGTGCTTCGGAAAACGCAATGATGTGCGTGATGATTTCTTCAGTTTCCTGTTTGGACTTACACCAATCATCAGTATATCGTCTTCTCCCCTGCCTCGCCTCGTGCAGTTCGTCTAACCTATCGTTTAATTTTTCCCCCGCAACCGAAAAAAGAGTGTCAAGATCACCGCTCCTCATTCCACTGATCTCCCGAAGATGGCCCTTGATAAGCATTTCACAAGGGATACGAAATTTCGGAGTTGTTCTTGCTACGTGTAAAAGTTTCCCTACATCCTCGCAAGCGTGTTTGAATATTTTACATAGCAGTTCGTGCGGCAAATCGGTTATGCAAGACATGTTGTTATTATTTTTTTTTACTGTATGTTATTTATTTATACACCCCATCCAAATTTTTGTTTTGTGTTCATGGCGATGGTGGTGCCCAGTGCTGCAACTCTTTCTCCCAGCGAAGCGTCTCTGCTGACGAATCTTTCGAAAGCTGCGTGCTCTAACTTTCTGTCTGCTTCGTGACGTGCATCCAGATCGGTGCGAGTGGTGTTGTAAGCGATGTCGTGATCTTTGCATGCGGCGTCCAACGGATTCACACCCTTGTCTCCTCTCTCCAATCTTTTCTCGAGTTTGGTACCTGGTCCGCAGTACTGGTAGCCGGGTAAATGCATCTCGAAAGGTAACTTGTTGATGATGTTGTTCACGAGCCCCTTTCCTTCGGCCACGTTCCAGAATCTCGGAGGCAGCGTGTTGATAATTTTGATGAGGTAACCTATGCCCTTGTCGTCGTTCACGATGAAGTTGGAAAGTTTTGTGCTGATCATGTCCACAATTCCTACCTTCTCGTTGTAGAAATTACGATTGCCTGCATTCTCCTCTCCTGCAATAACCAACAATCGGTCTATGAGCTTGCGCACGTCGTCCACCCACACAAACTCTTTGGGCAGGGTGTTGTAGAGTTTGACTCCGCTGCCTGTTTTCACCTGGTTCCATATCGGCTTGATGAGATTCCTGTACTTCTCGCCGCTGCTGGATTTGACCCTATTCTGCGAGGCATCGTTGTTCTGGTACAAGGCATCCGTCATGATCAAAATTTCTTTGTAACTCTGGTAATCTTCGTCGGTGTAATCTTTCGGCTGCTTTTTGGCAACGAGTTCCCACAGTCCCACCGTACCCGGATACCTGTTCCAACTATCCTTGTCGCCTAAATTAACTTTAATGTCGTTGCCTTCGAAGGTCACCTTCGATTTTCCAATCTTCCAAACCACACCGCCGCCTTCGTTGCTCTCCATGCTCGGATACAATCCGAACACTTCATCTTTGTCGAATTTCCCCGTGCTCAGGTAGTCTCGTGCCAAAGGTCCCAACTCGATCTTATCCGAAGACGTGCTACCTATGGCTCGACGTCGTGCCGGTACGTCCTTCAGTTCGAACGGCGTCGAAGGAATGCTCGAAATAGGCGTGGGTACGGTGTAACTTTTAGCTGCAAGTGGTACGAGTTCGTTGATCAAATTTTTATTTTGTTCCGTGACGCCTTTAATTTCTTTACCTAGATCGCTGATGGCGTCGATCACAGGCTGATCTTGTCGTTTCTTCTCTTCGTAGAATCCGCGATTCTCGGATTTCCAACCTTTGAAGCGTTTCGCGAGGTAATCGCGAAGCTTGAGATTTTCGTCTTCGATTTTTCGTTTCGTCATAATGTTATTTATACACGTCGTTTCTCACAACGTTGCAACGTTTAGAAAGTCGTTGATTTTGTTTCTGTATTTTCCGTCGTTGGGTTTCCTCGTCATGTCGATCGTCGCGAATCCGAAATCGTCACTGTTCCAACAGTGGGAGCAGCAGCGTTCCGAAAATTGATTGTAGTTCATGTCTCCGCCTACATAGTCATCGTACGCGTGCTTGAGGTTAGTGTGATCTTGGCGAAACAAACATATGAAATTAGCGTTGTCGCGTACTAACTGTTTTGGAATTTTGGAAAACGTTTGAGCTAGGTAAAAGCAATCCATTCCTTTGTGACGACCCAGCGTGAAAAAGTTGCGAATTTCATTTTGATTTTCCAGGATGACGTCGTCGAACACAACAACTGAATTTTCACGACAATCGTCGAGTGGTTTTATTTCCGAAGCGAACGTTGCAATGTCCAGACCATCGTACAGTTTCATCAGTTGCTGGTATTTGGATTGCTCCAAACTTTTCGAAAATACGTAGAGGTGCCTGTTCTTCCAATCTAACCAATTAGGTGCGAGGAGAAAATTGTCCACGAACAGTGTTGTTTTTCCACACCCTGAAGGACCTACGATTAGACAGCGAATGTTGTCGGGAAGCAACTCGCCGTTCCTTTTCTTCTTTCGATTTTCCGAATCAGGTAGACGTTTCACCACGTTCCACGTACTCACAAGATCACTTCGTTTGCGTCGATCCAACTTTTTTCCGGAAGTCCCAGCCATTTGACAAACAGTTTGTCGCCTTTCCTACGCAATACTTTCTCGATGAGGTACGTGTCGGGATGTTTTGTTTTAGAGAGTTCCTCTTCGTAAAATCTTCCTTTCAAAATCTCGCCGCTACTATCTTTTATTATATACGTGTGTCGGTTTCCGGGTAAAACTCGAACCAGCGTAAAAAGTTCCGTGCTCCAATTTTTTGTGAACCCCTTCTCGAAGGTGCGTTTGAATTTGCTGATCCTCACCTGGTCTCCAATTTTGAATTTTGATTTCTTGGTAGTTGTGGGAGTGTACTTTGGACAGTAAACTGTAGAAATTAAACGCTGCTCGTCAGATTTCGTAACGTCAGCTGGCTTCATGCCTATCGTTCTGTGTACCGTATCATTATAGGTGTCGACGAGTTCCGGTAGTATGTCGACCCATTTGTAATTCCCCCGAAGCGTGAATCGTTTCCACATGTGTGTTTTCAAGGTTCGATTAAATCTTTCCACGATGCTGGCTTTGATGTGACTGAAGGTTGAATAATGTCGAATGTCGTGTTTCCGAATAAACTTTTGGAATACGACATTGTAAAATTCTTTACCGTTGTCTGTTTGCAAAAACCGTGGTCGTCTGTCGCTTTCGTGAAAAATTGTCTTGAATGCTTCCGTTACGCACGTTCCCGTTTTGGCCTTCAAAGGTAGAGCCCATGCGAATTTCGAAAACGTGTCTATGACGGTAAGGAGGTACTTGTTGCCCTTGTTCAATTTATGCACATTTTTTAGATTGCCGCTGCTCATCTCCACGAGGTCACTTTGCCAGAGGTCGTCGATTCCCTTGGTCACCACCGCCAAACGTTCGTAGTTGCGGCGTGCAGGTTTATGCAATTCTTCGACGATGGCTTGCCTAGACATTTTTTAGAGATTACGTTTGAAGAGAAGCACCAGCGTGATGGGATTCAAAGAGGGTGGTACTTCGCTCGTGTTTTGAATGATCAGCTTATCGCCGGCACTCACGTCAAAAACGGTGAGATCTTCGTCTTCGTGTATTTCATATATGTTGCGCGTTTCGTTCCAACGTGCCAGAGGAATGTTTCCTGCTTTCTGGACACCACGATTCGATATCAAGGTCATGGTGGGAACGCTAGCTTTTCTGCCGTGAGACCAATACGAAAATTCATTTATCTGAATCGTGCCATCGAGGAGAAACTTGTAGTACGGATGATAAGGATGTAACATGTACAGTTTGTTACCTTCGACGAACGTGGAGATTCTCTGTTGATTGGGTACGCTGTTGATTTCGATGGCTTGCAGAGAATGCAGTTTAGCAAATTTAGTATCGACGCTAACGAGGTTGCTGTGAAGCTGTCCCAGTGTATTTTGTACAGGCAACAAATGTTCGACGATGGTATCCGTTACTGAAGAAAATGACGGTTTGATTTTCACTTCCACGTTCAACTGCTTGAAGTTTTCGTTGAGTTCTTGTAATTTGGCACCGAAAGAGGCCAGCGTCGATTCCTGCGTGGATTCCAGCACTCCAACTTGATCTCTGATGTTGACGACGATACTCTGAAGGTTCTCGACTTGATTCAATTTCGAACTTTTCTCGGTAAGATCGTTCACGATGCTTCGCATCTCGGTAAACTGTGTGTGAAGGTCGGCGACGCTCTGCGAAGTGGGCAGCGTCGACACCAGCGAAGTAAGTTCGTCTCGAATCTGTTCCACGTTCACCGTTTCCGTTTCCAGTCGTTTCAGCATACGTGATATGTTTCTTTTCAAAGCGTGCAATTCTTTTGAGGTGGGGAGATTGGCCACCCTACTCTCGAGATCGCTCAACGAACTTTTGATGTCGCTCGATTCGGATAGTACCGTCACCGCCGTTTTCAATTTTTCCAAATCTTCGCTCGAAGGTACGCTCGTCCGCAACGATTCCAAGTCACCCTGTATGTTGTCTAGTACGTGATGAAAATGAGCAAGGTTCGATTCGACGTTCAAATTTTCTAAATATTCGATCTTCTGCTGAACCGTGCTCAACGTGTCTTGTATGCTCGTCAACGCACTTGCTTCAGCGTGAATATTTTTAATTTCTTCGTTGATCAACTCCAGAGACGCCTGAAGCGTAGCGATGGTGGTTTGAATGTGTTCGAAATCTTGATAAGCCTCCAATTGAATTTTTATGTTCGCGACGCTTTTGCCGATGACCTGCAGTTCGTCTGACGATGGTAGGTTCGTCATGGTATCTTCCAAAGTTTGTAACTTGGATTTAATTTCTTCCAACGTGCCGGCGAATTCTTCTTGTAATTTGGAAACAACAACATGCAAGCGTTCTACATCAATATCCTTCACAACGGTTTGAAGTTCAGAGAAATTCTTTTCGATTGCCGAAGTTCGTTCTTCGATTTCGAGTTTCAATTTTTCCAAATCTTCATTTTTCGATTGAAATTGTTGTAATTTGGCCAAATCATTTTGAAGCTTATCCACGCTCAACTGTATATTTTGAACGTTGTCGTAAGAAGGTACGTCGACATAATTTTTTATGAGCGTTTTCAGTTCGGAATCGATTTTCAGAATGGGGTCGAGACATTGCGTTTGGAGCGTAGCGATCTCCGACTCTAAACTTTTGTTTAAGGTCTCCTGCAAAGCGATCAAATCGCTCCTCAACTTTTTAATTCGGACGTCCAACATGAGAATCTCTTCTGCGTGGTCTACACGCTTAGTGTTGCCGAAAATATCGTTAGGCATTTTGGTTAACGGTTATTTATAATAGGATAGACGATTCGTAATTCTACGAAGAGAGGAATGAGTTTGTCGTAATCTCCTAGGAGTTCCACGTACAGGTAATCTCCTGCGGAAACATCGTACGTAATGTTAGAAAGCATCTTGTCGTGCTTGATTCGAAAAATGTTCTTGCCGGTAGATATTTTGATTTCGCCTACGTTTTCCGGATTCACGGTGATTTGAAGTTTTCCATCAATCGGAATTTCGTAGAAATGTAAATTGTTGTTGAAGACGTAAAACATCTTGCCCACATCGTCATCCAATTTCGTCCAAATGCTGTTAAGGTGAACGATCAGTAGACCGTTGAGTTTAGTTAACATGGAAGGTAGAAATTCATGATCTGTCGTCGCGCGGTGTACAGTCTCCATGTTGGTTTGTTTTCGGAAACCAAAGAGATTCATATTATGCTGGTTATTTAAAATACGGTCAAAGTTTTTTGTAATAACAGTCAGTGTTGTTTTTTTTGTTTTCTTTTTTTTTGTTTTGTTTTTATGAATCTTCTGTTGAAGATGGGCATATGTTGCAGGTTTTGCTTTCTGCTAAGCGATAGTGTCCCCACGGCAGTGTGTGGATTCCACACTCGAGGACGCACCTCTTGTCGTCGTTGGGATCCAGGGCAATCTTCCTCACCTTGTTGGTGGTCAACACATGGTCGACGCTCTGGATGCGCTGTTCTGCTCTTAGAACCGACGACTTGGTTTTGAGGCAATCGACGAAGTCCTCGAATGTGAGATGCTCCCGAACCACCTGTCTGCCGACACCCTTGGCCTTTTTGGTAACGCTGCCCTCGGCTTTGATGGTATAGGCCTTGGCGCGAAGACCTGCAAACTCGAGAATCACGTCTCCGTCCTTCTCGTCTTTGAGTTTGCCAGGCACTTTTTTGTTGCGGGCCAGGATATCGTACTGGTTCGGCTGGGGATAGCCCGAGGTGTCGAAGAGGTTAACCAAAGATGGAACTGTGGCTATATCCCCGTATGCGTCGGCTGTGCGAACGTGGTACACCAAACTGTCCGTGTCCGTATAGAGAAGCGAGATGTTGTGGCCGTAGTGTGGACGTAATATGTCGTAGTATGTCTCGAACATGTGGAGCTTGCTCAGATCCAGAACAGTGGCTCCAACGTAGATGGGCTTGGTGAGTTTCACCACACCTTGCCTCATGTGAATCAGAGCCAGCTGCTCGTTATAGATTGTTCGAGACTTGAACAATGGACTCGCGACAAGCTGACGACATCGCTCTTTCCTCGTCACCAATTTTATGTCCACGCGATTCCGTACATTCTCCATGGTTTTACCAAACACTGCATTATTCATGAGCTTGAAGAAATCCTTATCAAGCTCGGACGTGGCTGCGGTGCGGTGTTGAGTGTTGACTTCAATATATGGACGCAACCATGGAGAATGCTCGAACTTGAGGATGCGGTGAACTGCGTGGACCGTGACCCCTCGCTGCATCAACCACCGGAGATTCTTGTAGTGCAGGACGTAATTCTTCTTGGGCTCGAAATCCATAACGAGCTTCTTCTGGTTGGAATCGGGTGGACACTTGAACTCGGGTGCAGGGGGAAGATCGCAGAACGAATCCTGCAGCTTCTCGGAGAACTCAAGGTCCACCTCGGCGAAGAACCCATGTTCCGAATCGTCGAAACCTTTAATGTTGAAGTTGGAAGGGTCAGCCCACTCGAACCCTCTAAAAGGGAGTGGCTGCATCATGGAGTGCCCGTACAAGTTATTCACGTCCGTGTGCATGATGTAGCTCGACGGTTGGGTGGAGTCGTAGCCAGTAGCCATGTGACGGTTGTTGGCGCGCGCGTGCCGTTGCGACACCTGGACCATGCCACCCCGCACGGCGCGTTCCACAAACAGCATCATGTCCACGTCCGAAAGAAGCTCCAGCTTGATTTTCGTCACCAGAAACATGGCTGACCACGCCAGTCCGGGGAGACTATAGAAGTAGGCGGGATCCAGGTGGTAGATGTTCATTGCGGTTGCACGGAACGTCTGGAACACGTCGGCGAGGAGCGTCACATCAAGTCTGAGGTAGGCATCGTGGTAGTCTCCGAGATTTTGGCAATCCAGCTCGCGCCACATGGACTGGGCGTGGTGATATTCTTCGTCGGTGATGTTTGAGCCTCGTAGCTGACTGTAGAACTTCGCCTGGGGAGGTAGCGACGTCTCCGCAAACTTGGTAGAGTCGGTGACGTATTCGTAGGGGTAGACCCCCTTACGCCTGAAGAGACCGGCGTCCAAGTTTGGAAAATTCGCAGAGGTAATGAGCATTTGCTCGTTGCTCAGCTTCCCTGCAAGGGCATCGAGGCTGGCCGGGAGGAACCTCAGGGAGTCGAGGAAGCGAAGCTCGACGGTAGAGCCGGATTCTGGGATCGACACTTGCTTGCTCACACTGATGTAACGCTCCTCGTTCTGGGCGAGAACGTTGATTCGCATGTCGTCGTACCCAAGATGCTTGATCAGGTGGTGAAAGTCGTACCCCGAGCCGTTGTGAAAAAACACAGGGATGAAGCGTGGGTCCCGGGCCATACGGTTGCAATCATTGCACCAAGGACCAACGTACCTACCGTTAAAGTGATCGTGGTGTCGGACTTTACGGTTGTTGGCGATGTACTCCTCGTCGCAGACAGGGCAAGCGATAGCCTCGTCGTGTCTACGTTGATCGTCGGGGGACAGTGGGAGCATAGACTTGGGAGCCAACAGCACCTTCCCTATCTCGATGGCCTCGTCAACCATCCTCTCGAGGAAGTGTTTGGCTGCGTCGGGACCGCGATACACATAGGGCTCGGGGGCGATGTGTTGATCTCGTCGCACCACAACGTAAGCGAAACTGGATGCATCGTGGAGTTGGTAAGGGGTGGTGGAAGAAACTTCAGGATCGGGGTCGCAAGTGGACAGGGGTTTGAGGAAGGCCTCGAAATCCGCGATGATGATAGCAGGGTGCTCCACCATGGCACCGTGCATGTGGAAACGCTCCACGGTGCCAGGTTTGGGCAAGTCTGCCACCCCCGGTTCGTTGGCTTTGCAGTAGAGCTTGTGGTTAGCGAGCTTCTCAACAGCGATGTTGGGACCTCTGATGCGTTGATAATCCTGCTGTTTTTGATTACGAAATTTAGACAAGCACCTGGGACAAACTTCTATGTGGGTTTTGTCTTTGCTCAGCTGGCTCGAAACAAGCCGAGAGAGGGAACGGATGAGAGTGTAGTGGTGATGGGTCTCGTTCTTGATGAGTAGGAGATGAATTTCTTGCACACCATCATCGTCTACGTCGCTCACCCGGATAGGGTACACCACATTTTCGTCGGTGAGGCCGTAAACGTTGATGGCCAACCGAGGGTTGTGTGTACGGGCCTCGAACTTACGAATATCCGAAAGCGCCACCGGGTAGTCGATCCCAACCATCGCATCTTCCAGCTCTGGCTCGTAGGGTAGGTAGTGGTTAACTCGGTGTGGTTGTTTTTTCCAGTGAACAGGGTGTAATGCTGCAAGCACCGACCAGAGAAAGCACTTGGCGTCACTGTTTTGAATGTTCAGGACGGCCTTTTTATCCTCAATCGCTTCTGGTAAGCGGACGTAGCTGGAGGCGGAGAGAGGTACAAACTTGCAAAGTTTGACGCGCAGTTCGTGAGGCTCGCCACACAGCGAACCCCCCGAGCCCTTGGCTTGATGTTCCTCCTGCTTTGCCACCAGCTCCTCGACAAACTTGTTGTAAATATCCTCGAGGTTGTCGACATCCGCCAGATGCAACGTCTTCGCCTTGGTGTTGTGGCAGAAGGTGTAAATTTCATCAGACGGCTTCTTGTACCGACAACGTAGCGATGCGTAGAATTTAGTGGAGTGCGTTGCAAGCGCATCGCCGAGGACGGAAATAATTTGCGTTTGCACGTTCTCTAAAAAGCTACGCACGTCGCATGAGCCCTCCGAAATAAAAGGAAAGTCCTCTAACGAACGCTGGAAAGCAGACTGGTCTGCTTTTATCGCAGGCTTGACGCGTTTGGTGAGTGGTGCATTGATGGAGGCTGCTTCCGCCTTCCTCTTGGTGGAGGTCGAAGGCTGGGCCCCAGATGTATTTTTGCTTAGGCAAGTAAGCTTATGCTTTTTGGCATACGCAATTGTAATATGTTTATTACATCCGGAACACAGTTCGGTAGCAGCCAAATGCTTGCCTGGCACGCAGGTGCGACAATGTCTTGCAAAATGTTCGCTTGATATAGTTTTTTCGCACACAGGGCAACTTTTCATGGAGCGCATTTTTTCGGGGTATGTTTATTTATATATGGGTGGTGTTGTCTTCCTCAAATATATGTTTTAATCAACTCTATAAAAAAATTAAAAAAAATATATAAGAAAAATATGATTGTAGATAGAAAAAACACAATAAATATTGTATGCATGTGTAATTTTATTTAGCTTATTTTTGTTAGACACGAATTTTCTTCAGATTTTATTGCCCATTAGTATATTTTTCGACTATTCTAGTAGAGGCGTGAAACTATGAAAATGTTTTTGTTTATATATATTCTATTGTTTTGGCTAATATAATAGCAAATATATATAGCTATTTTGAAATTCTAAAACTTTCAAGTATACTTAATTTTACATACAAACATACATCATAAAAAATTACACAATCGTATTTTTTTTCCATACGTACATTTTTTTATTTTTGGAAAACAAAGTTATTTTCGATCTCCATTTTTTAAAATCAAACAATAAACATTATTTGTGTTTATAGTATTTGTCGGGCAATAGCAGATAAAACAAGAATAGGTTTTCTACGACCTATAGTTTACGAGTTACAAAACAACTTAGAAATTACATCTTGAAATTTAAATTTAAAATAACTCGAAAACAGAAAGCACTAATCATTATGTTTCCAATAGGTTGTAGAGTACATTTAATTTTTTATCAAATGTCATTAAAATTTTCGAAATAGGGTAAAAACTAAGCCAGCAAATCAAGTTTCTCAAAAAATAAAAAAAAATTGTCTATATTTTCGAAACTTGAGGGGGTGGAATCGATTTTATTTGCTAGTTGAATAGTTTTCGTCAAATCCTATCCAACAAACCTAAAATCATCATCCTAGTTCAATTAGGAGTCGAGAAAATCAATGTCTTGGAAAACGTCTTAAGATAATTGTCTTAAGAAAATTTTCTTGACAGACCGGAAGTAACATCTTGAGATACCGGAAGTCGACTTTCTTAAAGATTAAGATATTTGTCTTAAGACGTTTTCCAAGACATTGATTTTCTCGACTCCTATGGGGGCTAGAACCATGTAACTTTGGTTTATGTATATACCAGTACTTGCCCGACCCCGTGGCCGAGTGGTTAGCACATCGCGCTACAACACCAAGGGTTCCCCGGGTTCAAATCCCGGTCAGGTATGGTTGTTTGTGAATATTCATTTTCATCAATTTCATCACTCATCCCCATCTTCGCAAATTAGCCAAGAGACACAAAATGCGAAGTTAAAATAAACTAAATCAATCAATCAATCAATCATTAAGTTCGTGTTGTAATCATAAAATTAAATTTTAATTAATTTTTTCCTATCCATCTCTCAAATCTATATAGCCTGTTCATATTTGGCATGTCGACCATTTTGTTTACGTAGCAAAAAAAATCTCAAGCCATTTTTGCGAATGCTCGTTGTAGCCATAAGTATATTTGGATATAATTGTCGGATTTTATTTAACATTAGGTTTAAAAATCAATAAGCCTGCATAAAAAAGAAAAAAAACTAAATATTTTAAATAAATTAGATTCGAATAACTATGTACTTCCATTAGTCTTTGCAATAGTGTAGTGGTAGTATTGTAATCAAAAATTTGATACCCGCACAAGTGGTTCTTGAAACTGTAGGTCCAGTCCCGATTAACCTTACGTGCATAAAATAGACTTAAAACATTAAATCTATCAGTACTTCCACTAGCCTCTACAATAGCACTGCAATAGTTTTGTAATTGAAAGTTTGATATCCGTATAAATAGTTTTTGAAACTGTAGGTCCAGTCCCGATTAGTTTTACGTGCATAAAGTGGATTTAAAACATCAAATCAATCAGTACTTCTACTAGCCTCTGCAATAGCACAGCAATAGCATTGTAATCAAAAGTTCGATACCCGCACAAATAGTTCTTGAAACTGTAGGCCCAGTCTCGATTAGCCTTACTGTGCATAAAAATAGATTTAAAATAACAAATCCAACCCAGTGTACACGCGTCAATACTATCCACTATAAGTAAACTAACATGATTATAATCATTGCCCCCCTCCCGATTGTTACCTCGCTTTTATGTTATTCGCGATGAAGAATAGTTTTTTTTTCAAGCATATGTTATATATGCTCATATTTTTTTTGTTTAGCATAATTTCGTTGTTTAATAAAAAACAACACTTTCTGTTCACTAACGCCACTTGCAATTATTATTAACACACACACATGTAAAAAAATAACAAAAAAAAATAAAATTTATTTATAAAAAACTGCTAACAATTTAACACACACAAAACAATAGTATAATTGCGTAAATTTTAGTTTTATAGCTAGTCAAGCAACTTGTGTGCGTATAACTTATGCTGATATGGTACTCACCTGACAGACCAAACTAATTCAGCTTCTATTACACTTGATATTTACACTTGGTATAGCGTACACTTTTATGCGACTGCCCAGTAGCAATACTCGATTGCAACTAATGTGCGCGAGGTTTCTAATAGAAATTTATACCTGCCGGCAGCTAAATTTTCAAGGTTGGTTCGAGTTATGCGTGAACGCCCTTTCCTAGAAAATATATCGTTGACGCCCAGTTGTATTCTGTCGAAAATAAGTAGAATTTGTTTCGTGCAGAATTTATGACAGCTGTGTGAGTGATTGTTTCTTGTGGTCACCCAGTAGATTTGAATCTTGTGTGCCCTTTAGTGTAATCCACCCTTTAGTGCAATCCAGAAAAAAAATATCGTTGAGTTCATCGCACAGCCTGGGTGTGACTGCAGGAAACTGTCAATCACATAGCCGCCGCAAAAGCTGAGAATTTGCACAGTTTTCGGCAGTAACAAATAATCTTGATTTTTGTCGAGTTTCAAAAAGCTTATCACGCCCAGATATTTAAACATCCGGTTTAATTGTTACCGCTGCCGCTAGTTGATCGCACCCATCGTACCCAACCCATCCGGTTTGATTGTTACGCGACATCGCAGCAGTGATTTCCCACGGCAGCTCTTTTCTCCCCCCACGATTGCTTTCAAGCATATCGTTTCGCTCTGTTGCTTTAGTATCCTGGGCTGTAATGATACCATCAACTCGATGGACAACTTTTTGTAGTCGCACCCAGGCGATTGACAGTTTCCTGTTGTGTGATTGATGGTTTCCCATAGTTACCCGCCCAAGTTTCCACACAACACAGTTGAGTTGACCACAGATTTTCAGCTTATCTTCTCAGTCACCCCCAACAGTCGATGAAAATTGTAGATAGGCTGTAATTGATGGCTTCCTGCAGTCACCCACCCAAAGTTTTTACATGGTTGAGTTGACTACAGATTTTCAGTTTGCCCTTCAGTCACTTCAGTAGATGAAAATACAAAAATAAAAAGAAGTACGTACGTGTGTGTGTGGCGCATTGTTGTCGCGAGAGAGGTTTGCAAAAATCACGATATACATTGGCGCTCGGGACTTGGAAATAATGCATATTCGCTCACCACTGTTGCCAGCTTAGTCTCTCTCTTTATCTTACAGCAATGTTGGCATCTCTATTTTTTAGTTGCAGGTGAGTTGCCAACGCACTCTAGTTAATAATGCTACATATTATACACACACACGCACACACATACTGTGTTGCTATCTATCTATCTATCCCTCTCTCTTTTACGGCAGTATATGTTTGTTGCCGATTCTTTTTGCTCAGTGTGTGTATGTTACGTCAGTATATAAATTAGTTAAGCCTCAAGCAAGATAGCTCTTGCCAAGTAAAAAAAAAGCTGTAGGTAAATATCAGCAACACTATCGGTTGTTTAATTTTTCCCTCTCTCTTTTTTTTGTAAAAAAAAAACTATGGCAAACCAGTAGGTTGGCAAATTGCTTTATGCACTGTAAAACCTCAAGCAGTATTGCCAGCTCCTTGCTTGAGGTTAGGTTAGACCCAAAAACAAACCTTGGTGATTTTTCAAGTAAAATGTTGGCAATACTCCAAGACAAGCCTCAAGCAGTATTGCCAGCTCCTTGTTTGAGGTTAGGTTAGACCCAAAAACAAACCTTGGTAATTTTTTAAGTGAGGAGTTGGCAACACTGCGAGAAAGCCTCAAGCGTTGCCAGCTCCTTGCTTGAGGTTAGGTTAGACCCAAAAACAAACCTTGGTGATTTTTTCAAGTAAGAAGTTGGCCACACTGCGAGCGCCACCGAGCGCCATTTTCTGTCCTTGAACCCGGGCACCCCTACTATTTTGGTGATTTTTTCGAGTAAAAAATTGGCAACACTGCAAGAAAAACCTCAAGCAAGATTGCCAGCTTCTTGTTTTAGGTTAGGTTAGACCAAAAAACAACCTTGGTGATTTTTTCGAGTAAAAAATTGGCAACACTGCAAAAACAGCCTCAAGCAGTATTGCCAGCTTCTTGCTTTAAGTTAGGTTAGACCAAGCTAAAACCTTGGTGATTTTTTCGAGTAAGAGGTTGGCAACACTGCGAGCGCCACCGAGCGCCATTTTCGGTTGGTGAACCCGTGCACCTGCTCTACTATTCTGAGCACAGAAAAAGGAAGAGAGAGCTTGCAGATTTATGACAACTTTTTCATGGACGGAACGTTTAAAGGTTCAAGCAAACAGTTCTGCCAAATTTACACAATTCACGCTGATTTTGGGAGCAGCAACGAAGAGACGAACATACATCCGATCGTGTTTGCTTTGTTGCCGAACAACAAGAAGGATACTTACGATCGATACATTAGATCGTGTCTCAGAGCGATATCATTCTTACAAAATCTGCAGTAAATTCGATAAACCGATGATATGACAAAGCTTTCTAGCAAGAAAATAATGACGAAGTTTTTATAAACAGATTTTAAAGACGCCTAAATTGATGAAAGAGATTTCAATTATTTAGCCAGTCCACAGCCTGGAAAAAGTGTGATGGGAATCAAATATTAAATAAATATAATACATGAATATTTTTTTTCTTTTAGGGTACGGGAGGGTCATTAATGGTTCTTGGAAGTGTGAGCGAATATTTCACTGAGCGGAACTATCGCGACACTGGAAGGAAAGGAAAAAAATGAGAAAAATTAAAAAGGAAAGCAAGAAGCAGAAACGAAGAGACGAAAATAAAACAATGAGAGGACAGAAATATGATTCAAGAAATATATATATAAAGGGAAAAAGAAACAAAAAGCTGATAAATATTTTCATCATAATATAATTTAAAATAAATAAGAGGTGAAGACAAGAGAACTTGCAATCATGGGAATATAAAATAGAAAAGAACAGACTTCCCATATGTACATTCAAATTTTGTCGTTTAGAATAACAATTTGTTATGAGAAATCACACGTTACCTTTTGTTCTCTATTCGAAAACATTTATCCACATCATAAATACAATACTCTCCACCAAGGTTGTTTGAAATTAAGAGACGTGTAAAAGCAAAATACATAATCATTCAACGATACTCTCTCTTTAAAATATAGAGCTGTCCTTCTGACTCAAAGGTTAAAAATGTTACAATTCGACTAGCTGTGTAGAGTTTTTTTTAGTGACACAGATACTTTAAAGTTTTGTTATTCCGTTTAGAAAATAATAACTTGTTACGAAGTTCTGGAACATTAAAAAATAGAAAACATATTTTTTCATTCCTCATTCGAATATTGCGTCCCTGCCCGAAAATTCCTTCCTATTAAAAAAATGTTCAGCTCAAGAGACCTACCGAAATAGCCTCTACTAAACCCAATTTGCCATTTCATATGTTCGAGATATCCCCCGGTACCTATCGTAGTATACCATATACGACTTCACAAATTGCCCCATTTCGTACTTTCAATGCCAAAACTACAAATGTTCTAAATTGTACTTTCGGAATAAAGGCATTTTCATATTCAATATCCCGGAAAAAGGAAAAGAAAGTTTCACATTTGTATAAGTGTTGTCATCGGTAAAATATGTAGCTACTTATGACTTTATTAAGCCATGTCAGTGAGCATGAGCAATGAGCATGTATCAGGGATAGGTGGTAGAGCAGCCTACGGCTGAACCTCGCCCGCTAAATAAAGGAAGAGCTACCAACATAATTTCGTAAGACGTTGGACTTAGAAAAATACCATGCGACAGATTTTTCTAACATGACTGTACAATGGTCCTTCTAGGTTAAGCACACAAATTTTTGTCTGTTTTAGATGATTATTGCTATCCTTTTTTAACAGGTGAATAAACGAAGGTGTCATGATTGACAAAATTGAGGCACGGAGCGTCATCAAATTCCTGCATCTCCAGGGGAAAGTAGGGAAGCAAATTCACGATGAGATGAAAGCAGTGTACGGGGAGGAAAGCCCATCCTATGAGATGGTTTCCAAGTGGAAACGGCAGTTCCAAATCGGCCACATGGTAATTTCCGATGCCCCTAGGACAGGGAGATCGTCCTTCACAAATGATGCCACATTGATGGAGAAAGTGGAGAAGATGATAATGGAAGACAGGAGGATCACCACTGAAAGTATGATGTCTGTAATCGGTGTTAGTTATGGGTCCATCTGGCATATCATCCATCACCAGCTGCACCTTCATCAAGTATCGGCACGGTGGATGCCACGATTGCTCACCCCCTTCCAGAAGAGGACTAGAGAGGAAACAGCACTAGAAATGTTAGGCCGCTGTGAGCTGGATGAAGAGGAATTTTTCAGCAGATTGGTTACAATGGACGAAAGCTGGATCTACCTTTATGACCCAGAAACAAAGGAATTGAGTAAGCAGTGGAAATGCAGCTCCTCACCGTCTCCCAAAAAGCAAGAGTGCAATAGTCAGCCGCTAAGGTGATGCTGTCCGTTTTCTGGGACTGTGAGGGAGTCATTCTCACGGACTACTTGCCAAAGGCTCACACAATCACAAGTGACTATTATTGTGATCTCCTAGCTTGGTTTGGTTTGGTTTGATTTGGTGTTTTAAGTACACTTTATGCACAGTAAGGCTAATCGGGACTGGACCTACAGTTTAAGGTGGGATCCTAACCACTATGTGCCTCCACCGGGTATCTAACCCGGGACCCCTTGATTACAAGGCAACGACGCTATCGTAGCTTGGTTACTTCAAGAATTGAAGGTGAAAATGCGAGGAAATCTCACAAAAGGAGTGCTCCTATTCGCAGACAACGCATTAGTCCATTTTGCCCATGCATCCATTTCGAAAAAAGTTCAATTAGGATACGAAATGTTGCTTCACTCTCCATATTCCCCAGACCTAGCACCAAGTGACTTCTTCCTCTTTCCGGAAATGTAGCGTCCACTCAAAGGACGCAACTTTGATACAAGGGATGATATCATTTCTGAGGTGGAACAGTGGATTCAGGCCCAAAATGCAGTGTTCTATAACAACGGCTTACGCAAGGTGAAAGACCGCTGGCAGAAATATGTCGCCAAGCATGGCGACTATGTGGAGAAGGACTAATACCACCTTATTTTGTACTTGTCCAAAGTTGTTCCCTTCCAGGTGATTGCACTAACTTTTTGATACCCCCCTCGTATACCCACTCAACTCCAAACACTATCTCAGTCAAATGACGTGCTGAAACACACACTACATACCCAACAAAAAAACCACAAAACAAGTATCACATTAACAAACTTTGTAAACCCGGCTTGTTCTGGACTACCGAACAACCACAGTATCAGATCCTGCGGATTGCATTGTAACTTGCAGGAATGTATCTATATGTATTCTTTGAAACAAATAAAGTAACAAGGAAATGAAAACGGGGGAACCGATATTCCGTGGAATATCCCTATTTAGATACCAGAACATAAGCGCATACCCTCGTATGTATGCGGATGGAGGCGGGCATCTCCGCTTTTTGATTACAGAAAGCTAAAATATTGGTCTATTTGCAAAATTTACCATGGTGTTTGTACACGTACAGTACATTCCGATAAGTTGCGCTTTGAAACTATTGTTTGTTTTACGAACCGAGTATTTGTTTTTCTCATTATTATAATAAAATATTTATTATTGATATTAAGATATGGTCTTTCAATAGAATTGAACGTACTGTCTGTCTGTTTTATTTAACGTCACATTTCTTTTACTTTCGGCTGATAGCGAAATAAACCTGCTGTCGTTCATCAAGGAACTTTGTAATGTGTTGAAGATTTTGTTTATCCCTTGTGCCATCTTTTGACAACTTTGTCAATTGTTGTAATACAATTCAAAGTGTGGAAATTGCACCTTCGTTTATCAGAAACGTTTGATTTAAGTTTCAGAATTTTTCAAGGTAAAATAGATCGCTTTCCACTTTTATAATTAATATATGAATTCATTAAAATTTTTGGGTGCATCAGTATTTCTGGCCATTTTGTCCCGTTCAAAATATACGAAGAAAACATCCTCTTATCTAGAACGTTTACCTTAATGTTTAAACATAGTAAAGCTCTCGCCACGAAAACAGCCCAGTCAGGGTCGGAGCTTTCCCTTCCCTCCTCCACACCCCTGGCCCTCCAGGGTTCCCACGCTTCTAAGATGCTCGGTCGATACTTTGCGCGTTGTACGTACACTGTCGATTTCATCGGTTGAAATTGTTTGTCATTGGCAACACTGTAGGTGTGTGGCGTGACCTTGACTGGACTGTTTTCGTGGCGAGAGCTCTAGTGTAAAGCGCCCCTTGATAAAGGTTAAATGTGGAAAGTTGTAAAGGAGATGAGTAAGCAGTGGAAACACAGCTCCGCACCGTCCCCCAAAAAAGCAAGAGTGCAAAGGTCAGCCGCTAAGGTAATGCTGTCCGTTTTCTGGGACTGTGAGGGAGTCATCCTTATGGACTACTTGCCAAAGGCTAGTATATCCCGGAAAAAGGAAATAAAGTTTCACATTTGGATAAGTGTTGTCAACGGTAAAATATGTAGCTACTTATGACTTTATTAAGCCATGTTAGTGAGCATGAGCAATGAGCATGTATCAGGGATAGGTGGTAGAGCAGCCTACGGCTGAACCTCGCCCGCTAAATAAAGGAATTATTATTGTTGTTGTTCAGAAACTCGTGAAAAAGAAAAAATTTGCACATTCGTGGTTTTCTCATACACAACCATGATATGTTTTCGTGAAGTGATGTTGATCGCTTGGGCCATTTATCGTTTCGGAACGACTAACTTCTTACGATTGCTCTTGTCTGTTCTTACAGCGGGCGGCCTACATTCTGGCAAGGGAAATGTGTAGCGCGGAAGCGACCAATCCACCGCCATAAAATAAACTCAGCAGCCTGTGGAACGAGGTGCGCGCAGCACCTCCTTCCGTGAGGTCGTAGCTCTAGGCGCCACCGCTCTTGTCTAGTTGGTCTGCGGAAGTATTACGCTCTCCCCACTTCCCTTGCAAGCATGTAGACCGCCCGCTGTAAGACTGAGCAAAAGGTGTAGCAAAGAGTTGGGACTTGGGAAATGGGGTTTAGAAAGGGTCATTGTGTAGTGCTAGGGTACGCTACAGGTATTTGATATGCCAAGGAGCTATACTCTGTCCTGTGTATCTCAGGAGCAGGCGAACGAAATCCAGGACTCTGAGCAAGTATACCGTGTCCCAAGTATCTCTGAAGCAAGGCCGCGCATAGCGGAAGAAAAGGGGGGAAATCGAGTGGGCAGAGCGAAGCAGTACACGGTGCTGGGATGGCTGGTAGCTGCAGTCGTGACAGTACTACAGCAAGAACCAAATTGGAACCTAAGGAAAATCAAAGAGGCTGCCTTCATAGCAATGGTGCAAAACCCTACAAGTCACCCCAGTGTAGAATTCATGCACATATGCACCCCCCCCCCTTCTCAAAAATTAAAACAGTAGCATAAATGGAGCAAAAATTAGTACAGAATTCTGGGGGGGAGTTAAATAGTTCGTTAAAGCAACGGGTTTGTAGTAAAATCACAGGTCTGTCGTAGGTTCGATTCCCACCAACGGCAAAAGAAATTTCACCTGAAGAAGATAGAAGATGTTCTCTCTCGAGATGGAGTGTTAGAATAAGAATAGTTTATAGCATTAGACAATGGACTGATTGATTGAATTGTTGTTTTAAGTCCACTTTATGCACAGTAACGCTAATTGAGACTGGACCTACAGCTAAAGTGGAATCCGAACCACTATATGTCTCCACCGGGACCCTTTGACTACAAGGCAAAGACGCAACCACTACGCCATCGAGGAGGCCCTTTAGACAATATATAATATCTAATTAACATTGCATGCTTATATAGAGTACATTATACATAAAAACGATTATTGTGAATTACCGCTTAGTATCTACTGTTGTATTTGAGACCTGAAATCTCCTCGCCCCATCCACATCCAAATTCTACAATAAATAGTCCAAATGTTTTTAACTTTTCAAGTAATTATGCAAGAAAAAAGTTTTAAATTTAATAAGGAGAAGCTAGAAATGTAATTGACTTGATATTTTGGAAGGTTTTGTCCTTCATTGTAAATGATTTGTAACAATACACCACAAACGATGAATATAAATTAAATCATTATTTAATTCTGCCATCTAGCGACTTTTATGGGAAGTTCTCAGTTACAAAGCTATAGGCAATACAAGTTGAATTTTGAACTGACGATCACAGCGGCGAAGCGTCCGATGAGACCAGGAGGCCCACATCATTACTCTTTTAAAGGTGTCTTTACTTATTTCGTCAAAACATACATAATACAATGCAAAAGTTTCGAATTTTCATTTATGATCATTACAAAAACATTCTAACCCTGTCCAGTATTCGAGCTTTGCACTGAGTGAGGCACACTTGCTGGGGCCTCTTCTCTTCACATTCTGTCATCCAGTCGTATACGCGGGAAGCATAATCTTACGAGTATTGTACGTATGTTTATAACGTGCTCATGAGGCCGGCCTCACTGTGTTAACCACTAGGACGAATAGAAAGAATATCAGCAACACTGCATTTCCGTCAGGGATGGAAATTTGTGGTATACTAGCATTTTATATAAACATTAGCCCGTTTGCATGCAGAGAGATTTCTATTCCATTGTTTATACTCCTTATTTTGTACGAAACTTAGGTCTTCCTTCCTTTCATCGACAAGAGTAAGTGAAATTGAAAATTACGGACTACTGTAGTTCTGACTTCGTTTTATGGTCGGAGTGCTGATGGTCTTGTCGATTCACACAACACCGTAGTGTAAACAGAAAGTCTAAAAAAAATATATTTGCAAAGTAAATCTTCATACCAAATTATGTAAATTAAAATGCTAGTAACGCCCTATATTGCCAAGGTAATTTTACTTTCACTGGAAATAGAATAATTTAGTTTTATCGTGAACGGGGATTCCCTGGCTTGTTCGCTGTCTGTGAAAACTTTCCCTGCCCATGATACTACAAGGCAGCGTGTCTCGTGAGCACGAGGTTCGTGGTAGTAGAACTTTGTTTGGGATTCTTGTCATGTGCAGCGATCAGATTTATGCAACAAAGTGCCTGATCGGACTGAAATGCAAGAACAACTCTCAATTGAGTTCTTCATTGAGTGAAGATGTAATCGTCGATAAGGTAGTACCCACTTTTGTTCTTTCTTTCATATAATATAGCCCAACACATATATTTCTGCCGTTCGTTGCGCGACACAACTCAAGAAGCAGTGTTGCTAATGGAGCAGATAGATAAATCGCTGCAGTGCGCCGATGCACAGATGTTACGTACAACAAGGAAATTAGAGAATTCAGGTCTATCTAACGTGAGTTTTAAACGTCATGCGTTATACCAGGACTAGGATTAATATGTACTAACAAGTGGCTTTGTATGTAGCTACATACATATGAACTAAAAATTCGCAAAATATGGACTAACACATACGTAAAATTACCAAAATTGCTGCAAAGAAGACTTCTTCATAGCGATTCCTTATTTGAGTGATTTCAAACAAAACAAACAATTCATTATTTTCCATTGCATTAATGCACTGGTGGCGTTCTAACGGTTCTCTCCCAAACCCGTCTACACTGCTACGGAACTGCAACGACAGATAGTCTAATAAACGACAGACACTACCATTGCTTTGAGAACTAATAACAAGCGAAAGTGTTAAACCGCGACAATTGGAGCACAACACTCCTCCTCAAGCAGTATTATTACCTCTCTGTGATCGGCGACAGTCAGTTGCCTTTATTGTACATTTACAAACGATGCTGGCTTCCACAACAATAACAAGTACATATACTGCCACTAGACGATAAGCTGCGTGACTTTTTCTTTTGCTATTAACTTGTCACCCATCAAAGCATGGCAATTTTAACACAGAAAACAATATGCATCGCATTAAGTAGCAAAAATGACAGCCTCCTCTATGCAATTTCTAAAAGAACACGTGCCGGAGCCAAGAGTTGAAATGCTCATGGAGCCACATAATTTATTTCTTTTGAATAATTCCACAATTATGAAATATAAACAATTTGTGAAATAAACCTGTTGAAATATGTAAAATTAAGTATATTTTCCTTCAATATGTAAAAGTAAGTATGTATTAGTTAGAAATATGGAAAAATATTGACAATAAAATGTCGCAGCCACTGCTCTCTTTCCAAATTCTTTATTGGGATGGTAACACCTTGACTGGCTTCCTCCTTCATAAACTCGTGCACGTTGCTTAGAATTTCCCGAGCTTGGCTATGCAATGTTTTTGATTTCAACTTTGACAGAGCTGGAGGCATTATGGAATTTAACGTTCAAAACACCAACTCAAACCAAATTAACAAACACACACTTTCACATACACACACGCAATACACGCACACATTGTCAAACCGATCAAATACTTAGTATAAAATAAAAATATGGTGCTTCCAATCCAACAAAACTCACCGTCACTTTACCTGCCTTTCCCCTTCCGTGACAGAAAGAGTGCTTCATTATTACAGTTGGCAACACTAGTTACTAGCTAGCCAATGAACATGCACTGCATAAAAGAAGCAACCACTACGCCATGCTATATTGCCACATTACCGTCCCTGCCGATCGGTGTGAACCGCGAGCTGGAGCGCTATTCAATTTGTTTCAATGATGTTTGCGCGAGTGTGTCCAGGAATGGAATGACATTATGGCAACAATGGCGAAGGTTGGCGACCAGCGTAGAACACGTGATGTTAAGAGAGAGGGAGACGAAACGAAAATTGGTATCTGCGCAACGGCAAAGGTATGTGTGCTGTACTATACTCACGACTAAAATGTTTTCAACTCTTTTCCTTTGCAAGTAACAGCAAAATTTGAAACATTTGAGAAGTTAATGCTAAGAAGTTGTTGAAACATTATTTAATGTATTAACACTGTCATCGAGTAGATATTTTTTATGCAGCCGACACAAGCGAAGAGGAAGGCCGTTTCGTTTACCCTGAAGAGATAGCAAGAGGAGAGGTCTCTGAGAGTTCAATGCAAGGGAAGACTTTTTTTGGATTAGGCCGAAGAGTGCTATGGGGTTATTCGCGTTATTCCGGTTCAGGTCTGGCGGAACAGGCCAGTGTTGTCACATTGGATTGGCAGAAAAGAGCTAAATCGCGCCTAAAAATTGGGATTCTATTTCTCGCAAGCAACTACATTTATTATACCTGTTTATATGTTATACAGTAACCTGTCGTGTTGCCATCATAGTAGGGTCCCAAACAAGGATCCTATGTTCTTTTATCACGTAAAGGTGTCCTCTCACGTGAGGGGCAGAACAAACTATTCTGCGATGTTTTGTATTCATACTGAATGAGAGAGGTCACCTTTACCTTTGATTTTTCTTGAAATGTTTCCGCCCCGTAGTGGTCATCCAAACACGTTACGAAGCCAGGTGACCCGGTTGAGGTCCTGTGAATGTTTCTTGCTTCCTGTTTAATTCGTCAATTCCATTCTTCATACATTCTCACCGTCACGATTAACATAGAACAGAACAAATGAGACGAAAATATCCAAAATTTAAATTATGTTTACTTGCACATAGAGGTGTCAGATATTCATTTATCTGCAAAGCTAAGGCTGGATTTAACTACAACCATTCCTTTGGTTAGACAACATATAACAATGGTGTTTTCCTCTGTGCGAAGAAGTCTGGGTCCAAACTGACAGTCGCTGAAAGTGCGGAATCCTGTCGTCTGCTCACGGCACATACCGACCCGAAAATTATGGGGTTCTTCTTCCCCTTTTCACCTCAATTGCAAAATAAATAAATACATTTAGAAGAAAAAAGCGATGAAGAATTGACAAGAGGGTTCGACCATTATTCGTTGGATTTTCGCGATGTCTCATGATTGGTAGTTCTTTCTAGAGGTGTGTGCATATTCACTCAGGGGTTTTTAAAAAAAACGGAAATGAACGGAAATCTAGATCGATGTAATCTGGGGGGGGGGGGAAGACATACATAATTATCGTACTGATGGCCGGTAATAACACTTTTGAAAAACGTCACGCCACTGGCAAGTAAGGAAGCGGCTAGGAGACAATTCAATCACTCTCCATGACATACCCTTCCCCCCACCATCTTGTACAGATTCAAGCAAATAATGAATATTATCGCATTTTTGTGCCTACCCTGCGCCACTGCGAACCCAACTACCAATTCTATCCAATCCGTGGTAAAGTGAGAACGTTTGGGGTCCAGGGATCGCCAGGGGTGCAGACCCGATGATACCGATATTTTATATCGCAAAAGATAGAAATGCACAGTATTCAATCATAGCGCCTACGTACATTCCATTCCATCTTGTACAGATTCAAGCAAATAATGAATATTATCGCATTTTTGTGCCTACCCTGCGCCACTGCGAACCCAACTACCAATTCTATCCAATCCGTGGTAAAGTGAGAACGTTTGGGGTCCAGGGATCGCCAGGGGTGCAGACCCGATGATACCGATATTTTATATCGCAAAAGATAGAAATGCACAGTATTCAATCATAGCGCCTACGTACATTCCATTCCATCTTGTACAGATTCAAGCAAATAATGAATATTATCGCATTTTTGTGCCTACCCTGCGCCACTGCGAACCCAACTACCAATTCTATCCAATCCGTGGTAAAGTGAGAACGTTTGGGGTCCAGGGATCGCCAGGGGTGCAGACCCGATGATACCGATATTTTATATCGCAAAAGATAGAAATGCACAGTATTCAATCATAGCGCCTACGTACATTCCATTCCCGGCCGAAGCAATAAAACGTCTCTTCGTTCCCAAAACTCTGAAGCTGTTGACGTTTGATACAGATGTGGAAGGAATGTGGATGATGACGTCAAAGTCACAGATTTCTGTCTGTCTGCCCGCAACAGAGACAGCGAAGGAAAATATTAATAAGCTCTCCCGTGAAACAACTCTCTAAACTAAAGTCTAGAGAATATTCTAAATACTTGCCGCTAACGGCACTACAGAAAATTATTGGCAAGATAAAAGTCACCTTAGGATAGAAAACATATATAGAAAAAGGGAGAAAGAGGAAAATAGATGTGCAAGAGAGGGAAAGAGAGAGAAACACAGTGAAATTCCAAGATAAACAAAAGAAGAAATGAAGCAAGAAAACAAACTTATAGGGAGAAAAGGAATACAAAGGAAAGAAAGAAGGGAGATGCAAGCAAGCAGGGGGCGATTGAACCCCTTCCTTTTGTCCCTGTTCGTGTTCGCCCACGACGACTAGCATACAATCCGCGTGTTGTTCAAGAACGTAGACGAAGGGGCTGATAAAACCGTAAGATTGTGTTATGGCATCTGTTTTTGGACTGTTAAATTTTATCATATCCCAAATTCTTTCTAAAGATCGCCATTGCTTAGATCAGTATGCTTTAGCCTTCCTTTACATGAAAAAAATGTTAAATAATTTGTAATCTCAAACATTTCCTGCTTCCCCGATGGTCTAGTGTGCCTCTCCGATGGCGCAGAGGTATCGTCGTTGCCTTGTAATCAAGGGGTCCCAGGCTCGATACCCGATGAAGGCACATAGAGTTCGGATCCCACTTTAAACTGTAGGTCCAGTCCCGATTAGCCTTACTGTGCATAAAGTGGACTTAAAATACCAATTCAATCAATCAAACCGATGGCCTAGTAGTAGCTTGATTGATTGATTAAATCTGAAATTATGGGTGCGTCAGCACTTAGGCTATTTTGCACCCATCACGTTATAGGGGGTCCAGCCTCTTACCATAACTAAACAAGCACTTATATAAAATAACTGCAATGTCGAGGAACTAAAATATTTTTACTTGTGTTAAAAGCTAAGGCTGTAAAGGGGCACTAAGCACACATAGGGATAAAACACAGAACCACACATACAGCCGTACAAGGATTATACTGGTCGTAGGTTCAGACGCCAGAGCCTCGTTAGTCTGCAAAGTGCAGTCCATGGTGTACTGCGTGGGCGTAGTAGTAGCGTCGTCCCCGTGTAATCAAGGGGTCCCGGGTTCGACACCCGGTGGAAGCACATGGTGGTTCGGATCCCACTGTAGGTCCAGTCCAGATTATCCTCGCTGTGCATAAAGTGGACTTAAAACACCAGCTCAATCAATCAATCAAACATTTCCTAGGTGAGCTATCAAGCTTACCGGTAATACGTAACTAAAGCACTATTGAGTACACACACCAGAGACAGAGTAGCAATGGGAAATTTAATTATGCGTTCCCTCTTTGCCTTCAGCAAGCTTCATTGTTGCAGCTCAACAAAAGGAATTGGCAAGCTTGGTCAATCCGTGCCTGCTTCTCGTACGCGTCCCATCTCCGACGTCACATTAACCTGCATCAGTTGCCGTGGCAACCGCACGTTCCACATGCATGATCCAATGGAGAGAAATCGGATTCTGGACTCCCGTGTAGCTTTCGTATCCCTTTCGCCTTTGCATAACTCATTTCCGAAAGAACAACTGGAGGCAATGATCACCTCGCTGGAAAGTATCGTGTTACGCTATTTCGATTCGCAACGGTAAATGTCCTCCGTCATCCTTACTGTATGCTTGCTTGGTATACCTCGACTTGTAATTCAACTGGTAATGTGCATGTTCGAACTTTCAAGGCAAGTTTCAGAAATTAATCTTCCAAACGTCCATCAAAGATGTGCTCCATTTCCGTTAAGCGGAGTGTTGCAACAGAGTGGCAATAGATGGCGAAACTGGTGATTCTAGAAACTTGGGTCGCTGCTTGACTGTTGAAAGTCTCTATGTGAGAAGGAACAATGAACAAATTGTGCAATATTCTGTTCATGCTTCGAAAATAACAATGTAGTTATTTAAATGTGGAGGAAGATAGAACGCGAAAGGTTGCCGAACTCTATTGCAGATGGTATAAGGCGTTTGCTGTATAATATAGTACACGTTAAGAGCAAATAAATACAGTAGATATTCATCTAAAAACTTATGGACGTTGAAACATGAATATACACATAGGAATACCCATTTAAAATCCATATGGACGGTGAAACATAAATATACACATGGGAATACTCAATTACATCTCATATGAATAGTGAAACATGATTACATACATTGGAATACCCATTTAAAACTCATATGGACGGTGAAACGTGATTACGCACATGGGAATACCCATTTATAACCCAAATGGACGGTAAAACATGAATAAACACATGGGAATGCCCATTTAAAACCCATATGGACAATGAAACATGAATAAACGCATGAGAATACAGATTTAAAACTCATATGAACGGTGAAACATGAATAAATAAATTGGAATACCCATTTAAAACCCATATGGACGGTGAAACTAATAAATATACATAAAACACTCTCTGATTTCAAGATGTCATAAAATTAAGTTACTTGAATATATTGATAAAATTGATATCCAAAGCTCAGTTAACTCAAAAAATTTGTATCTTTCTTTTCAGAATCGCTAGTTGTGGCTTCGGCAGCTAGAGGGCAGTGACATCGAAAATGGCGTTCACCCCACAGCAAAGAAGCTGGTATGTGTTAGAACTTGCCAAAACAAGCAGTGTTGTGCATTTAAACGGAATTTTGATATTGATTCACCAACACACAAATCCATTTTGAAATGGCATAAAACATTTGTGGAGAAGGGGTGCATTTGTGACCAAAGAAAAGATCATTCTGGCCGACCGTCCGTCTCTGAGAAAATTGTGGAGCGTGTGCGAGAAGCCTTTGTACGCAGCCCGAGTTAATCAATTCGTCAAGCTAGCAGGCAGTTGCAGGTGCCACAAACAACAGTACGCAAGATTTTGCAGAAGCGTTTGCGGTTTCAACCGTACCGGCTGCAATTGGTTCAAAAGTTATATTTACAAGACAAGGTAAATCGACGTGAGTTTTGCGAGACTATCCACACTTTAATGGAGGACGAGAACACCTTTCTGAGAAAGATAATTTTTAGTCATGAGGCGAACTTCCACTTGAGTGGAAAAGTGAACAGGAATAATGTTCGGATCTGGGGAAGCAAGCATCCGCATGCTACTCATGATGTGCAACGTTGCTCACCCAAGGTGAATGTTTTTTGTGCAGTGTCAGAGCGTCGAGTGTACGGTTCGTTCTTCTTTGAGGAGCTAACAATCACAGGAGAAAGCTACTTAACAATGCTACGTGACCGGTTAATTCCTAAACTTCCTGCGGAGAGAGGTGACTACATTCTACAACAAGATGGAGCGCCCCCACACAGTCATTAATCTTTACGCAGCTTTGTGAACAACAACCTCCCACACCGATGGATAGGACGAGCTGGACCCAAAGATCAAAATCTATGCAAGTGGCCCCCACGATCACCGGACATAACATTTTATGACTTTCTCCTTTGGGGATTCGTGAAGGACCAGGTCTATGTACCTCAACTACCCACAACCCTGAGTGATCTTCAGGAACGCATCAGTGCAGCTGTCAACTTCATCAAACCGGATACGCTTGAGAAGGTGGGGTTGGAGCTGGATTACCGTTTCAATGTTTCCCGCGTAACAGGTGGCGCGCACATTGGGTGTTTGTAATTCAAATGAACACCACCAAAAACGTTACGAGTTTATGCAACTAGTGTGAATATTTCCGTAGAATACTACTTTGGTATTAAAGTTATACCCTTTCAAATCCAGGGACTATTTTTGTGCTCACCCTGTATATAAAATGTATGTATGTATGTGTATATGTGTGTATGTTTTTCCGGCATAACTTTCGAAGTCCTGGAGCGATTTCAACCAAACTTGGTACACATATCACTTGCAATCTGGAAAGAAATACTGTGGGGTAAGACACCCCTGGCACCCCTAGGGGTGAAGGAGGGAAGGGGTGACATGTAAAAATAATCGAAAACGACTGATATTATTGTGGAATCCATACATTTCGGGGTTGCTAAGATGAATAGTGACTCCAAATTCAGTTCAACTCCAAGACACCCCTGATACCCCTAGGGGTGGGGGCGGGAAGGAGGGTGACATGTAAAAATAATCGAAAGCGACCGATATTTGTCTGGAATCCATAATTTGCGGGGTCGCTAAGATGAATAGTGATGCCGTTCAACTCCAAGACACCTCTGGACCCCTAAGGGAGGGGGTGGGAAGGGGGTGACATGTAAAACGATCGATATTAGTGTGGAATCCATAGTTTTCGGGTTCACTAAGATGAATAGTGACACTCCCAATTCCGTTCAACTCCAAGCTCATTTTACACTATGGCTATATTTCATTATTTTCCTGTATAATAAAAAGATTGGTATAAATAAATACTCGGGCAACGCTGGTCAATCAGCTAGTTAAAGTATAAATATCTAGAATACTGCCAAGCACGTCACTACCATTACATAGCAAAGTCTTGATTCACTAACCGTTAATATGGCTGCAAGAAGTTGAAATTTGATACAATATAAGCTGTCATTGCCCTGCCGCTCTACACGTATCCGTTGTTGAGTTTCAGTGAAATGGAAGTTTTTAGCCGTTATCAAAGCGAACCATAATATAAATCCGTTCAGTATTTTGACTTTAAATTATAATTACGACTGAATCAGTGCTCATTATTATGAATTAGGGAGAAAAAGTTTGTTCTATGTTAAATTAAAACGAACATGGTTGCTTAATTTCTTAGCCGTTGTGCAAATGCTGAAATTGGTGATTGACATTTTCTATTCCCGGAGGGGATCCCCAACCCACCAACACCACGGGCTATCCCCTGAATTCCTTACTGCACTAAAAGTGCAAGGTTGTAAAAATACCTGCACGAGACAAACACAACACATTAAAAAGTCAGAATAAACTAAAAACCTCCTTACAGACGGTGGAAGAGTCCAGCTCTTCGCAAAAAACTAAAAACATGTGATAAAATACTGCTGTCATCACCCAAGAGGGATGACAAACAGCCGGAAAGGTTAAAAGTCTGCCGGAGGTAAGCAAGATCGACACATTCAACGAGAATGTGTCGGATGCTTAAAATAACATTACAAGTACGACACAACGGAGGGTCCAGCCCTTGCAGTAGGTGACCATGCGTGAGACGGCTGTGTCCTATACGCAGGCGGGTAAGAATAACGTCTTCTCGCCGAGAGGGACGAGACGAGGAACGCCAAACACCTATGGTGGGCTTAACAGCGTGAAGCTTGTTCCCCGTTTCCACATCCCACTCGGTCTGCCAAGTGTCAAGAAGGCGAGAACGGAACACATTTTGCAGGTCGCTAGCTGGCAAAAGGTGGACGAGAACGTCGCCAACTGCATCAGCAGACTTGGCGGCAGCATCAGCTGCTTCGTTCCCCTGGATGCCCACGTGGCTAGGGACCCAACAGAAGTGTACATCTGTGCTGGCAGATAAGGACACAAGCCGTCTGAATATGCGTTGCGCTACCGGATGCCGGGAATACGGCGAATCCAGAGACTGCAACACGCTGGTCGAATCACAGCACACAAGGACTTTCTTCAGACCATTGACGTCTGCAAAGTCCAGTGCCTTTAGAATGGCGTACAACTCTGCCGTATAGATGGAACAGGCAGGATGTAGCAAGTAACTGGAACTTTGAGAGTCTAGGACGAAGGCGCAACCAACTGATTCGAATGTCTTGGACCCATCCGTATAAAACACATTAAAATTGGGGTGCTTCGCACGAAGTTCTAAAAACCGTTGCTGGTATACAACCATTGGTGTCTCTGACTTTGGAAGAGCAGTCAGAGAAAAATCGATAGAAGGCGCAGGAAACTCCCAGGTAGGGAGAGGCGAAATGAGTGGAGAGACACCAGGAAGATCACTGTCAACACCAAGTGCTGACAGGATCTCGTCTGCACGAACACCAAATGGTCTAGTGACACTAGGGTGGAGCCGATACCTTGCCAGCCTATTCATGTCTGAGATGGTGTGGAATGAAGGATGTGAAGGCATCGAGCGAAGATGGAGGAAGTAGTTAACTACCAGCCGCTGTCTTCGCAGAGACAGCGACGGCTCAGATGCCTCTACGTACAAACTGGCGACTGGACTGGTCCGAAAGGCACCAGTGCACACACGTATACCAGCATGGTGGACAGTGTCTAGGATGCGAAGTCTAGATGGGCGAGCAGAAGAATACACAACACATCCATAATCTAGCTTCGACCTGATGAGTGCACGGTATAGACGAAGCAATACCGTCCTATCAGCACCCCAAGAAGTATGAGATAAAACGCGTAAAAGGTTGAGAACTCGAAGACAAGAGAACTTTAACTGGCGAAGGTGAGGTAGCCATGTTAATTTCTTATCGAAAATGAGGCCCAGGAGGCGGACCTCATTCACGAAGCACACGGGAGACTTCCCCATGTACAGGTCAGGATCTAAATGACATGTACGCTGACGACAAAAGTGCACACACACGGATTTCTCGGATGAGAAGGTGAAACCTGTTTGGGAGGACCACTCAACCAAACGGTTTATCGTCAGTTGGAGTTGACGAGAAGCTGACGCGAGATTCCGTGAGCGACAAAAGATCGTGAGGTCGTCAGAAGACCATGTACAGGGGCAACAATGCTTGCCATAACACTGTTCACTGCTATGGCAAACAGAGTCACACTTAATACGCTGCCCTGCGGGACACCGTTCTCTTGTTCGTGAAGATCCGAAAAGGAGTTCCCAACACGTACGCGGAAAAAACGATCAGATAAAAAGTTTTTAATAAAGTACGCCATATGGCCACGGACGCCCCAAGAATGGAGCTGCTTTAGGATGCCAAAACGCCACGTTGTGTCATATGCTTTTTGGAGGTCAAAGAAAACTGCAACTAAATGTTCCTTGTTGAGGAATGCATCCTGAATGTGTGTTTCCAGCTGAACCAGATGGTCCAGTGTGGAACGGTTGGAGCGAAAACCACATTGAAAATTACTTATCAAGCAGTTTTCCTCCAAAAACCAGGTGAGACGCTTGTTGATCATGCGTTCCATCAACTTGCACACACAGCTAGTTAAGGCAATAGGCCTGTAACTCGAGGCTGCGGTGCGTTGTTTACCTGGTTTCAGGATGGGAACAATAATAGCTTCTTTCCAGGAAGTGGGGAAAGAGTCCTCCAACCAAAGCCTGTTGAATACCGCCAAAAGGAAATTTTTGGCTCCAATGGGCAGATGACGAAGCATCTCATAGTGGATCTTGTCCACTCCAGGAGCTGTGTTCTTAGAATCTCGAAGTGCCTGATCGAACTCCCGTTCAGTGAATGGAGAGTTGTATGGCTCGGTGTTATGACTTCGAAAAACTAGAGGGCGTCGTTCCTGACGGTCCTTCTCACGGCGGAAACGTGGTTCATAATTTACAGAGCTAGACGCACCAGAAAACTGCGTGGCCAAGATATTAGCTATGTCTCCGGAATCTGTGTACAACGTCCCATCGTGCTCCAGAGCGCTCAGAGGAGTAGATGCACCCCCCCTGGATGCGACGTACTTTGGTCCAAACGGCTTTCGACGAAGCCTGCTTCGTCAGAGAAGACACGTATTGGACCCAGCACGCCTTCTTACTGGCTCGAATGAGCTGACGGGCACGGGCACGTTTAATGCGGAACTGCTCGAGGTTTACGGCAGTGTGGTTCCTATTAAATCGATCGAGAGCATGATTGCGGTCCTTAATGGCTGCACCGATCTCCGCAGTCCACCAGGGGACTGGGCGTCGCCTCGCAGGTCCACTGGGATGTGGAATGGAGGTGCGTGCAGCATCATGCACTCCTGACACAAATACATCTAAGGCGTCGATTGGTGGTAAAGTCGACGCAAGATCGACTTCAAGGTCCACTGCACGCTCGAAGGCTTCCCAGTCGGCCCGACTGAGATTCCAGTGAGGGTGTTGTTCACGTGATTGCTGAAGATGTTCGAAGGTAAGAATGAGAGGGAAGTGATCACTCCCACAGAGATCAGGATGAACGCTCCAAGATGTGGTAGGAGCAAGGCTGGGACTGCAAAAGGACAAGTCCAACGCAGAGTATGTGCCAGAGGAAGGACTGAAATATGTGGGAGTTCCATCATTCAGCAACGTTAAAGCTGATGCATCACGGAATTGATCTACAATTTGACCCCGGGGCTCTGTACGAACGGAGCCCCACAAACGATGGTAGGAATTAAAATCGCCCAAAAGAACTACAGGAGACGGAAGTTGTTCGAATATACAATGGAGGTCCTCAAGAGAGAATCGATCCTCCCTTGTGATGTAGACACAGCACACAGATATTGGCTGTGGTAGATGGACCGGCACGGCGACAGCTTGGAGGGGGGTAGTGAGAAAGATTGGTGTTGAGTGGATGGTATCTCGAACACCGATTGCAACACCACCGTGTGCACGACGACCCTCAGGAAGCTTGTCGGTGCGGTAAAGCGTGTATCCGTTTAGAATCACTGATTCATTTGGACGAAAATGTGTCTCTTGGAGACATATAATGGCAGGGTCAAATTCAGATATTAAGATTTGCAGTTCCTCGAGATGAGTACGGAAACCGTTAAGGTTCCATTGGAGACAATAAGCCATAGCTGGAGGTATTATAGTTACCTTTTCAGGCGTACTTTGTTTCTAGGCCCTGTCACCTTGATAAATTCTTCATCCGCGGCTTCGTCCTGTATCATGTCCTCGGGTAAGGACACAGAGGGCGAAGGGGATGAAGAAGGGGGAGTGGGGGCGGGTGCTTTTAGCGCCCGCCTGGCAGCTTTCAGCTGCGCTTTAAGTCTCAGGGTGGTCGATGCCGCCCTGACTGGAGAGCTACTGGACTTCAGAAAATATTCTTTTGTGTGTACCTGCTTGAACTTCTTTTCAGTGGAGCGAGGAGTGGTTGCTGGTTTCATCGAAGCAGGGCGAGCTACTACGGGAAGCGTTGTCGTTTGGGTTGACACGTCGCTGGTTTGTACACCTACACTGCGACGGGTAAGAGCAGCTGCAGCAACTGTAGCAAATGGCACAGGTAAAGTGGTGCGTATACTTTCGCGGAGACGTTGTTTGGCTTCACCCGCAGAGATTTTCTCTGTGACGACCAACTCTCTGATTTTCTTCTCTTGTTGGAAAGAGGGGCAGTCACGATGCCAGACTGGGTGCTCGCCTTGGCAGTTAATGCATTTGGGACCTGAAGAACAAGGTTCGGTCCCATGATCAGGCAGACTACACTTACCACAAAGGGCGGTAGTGGCCTTGCAGGAAGGCTGAGTGTGCCCAAAGTGCTGGCATTTGAAACACCGCATCGGGTTAGGAATGTACGGACGGACTTTGAGTCTCAAATATCCGGCCCGTACCCTGTCTGGGAGAGTGGTCGTTTGAAACGTCACTATGAGTGAAGCAGTTGGTACTAGTTCTCCGGACTTACGAGTCTTTATTCGCTGCACTGCGGTCACATGTTGGTCTGAGAGTGCTTCAAGGATCTTTTCCTCCTCAGCATTTAGCAGATCCCAGTGGCGAATCACACCTCTACTACTGTTAAGTTGACGGTGAGGTTCAACATTAACAGGGAAGTCGCCCAAAGATCTTAGCTTTAAAAGGTTGTTGGTCTGGCGATCTGTGCTGGTCTGGATCAGTAGACTCCCGTTTCGCAGCTTTTTTATTTCTGGTACATCTGAACCAGCGGCGTAGTCTAGCTGTTTCTTGATCAGAAATGGTGACAAGTCCTTTAATGTAGCAGCTCCATGTTTCTTGGTTGTTGCAGATTCATCGTTACTGTAGGTCTTCTGCACTATACTAATCACAAGATAACGTGGCACGTTACTTGTCTTTTCCACTAATTGAAGCGGGCTCGAAGGCCGCGCTCGTTTTGGGGGTTTCCCCCCGTTTGAGTTGTTTTTTGTACCCATATACAAAAGAATGTTATATAGGAGGGTCCATAAATTGTCGCCTCGACATGCCCTCTATGCCGAGGAACGCCTACCCCCAAAAATGGAGGCTACTCGAGGACCAAACCGAAATCCCCGAGGCCACGTTCGCGACTGCACCTACCCCTGCAGCCAACACTGTCCCATCGGCACGTGCAACTCACACCTTGGGATAGGTTTTTTTTATCGAGGTTGTCTCCTCTAGCAGGACCCTTAGTTATAGGGAGGTCAAAGATATGGAGATGAATGACGTGATGGAATGGTGAAAACGTGAGATATGGATGTGAAGAATGAGTGAAATGATGAGATGAAAATGACCTCCCTACATAAGTTTCTTAGAGGGAGGTCAAAGATATGGAGATGAATGACGTGATGGAATGGTGAAAAACGTGAGATATGGATATGAAGAATGGGTGAAATGATGAGATGAAATTGGCCTCCCTACTAAGCCCCCTCGCCCCGTCAAGGCAGTCCTACATGGAGGAGGCCCCTCAGTGTTACCCACCCTTTTAGTAATTGTACTTTATAAGAACTGTCCGCCACACTGGCGTACGCATAAGGGTGCTGGTGGGACTACAGCCCCCTACCAAAATTTAGAGAAAATTAACATTTTAAAATAAAGGCAGTGAAGAACGTGCGACAAACCAGGGGGTAAATGCAAAGAAAGGAAGAAAAGACAACACTTAATATTACCCGTTATTGCCACTTCTAAGTACAAAGCACTAAACATGCAAAATATCTTATTATGTAGCTATACCTTTCCTCTAGAAAGCAGCTATGCACTATTCAGCTTTACAATTCCAGCTCCTTCCGAAAAAAAAAAGATCTTGTGTAAGCCACCATATTTGGATCCAACTACACGATGGAACCAACAACAATATAATATCAGTTTAGTTAGGTTTTTGGAACTGTCTCTGTGGAGGAGTAGTTAAGCCTCATCGTTAAAATTAATCCAAGAAGTAGAAAAGTGACGTAAAACGACTGAAATTGAAAGATTTTGGTTTGAGTTGCTGTTTTAAGTCCACTTTATGCACAGTAAGGCTAATCGGGACTGGACCTACAGTTTAAAGTGGGATCCGAACCACTTGTGCCTCCACCGGGTATCGAACCCGGGTCCCCTTGATTACAAGGCAAAGACGCTACCACTGCGCCATGGGGGAGACCCTGAAATTGAAAGATATATGTTGCATAACCTACATGAATTTCATGCACAATAATGCATACTTCAATCCAACATGGAATATACACTCACCGGCAATAAAAATGGGACATCTAAATCCTGAAATACTCGCTTCCCTGCAAGGTGTTAGGGGAGTTGCCTAACTTTACGGTGATAAGTGGATTTTAACAGAAAATTTTCAATGCGAACTTCTACAACCGCCGTAGAGGTAGGCAACACACATAACACTTTGCAGGGAAGAGAGTATTTCAATGTTTAGGTGTTCCACTTTTATTGCCGGTGAGTGTACTACAGCAAGGGGCAGTTATATATAGATTAAACACTGATTAAATATACAGCATGCAATATATTAACTTCTGTTTCCTTGACAATGTTCGCTTTACTCTTGAGATATCTAATCTACTTTTGCAAAGCTACCAGGATAAAGATATTTTTAAAGAATTCCCCAGAAATGGTTCAGGGTGCACAATATAACCATATACACTGGCTTTATCAAAGAATTGTTACGTTGGTTATTGACTGATTGTTTTGGTGTTTTAAGTCCTCTTTGTGCACAGTAAGGCTAATCGGGACTGGACCTACACCGACACTCGAGCGACATGTGGCACTTGTCGCTTTGCTGTGAAATGTTCATAAAAGGATCCGTAGCGCTTGACAGCTCTCGTAAACTGTGATGTTCTTGTTGTGAACTTGGAAAGACCTGCTTTAAGCTAGATCATATGCACAAATTGATTATTGAAAATGGGTCTTAAGTTGAAATAAAGTGAATTTACTTTGTGACAAATAAATCAAATCAGTAATATTATAAAGGGTGTTTCATAAAGTGCGCAGTTTTTGAAAATGCAATAACTCAGCCAAAATTGCATGAAAGTTGACATTTTGTTTTTTATTATTTTACACATTCACTACGATTTAATAATTGAAAAGTGAAAAGTGTCCAGCATATGCCCGTATGCGATTTAAAAGTTAAAAATGATGTCTGGCCTATGTCCAAATAGCATATTTCTTCGTTTCGCATGATCGGTTGCTTTGATCTCTTGCGTCAACTGAACCTTGCAAGGGTGCATACGAAGGTGTTCTTTCAGTATTCGTTGCACTGAGGATACCAATATCCCCAACTGTTGTGAACGACGGCGAAGTGACTTCGCGGGGCTAACATTCACACTGTCTTGCACTACTGCAATGTTTCCATCTGTGCGACGACTACGTTTTGGCCCAGGCGAATTTAAGGTTGCAACTGACCTGGATATATCGAATTTCTTCACCAACCTCCTAACTCTTGTTGCAGTGGGGGCATAGTTACGCCCTAAGATCGCGCGAAGATTACGAACTGTCTGTGCATAAGACTCCCCTCCCCGTTTCTGTAATGTGTTTTCAAGATAACGACGCGTTCCTCGCTAGTGAACCGCTCCATGGCAACTAAACTGATCAAATGCCAACAAATTGCTCAAGTAATAATCGTAGTGATCAGAGATTACGGAAATGATAAGAACAGTGTTGTCAACCTTCAAAGAAAAAAAATGACAAGCGATTTAAAAACTGCAAACTTTATGAAACACCCTTAGTATTATATGGCTGTGAAACGTCCTTACATTAAAACAGGAAAATAAAATTAGAGTACTTGAAAATAAAATCCTTAGGAAAATATTTGGAGCTAAAAAGAATAAGGAGACAGGTGAGTGGAGAAGATTACACAATTTATAACTGCAGAATTTGTATTGGTGTCAAGACATTATTAGAATAATTAAATCAAGGAGACTTAGGTGGGCAGGCCATGTGGCACGAATGGGATAGGAAAGACGAGTTTACAGGATTCTTGTTGGGAAACCTGATGGTAAGAGACCTCTAGGAAGGCAAAGAGGAAGATGGAGTTAACTGTGTTAATTGGTTTCTAGGATATTGTTGGAGTAATTCAATTACTTATTGTCATTTTGGGTTTATATTTTTATTAAAACTTATTTATATTGTCTAAACTCCATCAGGTAAATTGTCACACAAACCTGATATTAAAATAGCCCTTATGTGTTATTGTAAAACCTACAATTTTATGACTAAATCCTTCATCTTGTATTACTAGTATATCGCCTTAATTGAGTTAAATTTCTCTGCCTGGTAATTGGGTCGACTTTAGTTGGAATCCTTATTTTAAAAAATTAGTCATGAGCTGGCCGTAATAAATAAATCTGCAATAATAAAAGCAAACAATTTAGTAATCGTCATTCGATATTGTAAATATACACTATATTACCAGGCAAGTTTCATGATTAGTAAACATTTTGAACTTAAAGTTTTCAAGGATAACATTAGATTTCTAATTATCGATAACCATACGTCACATTCACTTGTGGAGAATATAAACGCTGCTATTCAAGTTTCAGAATAGACCGAGCTCCATCTATCGTTTACGAACGTAATATTGAGTGATTGCAAGCTATTGTGTGATATGGTCAAATGTTTATACATCAATGTATCTTTAACTGGTGTCGTCCTACTTGCGAACAGCCCTATTTCCGAACAGCCCTAATTCAAACACATGTTTCCTAAACACAAATAACATTATATTACCTGGAAGGACTTTGTCCAAATTGCGAACACATTTTTTTCTACTTTAGGAACAATACATTTCTCTCATACTTCCTGATTCATTTTAACTCAGTTTCTGACTTAACACTGGCCAGTGCCTTCTGAGTGACTGTTGGTTGAAATGTTGCAGTTCACACTGAATATGTCTGTTGGAGAATTATCTCTAGAAACTAACCACGATATATATATATTTTTATATATTCTTGTATTCGCACTTTTCTCTTGCTCATTTTGCTATGCATTTGTTTCCATATCACCAATTGCTTATTTTGTGTATATCCAGTGCTTTAAGAAACCTGCACTCCCATTGGTCAGTTCATATCGGGTGCGGTGCCTAGTTGCCGCCATCTTTGCGCGGTAGCTTACTTCCGTCAGTGTTCGTGCAGAAGTCACTCCGGCAACAGCCGAAAGTCACCGCGTTGCGGATATTCATCAAAAACGTAAGCCTAACGTGGGTACGTTTCATTCAGCATATCAGTGAAGTGCAGTGATATGTAGTTCAGTTTCACAGGAACATTACAGTGCTGATATCATTCAGTGAAGAACTAGTGACGTGTTATTGTAAAACCGCCTTACAATTTCCTATATAAACAGTTTACTGAGGCAGGAGTGCAGGACAGTGTAATTACGTGTCATGTGTACATATTTATTATTAATATAAGAAGATCGCGGTGAACTCAGCTCTATGGTGATACAATCCATTCCAGGGAGACAATCAGGGTCCTACCGGGCAGCAAACGCCATCATTTATGGTCCTCCGGGCCGGATCTCCTTTGTATTGGACATGAGGTACGTTATCATCAGTGATTTTAGTGACATTGTGTTGTGCAAACATTATTTTCAAGTACAGTAACTACAAGTTATTGAAAACATTACGTCATTCGTTGTAGCGCGCGAGATATTTTTCACGCGGCTGAAGGACACGCCCGGGACTTCCCCGACCGACAGCGCTCTCGCTGTTCGCTTGTCAGTGACGTTACACACTCCGCTCCCTTCTCCCCCCCTGCTGTGTGAGGAACAGTCGGCGACCAGTGACATGACGCCATACACCGGTGGTGTGTTGCCGAGTTATTTTTAGACTGCAGTTTTCTGTTCCTTCACGGGACTGGCTTTTTCGTTCGTTTTCGTGCGGGAAACTTCTAAGCGAGAGAAAGTATCGCGGAGAGTTGCATCAAGCAGCCCACGCGTGCAGACGTGACATCACCATAGCGACCGTGCATCAGCTGTTCCAGTACACGTCAGTGTCATCGACTACCCGCAGTGTTGCAGCCTAACCAGGACTTCAGATGCCCAGATGGTCCAGTGAATGCCAGATCGGTGAGTACAACAGTGTTTGGTTCAATATTTCCTCATTTTTTCCTTTCATTTCAATACGCATTGCTTAGCCCCTCCCACCTTGAGGCATGGCAGACTTAGCACATCTTCTAAAGCAACGTGCCGCCTACAGGAGGCAAATAACGAGATTGCAGTCGTATATTAGCAGTGTTGATCCAGAGGCGCCGAACGTTCAACAGATCAAGGTTCGGTTGGAGCAATTAAACACATTATGGCCCAAGCTAGAAGAAATTCAGGATTGCATTGAATTTGAAGCCACAGACGATGAACACACGGCGGTTCGAGAGACAATCGAACTTTCATATTTCGATCTCAAGTCGCAGATGCTAACATTAATTGAGGGAAATCATTCAAATACAGACGGCGCGGAAAATGAACACAGGGCTTCGTGCAAGTCTCAAGTCAAGTTGCCATTAATAGAGCTTCCACATTTCAGTGGAAATTACACCCAATGGGTATCATTCAAAGACACATTTTCTTCGCTCATACATGATAATTCGGATATTTCAGATATTCAGAAATTCCAGTATTTACGCGTCGCACTGAAGGGTGAGGCATTGCAAATCATTGAAAGCATACCAATTACAGCATCCAACTACGGTGTAGCGTGGAAACAACTCCAAGAGCGTTTTGACAACAAGCGTCTCATAGCTGCTTCACACGTCAATGATATTTTGCATATAAAACCAGTGTCGAGAGAAAACGCAGAAGAGTTGCGAGCGTTCACAAACACAGCTATCAGTTCCATCTCAGCGTTAAAATTATTAGCAGGAGATAGTTCACTATCAGATATAGTGTTAGTTCAACATCTTACCTCTCAGCTTGATGCCACCACACGAAAAGCTTTTGAATTAGAAATGAATGATTCTGAATTCACCACTCTTGACAGTTTGTTTCAATTTCTAGAGCACAGAACCAAGGCTTTAGAGAAATTCAAACCAATTTCCAATGAAAAATCAATATTCAAACCACAGTTTAGTGCCAACACCAAACAACAAAGTCACAAACCTGCGCATCCTTCTCCTTCAAGATCGTATGTTTCTACTGTATCTCCTTCATGCCTGTATTGCAAGGATACTATGAAGAATAATAAGCATCCGCTGTTTGCGTGCAGTTCTTTCAAAGCAGCTACTATAGCTCAGAAGTACAAATTTCTTCGAGAAACCTAGATCTGTTTCAATTGTCTTGGACAGTCAGATCACCAGGGATTTAGGTCAGGATGCAAGGCAGGATCTTGCAGGTATTGCGGCGAGAAACATAATTCCCTTCTTCATGAAGATAAGAACAGCAGAGAACGTCAAACACAGAAGCAGCCCAGTAAATCCAGAAGTAAATCGGCAGTAGGCGATGATACTCGTTTTCAGGATAATGATGCCCAGACTAAAGCAACATATTGTTCTGTCAAGAACACAGAAACCTCGCAAGTTATGACAGCAGTCATAAAAATCAAGAACGCATACGGCGAGTGGCTCCCATGTCGTGCACTTTTGGATGGAGCCTCGCAGAGTAATATTATGACAGAGCATCTTGCTCAGCAGCTACGCATCAAGAAACAAAAACGCCGAATTCCAATCCAAGGGATAAATGAAGCTACAGTGCAAGCCTTTCACACCATGGAGACGCAGATTAAATCCAGCATAAGTGGATTCACCATGGATATATCTTGTTCCATCTTGCCAAACATCACAGGTTCGATGCCAGCGCAGAGGCTCGAAACTTCCACATTGGGAATTCCGAGTGACATATATTTAGCAGATCCTAGCTTCCATACACCTGGCAACATTGACCTACTTCTGTCTGCAGATGTGTTCTACACGATACTCAAGCCAGAAAAACTTTCAAGAACAGGAAACTATCCAGCGTTGCAAAACACTGAATTTGGATGGATTGTAGCAGGAAGGATTCCTAATGCACCATCTACGAACAGACCTTCGAAGTAATTCTTTGTTCGCACAGAAGATACAGTCAATTTCCATTTACAGAGATTTTGGGATTTGGAGGAATTCCATGATAAGTTGCCTTCACCAGAAGAAATCACCTGTGAAAAACATTTCCAGGAAACTAAATCTCGTGATCGAGAAGGTCGATACACAGTCAAGCTACCCTTGAAGAAGGACAGATCCGTTCTTGGGGATTCTCTGCAAACAGCGATTTCACGATTTAACCAATTAGAAAGAAGACTTGATCGGAACATGGAATTGAAAAGAGAGTACACAGAATTCATGGTCGAGTACCAACAACTCAAACACATGCAACCAATTGGGACATTGGAAGATGTATCCAGAGACAAGGAGACAAGGTACTACATTTCACATCACTTTGTGATCAAGGAATCAAGCAAAACTACACGTTTAAGAGTGGTTTTTGATGGAAGCTCGCCAACAACTACGGGGGAATCGTTGAACAGTATACAGATGATTGGTCCCACGATACAAGAAGAATTGTTTTCAATCCTGCTCAGATTTCGTAGTCACAAAATCGCACTGACTGCAGACACGGCTAAAATGTATAGGCAAATTAACATGCATTCAGAAGACAGACCACTTCAATGCATCTTATGGAGAGCATCACGTGACGAACCGATCCATGTTTACAGTTTGAACACAGTCACTTATGGATTAACTTCAAGTTCATTCTTGGCCACAAGATGCCTCAAACAGTTGGCAGAAGATGAATCATCAAATTTCACAGTAGCCACTCATGTCTTAACACATGACTTCTACGTTGACGATTTTCTGGGAGGAAATCATTGCATTGAAGGTGCAATAAAGCTGCGTGAAAGTCTCACAGAATTACTCGAGAAGGAAGGATTCAATTTACGTAAATGTGCTCCAATAGCAAGGCAGTGTTACAATCTATTCCAGAAGAATTGAAGGCAGTACAGGACCTAGTACAATTCGACACAGAAGGCACAAAAACATTAGGAATTTCATGGCGCCCATCCACGGACGAATTTCTTATGGACAGCAAGGTCGCAACAACAGTGGATGTAGGCTCGTTGAAGATCTTCTCAAAGCGCCAAGTTGCCAGCATAATTGCACAAGTGTTCGATCCAATCGGACTAATATCGCCAGTGGTGATCACATACAAGTCATTCCTGCAGCAGTTATGGCTCCACAATGTAGGATGGGATGATCCGCTTCCTATAGATTTGCAGAAAACATGGGGTCATCTTCATTCGCAGCTCACATATATTAACGAAGTAAAAGTACCATGGTTCGTTTTGGCTCCAGGAGACATACGTAAAATTCAAATTCACGGTTTCTCTGATGCATCAGAGAGAAACTATGCCAGTGTTCTCTTCGTAAGATCAATTGATTCAGAGGGTCACATAAGTGTGAACTTATTGTGTTCAAAGTCCAAGGTGGCTCCGGTGAAGAGAACCACTCTTCCACGTTTGGAATTATGTGCCGCAGTTCTACTAGCCAGGTACAGAAAGCATTGCCCATACTGCGTCTATGTATAGACACCATTCACCTATGGACCGACTCAAAAATCGTCCTAGCTTGGCTGGCGTCACCAGCCAGTAAATGGAAACCTTTTGTTGCCAACCGAGTGGCAATTGTACAGGAATTCACACAAGTCAGTGATTGGAAGCACGTTCCGTCAAAAGACAATCCTGCAGATCTGATCTCACGAGGAGTCGATGCAAAAACTATCAGATCACTTCAGCTTTGGTGGCACGGACCCGCCTGGCTCCAAGAAGATGAGACACAGTGGCCATCATCCAGTTTAGCATTCCGTCCAGACGACAACACTATTCCAGAGCAGCGTAAGGTAGCAGCTACCACATTGGTCACTCATGTAACAACTGAAGAAGAAATCATATCTAGATATTCAAGTTTATCCAAGCTACTGAGAGTAGTGTCACTCTGCAAAAGGTTCATCAGCAATTGCAGAAACACAAGAGAGAAAAGGAGTGAAGACCTTACCACCTTTGAAATTCAAGGCGCCACACTTGCCTGCCTCAAGATAACACAACGTGCATTCTTCTCTCAGGAAATCAAAGATTTGTCTGACAAGCAGCAAGTACACAACAAGAGCATTTTGAGGAACCTTCATCCATTTCTCGACAATGAAAAAGTAATTTGTGTCGGAGGAAGATTGGAAAACAGTGAATTGGAGTTTCAAAGCAAACATCAAATTATTCTTCATCTGAAGAGTCATTTCGCGAAAATTCTGATAGCATCAGAACACAAGAGACTTATGCATGCTGGTCCACAGCTTCTCATAATATCACTTCGTGAGAAATACTGGATACCTCGCATACGACAGGTGGTCAAACAGATCATTCATCAGTGCAACATATGCTATCGTTTGAAGGCTTCAGCCGCCCAGCAGCTGATGGGGCAGTTACCCTCCAGTAGAGTGAGACCCAGCAAGGCATTCCATCACGTAGGCGTTGATTACGCAGGGCCATACCACATCAAGACCGGAGCCGCAAGAAGCAGATCCACAAGAAAATGCTACATTGCAGTTTTCACTTGTCTTGCCACAAGGGCAATTCATCTAGAGATTGTCTCAGACTTGACATCACAAGCCTTCATCGCAGCTCTACTACGCTTCACCGCGAGAAGAGGAAAGTGTGCAAGTATTTTTAGCGACAATGCTACGACGTTCCATGGTGCTAAAAATGAATTGCAGGAATTACGTAAACTCTTTCAATCACAAGAGTTCAACAAGGACATCAACAGATTTGCAAGAGAAGAGAATTTCCAATGGAAGTATTCTCCACCACGCAGTCCATCATTCGGCGGGATTTTTGAAAGTGCAGTGAAGTCTATGAAATACCATCTTCGCAGAGTAGCAGGAAACGCCGTGCTAACATACGAAGAACTAGTAACTCTGCTATGCCGAATAGAGGCCTGCCTCAACTCCCGTCCCCTTTCCACACTCCCTGATTCTCATGATGAATTCAGCTACATTACCCCTGGTCATTTTCTTATTGGAGGTCCTCTAACCTCATTTCCTGAACCAAACATTACAGATCTGGCTGCCAACAGATTATCCAGATGGCAGCGCATACAGCAGTTCCAGCAGCGAGTGTGGAGGAAGTGGTCTCAGGACTACCTGCATAGTCTGCAGCAGCGACAGAAATGGACAGCCGTTCAGTCGAATTTGAAGCCTGGCACACCAGTACTATTGAAGGAGGACAATCTTCCACCACTCTCGTGGAGAGTCGGCGTCATCCAAGAAGTGTTTCCGGGAAGGGATAACCTAGTGCGCGTAGTCACCGTTCGTACTAGAGACGGAGTCTACAAGAGAGCATTAAGCAAAATTGTGCCTTTACCACATTGGGAAGAAGACGCTCCATGAGCTAAATCATTGACAATATATCCCCTAGTGTTAGGTTGGATGTGAACATTCAAAGGGGGAGTATGTTGGAGAATTATCTCTAGAAACTAACCACGATATATATATATTTTTATATATTCTTGTATTCGCACTTTTCTCTTGCTCATTTTGCTATGCATTTGTTTCCATATCACCAATTGCTTATTTTGTGTATATCCAGTGCTTTAAGAAACCTGCACTCCCATTGGTCAGTTCATATCGGGTGCGGTGCCTAGTTGCCGCCATCTTTGCGCGGTAGCTTACTTCCGTCAGTGTTCGTGCAGAAGTCACTCCGGCAACAGCCGAAAGTCACCGCGTTGCGGATATTCATCAAAAACGTAAGCCTAACGTGGGTACGTTTCATTCAGCATATCAGTGACTTACTTATTTCCTGTTACTCCGCTACGGAGCATAGGGCCTCAACGAAGCATCGCCAACGGACTCTGTTTCCAGCCATCTTCCTTATCTCGTTCCAGGTCTTTCCTGCTTCACATATTTCTTGCTCTATTGTCCTTCTCCAACTCATTCTTGGCCTTCCTCTCCTACGTTGTCCTTGTGGATTCCAGCTCAATGCTTGTCTCTCTATTGCTGATGGATCTTTCCTCAATGTGTGGCCAATCCACTTCCATTTTCTTCTTTTGATCTGTATTGCCACCGGTTCCTCTTGCGTACGTTTCCATAGATCTTCATTTGAGATAATATCTGGCCAATATATTCCCAGAAGTTTCCTTAGGCATCTGTTTATGAATGTCTGTAGGTCTTTAGTAATTTTCTTTGTTACTTTCCAAGTTTCACATCCATAAAGGAGAACCGACTTCACATTAGTTCTAAAAATTCGCAGCTTAGTTCTTATTGAAATTTCTCTGGCTTTCCAAACTTTATATAGCTGAATAAATGCCACATTTGCTTTCCTAATTCTTGATCTAACATCATCTTCTGTTCCCCCTGTATTTGTCACCAAACTCCCCAGATATGTAAACTCCTTTACCTCTTCAATATTTTCCTCATTCAAGTGGAAATTTTCCATATTTTTTACATTTGTTCTTAATGATTTCGTCTTTGTACTATTTATCTTTAAACCAACTCTTTTCCCTTCCTTATCCAAATCTCCTAATTTCTTTTCCATATTACGGTATGTGTGAGACAGCAGACAAACATCATCTGCAAAACACAAGTCTTCTAGCTGTTGGGTGAGACTCCAATTTATACCTCTCCTTTTTCCTTCCGTTACCCTCTTCATTACTTTATCAATTACCATCAGAAATATTGTTGGTGACAAAATACATCCTTGCCTTACTCCTGAAATAACTGGTATTGGATCCGTAAGTATTCCCTCATGCACAACTTGACATGTGGAACCATCATAGGAGTTTTTAATAAGATCAATCATGTGTGCTGGAATGCCATATTCTTTTACAATTGTCCACATTTTCATTCTATTTACAGAATCAAATGCTTTTTGGAAATCCACAAATATAAGATACATATTAGAGAAGTATTCCATACTCTGTTCTATAATAATACGCAGTGTATTTATCTGATCTATACAGGAACGGTTGCTTCGAAAGCCTGCTTGTTCTCTCCGGATCTTTTTCTCAACACATCCTTTAATTCGGTTTAAAATAATTCTACTTAGAACTTTACTAGGAACTGAAAGTAGTGTTATGCCTCTCCAGTTATTGCAGTTAGTGATATCTCCCTTCTTAGGTATTTTTACTAGTAAACCTCTTTTCCAATCTTCTGGTATTGATTTTGTTTTCCATATTTTTGCAAAAAGTGGTTGTAATATTTCTATTGTCATCTCCATGTCTTCCTTAAGAATTTCTGGTGGAATGTTATCAATTCCAGGTGCTTTACCACTCTTTTGTTCTCTCAGTGCTTTTTTAATTTCTTCTTTTGTTGGTTCTTTAGCAGTTATTTCATCTTCTATCTCATATTCTGGCATTTCTTCCGGTATTTCAAGCAAATCTTCTGTCCCTTCTATGGTTTGGTTTAATACTTCTGAAAAATGTTCTTTCCATCTATTGAGCTGATTTTCCTTATTCGTAAGGAGTACTCCATCTCTATTTCTCACTGGGCGATTCCGTATGGTTTTCTTTTGAGACAAGATCTTTGTAATTTGGTATACTTCCTTCATATTTCCCTCATTTACTGCTTTTTCTGCCTTCCCGGCTAGCTCACTGGTCCATTTTCTACGGTCAGCTCGCGCACTATATTTCACTTCATGATCTTTTTTCCTATATTCTTCTTGTAATTCTGCTTTCTTTTTCCTAGTTTTACACATATTAATCTTCTGCTTAATGTGTTTCCTTTCTTCTATTTTCCTCCAAGTTTCCTCTAACATCCAGTTCTTTTTCTTAGGGTTTCTATATCCCAAAACTTCTTTTGATACTGTTGTAAATGTATTTTTCACCTTTTCCCAGTGTTGTTCCACCTCATCATCATCCAGCTCCCCTAGTTCTTGATATTTGTTTTGAAGTTGCAACTTGAAGTCCTGTTTTACACTATTATTCTGTAGTTTTCCAATGTCAAACTTTGTGCTTTGTTTATTAAATTTCTCCTTTGCGGCCATAATTTTTACCCTAAAACTGGCTACCATAAGATGATGATCACTGCTGACATCTGCTCCACGTTTACTTCTCACATCTAATAAAGATGTTCTCCATTTCCTACTTATAGCTATATGATCAATCTGATTTTGAGTTCTATGATCTGGGGATACCCAAGAGATCTTATGTATATTTTTATGTGCAAATAGTGTACCTCCAATAGTCATTTCATTTGAGGCACACCAATCTACAAACATTTCCCCATTTTCATTTCTATCACCTAGACCATGCTTGCCAATCACTTGCTCCAGTCCAACATTTTCTGAGCCAATTTTAGCATTTAAATCGCCCATTACAATAATAACATCTTTCTTCTTAACCTTATTTATAGTGTCTTGTAATTCTTTGTAGAACTCTTGTTTTTCTTCTATTTCTGCTTGGTTTGTAGGTGCATAGCATTGTATGATGCTCACATTTCTAACCTTTGCCTGTAATCTGACCATAATTATTCGTTCAGATACAGGCTTCCAGTCCAATATACTTCGAGCAGTCTTCTTGTTTATGAGTATGCCTACTCCATTACGATGTTCATCATCTTCATTTGGTCTACCTGAATAGAGGAATGTCATACCACTAGATGTTTTCATCTCTCCAAATTCATTCCAACGCACTTCGCTCATTCCCAGGATGTCCAACTTATATTTCTCCATTTCTGCTTCTACTTCTTGCAATTTTCCTGCCTCATATAATGTTCTAACATTCCAAAACCCCACTAGAGTTTTCTTTTTAAGTCCAAAGGTCGTCAACAGTTTGTCCGTCCGGCTATTTCCTCGTTTGGTTTCTTTAATAATCTATTTTAAGGGTAGTGGGTTATTGGCCCTCTGACCCCGAGTGCCATGATGGGGCTGCCATCTTTAGGCCTTGGCACTTGCCACTCCACAATGTGGGACACAGATGCAGATGTTCGCATTTGTTTGTTTGGGACTGGGTAGGAATATTAGGATAGGATATATTAGGTAAGATGGGGCGTTGCAGAACGCCTTAGTCTGGCTTCTCTTCTGAGACCTGTCCAGCATGGGTGACCCTGCTGGTAGAAAATCTACCGCTGGCATAGCTCTCAGCCTCAACAAAGCACGCAAACCCCTCCGCCCGCACGGTCAGTGCTACTTTAAGGCGGCGTTCCCTGGAGGGGAGCATATCAGTGAAGTGCAGTGATATGTAGTTCAGTTTCACAGGAACATTACAGTGCTGATATCATTCAGTGAAGAACTAGTGACGTGTTATTGTAAAACCGCCTTACAATTTCCTATATAAACAGTTTACTGAGGCAGGAGTGCAGGACAGTGTAATTACGTGTCATGTGTGCATATTTATTATTAATATAACGTTATAGTTGTAGTAAGTGCCTTCATTTTCTTTACACCTTAAGAAGATCACGGTGAACTCAGCTCTATAGTGATACAATCCATTCCAGGGAGACAATCAGGGTCCTACCGGGCAGCAAACGCTTTCAATGTCAGAATATGTAGAAAATCTGACATGATGAAAGTCATCGTGGAAGTACAGTCACCACCAATAAAAAATGAGACACCTAGCTCCTGAATGCGTTATGTGTGTTGCCTAACTCTAAGGTGGTAGAAGTTACCATTGCGCTGTAAAGTTAGGCAACACACAAAACGCCTTGAAGAGAAGCGAGTATTTCAGCAAGTAGGTGTCCTATTTTTTGCCGGTGGCTGTACATATTATTTAATAATAAAAGTGTGATCTTGTACGTGTACATACGGGATAATTCGTAACTGAATAGAGTTAATACAAGTTTTTACCTTGTCAATTAATAATATAAATTTGATCTCTACTTAATCGAATTTAAAAACATGTAACCACAGATAAATATATCCAGGTATTCTACAGAGCCTATTCTTTACATAGTTGTACAGATTGGGTTCCAAAACTGGGGGGGGGGCATAGTGCAAAACTGGGGGGAGGGCAAAGACAGTATATTTCCTTTATATATATATAAGGTTTAGCATAGTGCGGGGGCAAAAGTGGCGAAAATGTAGGGGGGGCAACTGCCCCCTCGCCCCCCTAACCGCCGCCACTGGATGTACATCATTCTATTGTTTTCTAACTGCTAGTTGAAGTGAAGGTATCACGCCAATTTTCAAAAGCGAAGCCACCGAAGCACAGAGGCTTCGCAGAATCGCAGGGGGCCGTTTTCTGGGAAACCCCATCCCTCCGGGCAGGTGGGAGTCTGGTGACGTCAGTTTTTGACCTCGACATCGGTGAAATTCAGCAGCGCCATCTCTTATTCTGCTAGGCAGAAGAAGTGGAAGCAAAAGTGCGAGTGGTGCTCTCAGCGCCTCTCAACGTATTATTCCGAAACTTTTTGCGAGGGGCCGTTCCCAGTGGGAGGTCCGTGCACCGGCTTTCCTGCCTTCGATGAAGATCTGCTTATATATCTTAATCTGCGATATAACTCTGTTCTTAACTCTGTTAGCACTGTAAATCAGGTTGGCTATGCTTGTTACAAGTGTACATTTGGGCCACTGTCTTTTTTTGTTTTTGAAAATAGGCATTTCAGTTACATGTGTTCGCAACTACGACATGGAATTATTTTGCACTTTTATGTGTTCGCAATTGGGAACATTTAGTCATTGCTCGCAATTAGGTCAAAACCCTTTAACTGTAACTTGATGTATCTCTTTCTCTATCCCTCTATCTCTCTCTCTCTCTCTCTCTCTCTGTGCGTATTTTCGCAGGATTCTGTTACCGATTGACTCTATCCCGGGAATATGTGGAGCAAGACAGCGCATAAAGGCTTAGAATGGGAGGAAGCGAGTGGGCGGATCCACAATAAGAAAAAAACAAGTTCCGTCAGACTCATTCCATGCCAAATCAACACAGATATGTGCAATTTCCAACCTGACCATCTCCGATTTTCATGAAATTTGGGTAGTTGAAACTATGCATGGAACTTAGTAACTATGAAAATTTTGAGTCTCGTGCGTCTTGTAATTGTTAAATTATTCAAGGTCAAATTTAGCATAAATTGCTCTTCTTGAGCCCGTTTAGCTACACTAAATGTGCTGTAACTCCGCCCCTATTTCGTGTAGGAAGCTCAAATAAAGTTTATTGTACAGGGAATTGAACACGCTTTCCAGTGATATATAACAAGTCTACCTTTGGATAAAATTATAATTTTGTCACGTGACCTTGACGTTTGACCTTGAATATCTCAAAACATGTCATCACTAAAAATAGTGAAAAAAATGTATTTGGTCCTTCATGCCATACTCTAAAACATATCAAAAACTCATTCTGGGACTGCAATGGGATCAGAAGATAAAAAATAATATGTGTAACTATGCGACTGATAAAAGCCTCATTACATGAACTATGACGAGTCAAATGTCCCTTAACACCCCCTACAAAATGTGAAGGAGTTATCCTGGTCATGAAAGAAATAGGTTAGGCACAGAGAGATCGCTAGCCGTGTGTGTCAAGCGTAGGTCCGGCATATTGTTGACTGCCATGTTGAATTCAACGCAAAAAGTTTAAAGGAAAGGGTGTGATGTGATATATCAAATGAGGCTAGAATTTCACGAGAAATGAAGTGATGAAGGTTTTTCCAACGTATTTTTAACCAGCAAAAAGTTATTACTGCATGCTTGTATAACCATTTCCTCCTTTTCGAGGTGTTAAAAGCAAAGTATTAAGAATGCTCCTAATGTGTTAGGAATTCATCGAGATCACGCTGACATCTCGGGAGAGAAAGAAGTGTACGCACCATTGCATATGATTTTAATCAGCAACATTCACCAAGGTAGTTGAATAGTGAAGAATATTGGGAAAAGTATCTCAAACAATTACGTGACACTTCCTTTGGAATGAAAAATTCTTCAGTGATGAGGCTAACGTTTATGTTCACGGTGAAGTTAATAAAAATAATATGCAATACCTGTGATTTGATACTCTACAGTAGACAGATTCCAACCGAATAGTTGTTGCTGGTAAGCTAATGGTGTGCTATAGTGTATGGAGAACGCGAATGGTTGATTCATATTCAACAACGGAACCTTAAATGGTGAGGGCTTCTTGGATTTGTTAAGTGAACAGGTTTTTCATCCTTGCTTACGGGATATGGCTCTTTCCAGAGTTTTGAAACAGGACAGACTGTGACCACACTATGTGGACATTGTGGCAATTTCTTCATGGTAAATTTCTAGGTAGATTGATGGGCAGAAAGAGATCTATTAAAAGGCCTGCACATTACCCAGATCTAATATCTTAGGAGAACTTTTACCTTCAGAAACATTTGAAGAGAATGGTGCATGCACTAAAAGTCCGTGATATTGACCATCTGAGAGAAGGTATAGTTGTTGCTTGGGATGATGTTGCACCTGCTACATTGCCAAATGTTTATGTGAGTGTGAGAAACGTCAACTAGTGTGCTCACAGAAACATTGACAATATTATAATGCATATATCGTAAGTGAAAGATAGGCGTATAACTTATTGCTGGCTAAAGATACTTTGGAAAAACCTTCGCCGCTTCATTTCTCGTGAAATTCTAGCCTGATTTGATATATCACATCACACCCTTTCCTTTAAAATTTTTGCGTTGAATCCAATATGGCGGTCAACAATATGCCGAACCTGCGCTTGACACACACGGCTAGGGATCCCCCTGTGCCTAACCTATTTCTTTCATGACCAATTATACCCAGGATAACTCCTTTAAGGGGCATTTGACTCGTCATAGTTCATAGTTTTATTTCTTGCTTCGGTACTGAAAAAAGTCAAAGATTAACGTGTTTGAAACAAACTTTCTGTCGATTTCGCTTCCTTCAAGCCCATGATGTTTTTGTAAGCTCTAAACCAGTGGTTTCCAAAATGTGCGCCGCGAAATGTTCCAATATATTCAATCAATGGTATGATTGTTATAAATATGTGCTTATTTAGTACTTTTACACAAAATATTTCTGAATTTCAAATATGTGTTTTTAATTTTTAACTTAAGGCAGGCAACCTAACCACACTGACGGAGAGTTGCAAGGGTTAGACAAGCCTACATTCTGACTTGTGCGCCACGGAAAGATATTGAAACACTAAATTTGGGAAACCCTGCTCTAGACAAAGCAAAATGTCTGGCGCCACTATTACCTGCTGATCGTTCTGCGCTTTGTGGCATTCATGCCTTGCAAAGTATCGATTCGACATTCAAATTTGCACCATCGTGTTAAATACGCAAGATAATCCTCACAGAAAAAAGCGAAGTTTGACTGCGGTTAACATGAAAAAAAAATTATCTATTCAGGATGGTCACTCTAGGACCATGATAAAATTCAATTATAATTCCATGGTTTTCAAGGGGGAAGTTTCAAAAATGCAGTGGTACAGGCAGATATTTTCTCTATTTCAACCTTATGTATTACCGCCTCTCACCACACACACACAGAAATATATATAGATATTAACAATATAAAGGGTCTGTGCGATTCCAATGTATCAAAAAATTGAAATTTTGTTTTTTGACGGTTGTACCTAATCAGTATTTTTCATGAATTTTGAACCATTTTACATTTTTTGGAACCTACTTCAGCATTTTCTTACCCTAATTTAAGATTTTTTAGAAACTATTTTTGGATTTTTAGAACCTATTTTAGGATTTTAGAGACCTATTTTAGGATTTTTAGAACCTATTTTAGAACTTTTAGAGCCTAGTTTAGGAACATAAAAATCTGAGGTCTCATTACTTGCGTAGTTGAGCAGAGACTTGTTTTCGCTCGCTTGCTCCAGGTTCCATCCCTTTAAAACATGGATCCATCATTGCATTTGTCCAACAACCATGCCATCAGTTCATAATTCATTCTCGACGTCGCGATTGAAACAAGGGATTGAAAAGCAATATGAAAGAATCGAAACAGAATAAATTAAGTGTGAGTTTAAGCTGCACGTGCAGCCTCAACTAGACCTAAACGTCTTACAATTTGTCCTTACTGAGATGAATGCAGGCTTCGCATATCCTCTGTCACGTTTAACCAAAAGAGAACGAAAAGCAACGTTGATTAAAGAGCCAAACGACTAATCAACTCCACAATAATCGCGGCGATAAGAAACATGAATACATGAGTAAAGGAAGCACCCAAGCTTGGGTAGGGATTTCAACCCAGGACCTCTTCAAACTTGATGCCATTATATAATTCATCCGTATATTCCGTGGCATTATGAACAAGTTCGCAACTAACTTTACTGTTCATTACCCAAAATCTAATATCAAAACCTCAGATATTACGACTGAACTTCCCCCTGTGGGACATCTAAGATAAATCTTCCTTTGAAACGTTGCTATGACGACCGGACATTTAGTGGCACGGAGATAATTCCCAGCTGTTTTTCATTCGATCATAAGTTTGGGATTTGATCGCACCTGCTGAAATCTATTCAAGGATTTTAAATATCTGAGTCTGGGCACAAACCGAGACGCAAAAGTGTTCGACCTATTTCGAACTTACACATGAATTGAAATTTAATTTTAGATGCACTCTGGGAACAGTTGCTTTCACAGGTAATTAGAAATGTCAACGAAACTGCTAATTGCGTGAATTCATCCTTTAATCAAATTAACCATTTTCTTTCCTTTATATGGAAATTCATAATTTTGTAAAAGTGAATTAATTTCAAACGTCTGTAGCAGTACGTATAGACTAATAAAAATTCATAGTATTAAGGTCTCCTGAGGAACATAGGTACATTTGTGTGGAAAAGAGCTGAGTATGTGGTGAAATGGTGCAACTTATGGTGTATTGAAAGCATAGGCGTTGTATTGCCCGTCCGCTTGGGGGGGGGGGGCTAGCTGGGGCTAGCTTTATTAATTAATTTATCCATTACAAAAATCATAACCACATCATGTATCTAAAAGAAATAGAATTGTTAAAAGGAATAAATACGCCATTATAAATGGTTGCAAATTTTTTAAAGAACACATTTCTTATTTAGAATAAAGAAAAAATATAAATATGCTGACCAAGGCAGTAATTTATTTTATTAAAAACATAAACTAAACGTAACGTTTCAACCTTCTAGCAAGGTCTTCATCAGACTCTGTATCAAGTACAAAAGTAACAAGATACCAAAAACAGGGCATTATATATACACACAAAACATTACTCCCTCCAGACTATTAGAAAGTTGTTAGAAATAATGGAAACAAGGCTTAATTGTGTTAGAATAAAGAAGTTATAATTTTATTATGTGACAATGTAAATAGGTAATCTTGTGTTCATGGTACTGAGCAAATTATAATGCTGCAAGGCATTTAGAAGCACAATCTACATAGGTAATGGAACAGTAAACATTTAATTTTTCTTAATGTCAATACAACGAAACTTCGCATTTTCCTAATTTTACTACAGCTGAGAACCACTTGCGAGTAAATTCGTAAAAAAAAACTCTTAAGACATTACACCAATTACGTATTTGCTTATCTAAAACTTCAATAGAAATACACTGTTTTTTTCACATCTGTATAAATTCGTTAGGGCGTCTGACTATCATGCGAGAGACTCGGGTTTGATCCCCGGCGGGAGAGAACTGGGTTTTTTCTACCTGTTCAAGCGGCTCCGGCGCGCACCAAGCGTTGTATAAAGTTGTAAAGTTGAGGAAACTCTGGGGTGTAAAGGCAGCCAGGGGCGGGGTGCTGATCACATCACCCTGACCTTCGGCCGAGATCATGAAAGTGTGGGGCCCTAACTCCTCAACCCTTATACGCCTTCATGGCGTGATGCAAAAGTACAGGAAGTACTTTTTACTACTATGTGGCCGCGTCGAGTGGACAAGATTTCAGTGTTCGAAAAGCTGTTAATTGTGGAAATAGAATCGTTGATGTGAACAAAACTGTCGAAAGTTTCAATTTCGCACCCTTGCGCAACTTTCCAAAACTACGGTGTACATTAGAAATAAACAAGACTTTCATTTGAGCAAGGATGAAGTTCGTTTGGCGATGAACTGAGCAGCGATCGCTGAGCAACGCTTATTTGACCGTCAAGTAAAAACTGAGCGATCACGTTGCTCTCTGAGCGCTCAGATAATTGATGCGCCCCTGTGTAGATGTACTCAAGTTAATCTTTCCTTTAGGGCCTCCCCGATGGCGCAGTTGTAGCATCGTCGCCTTGTAATCAAGGTGTTCCGGGTTCGATACCCGGTGGAGGCACATAGTGGTTCGGGTCCCACTTTAAACTGTAGGTCCAGTCCCGATTAGCCTTACTATGCATAAAGTAGACTTAAAACACCAAATCAATCAATCACAAATCAATCAATAATCTTTCGTTTAGTTTCCTGAGGCTGTTGTATGGACATCTCTTGCAGTGTCGTATTCTACACTTTAGCTTCATTTTTCAAACTTTGTAAAGGTCCAATCCTGGAACATTATATGCACAGAGAACATAATGTTAACAGTGAAACACATATATCAAGAACTTAGACTGATATTCAATATCGAAAAGAAAGAATTAATTAATTTTTTTGATGCATCGGCACTTAGGGACATTTTGCACCCTTCTATGTACGCCGGGAAATATTCCCCTAAAATCCTTACCTGATATTTAAAAGGGGGTCTATCAAGCCCCTTGAGGGGTGTGCACAGAACGAACACAACAAATTTAAAAGTAAGGATGCACTTCCTCGTGGACATTGGAAGAGGCCTGCTTTTCTCAGAAAGCTATACACTATGATCACATCCCAAGATGGATGATAAGACATTAGGGAAGTTTAAAATTTTGTCTTATGAAAGTAAAATCGGTACATGCAATAAGAATATGCCGAACACTTAATGCAATTACAGACACAACATATCGAAGGGTCCGGCCCTTGCAGCAAGTGACCATGAGCTGTGTTGAATAGGAAGCCGAATTAAAATGACTACTTCTAGGCGGGCTGGACGATACGATGAACGCCACGTAGAGAGAGATTATTTCCGTAACAGCTCTGACCGTTCTGCGCTTGTGCCTTGAGAGCGAGTCATAACTCCCGACGCCTCCAATCAAGAAGTGAACCGTTGACGTCATCTCTACTCTGCGCCTATAACCAATGATGTGCGTCTACGCGTAAACAACGATAATAGTATTAAGGTCTCCATTATTAATGACATTTTACAATGTTCTTAATAATTGCAAATTTAACCACATATTAATTTTAATAATTACAGCAGCTAAATTAGTTTGTTTGGATGTTTTTTTTTAAAGTCTACTTCTTATGCTGATAGATTAATCGGGTCTGGACCTACAGGTTAAAGTGGGACCCGAATGACTATGTTCCTTCACATATCGAAACCGAACTCCTCGTTTACGAGGGAGGATATTAGAACTACAACATCGGGGAGGCCTGCATGTTAATTGCTTGATAAATTTTACAAATTTTTCGTCATGAAACACATGTAATTCGGGAAATCATTCGTTCTTTCTTCTTTTGTTTTTAAAAATATATTAACAGCCATTAGAAGACCTGAGTTATATTTAAGAATTAGCAGGAGGGGTTCATGTCGAGACTTTTTTGGTGCAACGTATGAGAAGGGTTGTTGGGGATTAAGACTGATTGATTGATTGCTTTTGTTTGTTTTCTTCCCTCTTCTGCCACTATTGGCTAACCACGAAGATGAGGATGAGTGACGATATGGTGAAATTGATGAAGGGACACTCCTAAGGAACACCCATTCTCAGGAGGCCGGGAATCGAACCCGTGTCCTTGGCGACGAAGTGTTCTGCTAACCACTCCTCCACGTATGTCAGCAGTGTGGGTCAAGAGTTTGACATGTATGTCTGGAATTTCGATGAACTCGTGCATGTCTCTCTGCCCCTACTTCACCCCCTGCCCCCTTGCCCGCATACAACACACGCTGACGCATTCACACACCTGATAATTTCATATCACGGCGCGGGCATTGGTATCGCTCAAGTTCTCAAGTAAAGCAAGCGTATTGACTTGTAACTTATTACAGGTCATCGAAGGCAAGGAAAAAAGAAGAAAAGCTTTTTCATTTAGCCTCGAGTAGTGTCATAAATATGCCTTTGACGCCAACCCTGATTTTTCGACCCCTCAGAAAATCGCACCGAAACCTCAAAAACTCACTTTCTCTCCACGTTCCGAGCCTCATTTATTGCGCTGACGATGTTTCACGGCGCAGAAAAGCCGGTACGAGTAAATTCACTTTCTCGTACTTCAAGTACGAATGCACCTTATCGTAATTTTTTTCTAAGTCCGGGCCAAATGTTTATATATCGCGAGCTTTGTTAACCTCTCGCGAAACGATGTGCCACACACACACATATGCGCGTGCGTGCCTCTCATTATTTTTCCGTATTGTGACGCAAACAAACAAACAAAATAATAATAATAATAATAATAATAATTGTTTTTTTTTAGGATTCCTGGCCCCTATAACCTCGCCAGGGTGCGTGGTGGTGGCGAAAATCATCACGAGTTTGGATTTGTATTGCGAATGTTGCCAAAAATTTAATCAACGTTGTTCATTCTCAATGCTAGAATCTTACATAGATTATTCTCTAAAACGAAAATCGATAATCATGTGCAAAGCCCCCAAGGCATTCAGGCAATTTCTAATGTTCGCGTGGATAGCGACGCTCGGTAGAACTTTTCCCGTCCCTGTGGAAAAATTGTGTTTCATCGCTCAATGTAATATTTTCATCACGGACCAAACTATTTTTCGAACCAACCCAGAAGCATTTGCGCAAATTCGAAATTACCGAATGTCATTCGATAGTGGTTTGGAAAAAATTAAAATCAATTTTCGATTCGTTGAGAGCATCAACTCAAACGTTAGCTGAGCTTACACAGCGAGAAATAATTGTTTCGTCCGAGGTGAAATTATTGTTTTCACGCAACGTGCAAAGTATATTGCAAGCGTTTCCAAAACTGACATCATACAATAATGCAATTTTAAAAACAACGACAGGTGTTGAACGTTCATCGTGGCTTCGAAACCTCACCCATTTTTTTTTGTTCCGTGCCCGCATATCGGAGTGATTCACAATTTCGCTCACAAGTTTTATCTTTTTTGGAAGCGTGCACTCGTTTAGGTAACGTTATCTTTTCCAAAGAATTACTACATTCACAAGAATTGATCGCAGTACTACCCGTGCTGCTACCAGCTTCGACACATACGACCGCCGCTGCCGTCGCCGCCGCAACAACAACAACCGCACCCCCCCCCCTCCCCGAACCCATTCAGCTTGCATCCTCTTCAGCCCGAAGAGATTCTATTTTTTCAGCTTTCCCACGGTCCTGAACGAAGAATCCACCACATCCCCCTATAACAATCGAATCAGAAGCGGATGCGGCGGAAGCGAGCACAGCAACAGCATCCGCTTTGGAAATTTATCTATCCACAATTATGCTCGACCGACAACAAAGCTGTATTGTTGCACATGGAATTTTTCAACCTTTTCGCGTATTATTTTTATGGAATCACAAGCACGAAACAAAGCGTCCACCGTTTTTCGTTTCAGGCATGGTTGAGTTTTTTGTGTGCTGGTTCTCACAGAGCTGGTGGGGATCGCCCGTTTCACACACCACACCCTCTGACGGGGCGTGTGGAATAGAGAGACCGAGGAAATGATCGACAACACATGCATGGGTGGAACTGTCAACGCCCGTTCATTTGCTATTTGTCCCCCACAGGATATTGTGCGCATCGAAAAGTCTTTTTGTTGAAAAAAAAAAAGTATAGCATTGTTCGTTTGTACCACATGCATGAGTGAATCGGTCAAACGGGGGTTATTGCTAGGACATTGACTATAGCGCTCATTGTGTTTTCACCAAAGGAGAGGGGGGTCGCGTGGGTTGTGGGGGTTCCTATATAACGTAGCAGTTTCTTCTTTTGTACATCATTATCATAGTGAACGTCAATCGTGGCAGTTCAGTATTCTTTAAATTTGTTTGTCTGGCAGTATACATATATATCATTGTGGAAGTTCAGTGAGCTACAAGTTTTTTTGAAGTCTCTCTCTATCTCTCTTGAAAGGTAAGTTTTTATTTTTTTCATGATATATTTATATTTTGTTTTGCGTCTGACACACACATATTCAGAGGAGTCATAAAAAATTGACACACACACACTTACATGTCGCATATTTTTTACCTCCTACAACAGTGCACACACACACACACACACACACACACACACATACTGTTCGCGTCTAATATATATATATATATATATATATATATATATGTGGAAGGAAAAAAATATCTAGCATTTTTCAATTTTTTTTCCTTCTGTTTCAGTGCGCTTTCCCCCTACCACCACCACCACCACAACCCCCCAAAAAATTTATCTGTATATATAAATAACAGAGGAAAAAATGGAACCGCAACCAGGTCCCTCCGGTCTTTGCGGGAAAGTGGCATGTCGTAACTGTGCGAAGTTGATTTCCAAATCGAACATCTCGAAGCATTTGAAAAAATGTCGTCTACCGGAACATGATGTCGTAGTCCCCCCGGCAAAGAAATCTCGCATTGATGCGCATGAAGGCGGCGGTGCTTTGAATAAAAGTGCACGCATCATGACGTATAAATCTGGAGGTGACGAAAAGTGTGACTCGAGCACCTTCCTCGACAATGTGAAATCACTGGTAGTCGATCAATTACGTGAATTCATCGTTAATGTTGCAATTAAAATTCATCTCGTCTTGACCCTGCTGTATGAGAAAGTTGTCTCGTCCAAGACAAGCACTTTCAGCTTTTACGTAGGGTGCGAAGGCTTACATGAGGGCAATCACGACGATCTGGAGGAAATTGTGACACGGATATTCGAGCACCTGACACAAAAACAAGAAGACTTTGAAGGTCGCGGAAGTGGATGGAGTCTTTGCGGTCGTAGCCACATGTTACAGCTTCGAGTGTGCAATTTCAACCCCTTACGCAGCGCTCAAAAAAAAAAAAAAAAAAAAAAAAAAAAAAAAAGCAAAATGCAGTGTTGAACATAGCAAGTAATGATCAGAAGAGTTTCCTATGGTCTGTCATCGCCGCATTACACCCAGCAAATAATGATAAACCACAACGCCTGTCTAATTACAAACGATACGAGAAGAAATACAAGAATGTCATGCGAGGAATTTCCTATCCTGTGCCCCTGAATCAAGATCAATCAATTTTTAAAAAACTATAGAGAGGAAAAAGGAGAAGATATCGATATTTCCGTGTTTGGGGTTGACGATTGCGGCAACATTCGTGTGTTAAGACCTGCGAGAAGCCAGAATAATGTAATTCGACTCTTGCTCGTAGATGGCCGTTACAGTTTGATACGGAATTTCTCACGATTAGTAGGAAGACAGATCAGCAAGGATCACGATAAAATTGAAATTTGCGATCGATGTTTGAGAATTTTTCGCGTGGGAAAGAAGACGAAAGAACAGCACAAGTGTTTTGGCTCCGTGAATGCAGAACCCGAAGATGTCATGCCGGAACCCGGAACCAAGATGAAATTTCAGAAACACCAGGCTCTTCTCCACCATCCCGCTGTCCTTTATGCCGACTTTGAAAGCTTCCAAGTTCCCATGACGTCTTGCAACCCTGATCCCTCTACCTCAAGCACGATCCAAATTTTTCACCACGAGCCTTGCAGTTTCTCCATCTACGGAGAAAAATTAAATGATGTCATCTTGTATTGCGGACCTGATGCGGCAAAACATTTTGTTAAGAAGATAGCGGAATGCGCAAGAGAACTTGCACCCAGCCTGAAAGGCTCTTACGTTTCTCCACCTGCTCTCACGACGGAACAACAGCGGAGACATGACACGGCGACAAGATGCGCGGAGTGTAACCAGGCTTTCACCCCCGAAAATCACAAGGTCGTGCACCATGACCATCAGAATGGATTATTCCTGAGCACGATCTGTAATTCCTGCAATATTAAAATTAAGGAGTCGCATTTCATTGCCGTGTTTCTGCATTACACGGAGAAGTACGATACGCATCTGTTCGTCAAAGAGCTCTACAATATCACGACTCGAATCAGCATCATTCCTAGAACGAGCGAGAAGTATATTGCAGTGAGAGTGTGGATCCCTCTTGAAGACGGAGGAAGTGTGGAAGTTAGAATCCTGGACTCTTACAATTTCCTGTCCTCCAGCCTGGCCACCCTTGCAGCTCAACTTGGCGACGAAGATCTTGTGGCCACCAAACAAAAATGTTTTTCGGGGAGAGATGAGAATTTGAATCTGTTGCGTCGCAAGGGCGTCTACCCCTACGAGTACGTCAACGATTTCAACAAATTTGACGAGACGGAACTTCCACCCCGGGAGGCATTTTATTCTCATCTCACGGAGGACGTCTGTTCCGAAGAGGACTAATAAACACGCTCGTAGTGTGTGGACGGCCTTCAATTGCCAAACTTTTCGTGATTATCACGATCTGTATCTCAAATTAGACGTGACACTTCTCATGGACATTTTCGAGTCGTTTCGCAAGAGATGCATCTCGATCTACAAGTTGGATCCTGCGTATTTCTTCACGACGCCGGGATTGACTTGGGAATCGATGATGAAATACACCAACGTGGAACTGGGACTTATCGCAGAGAAGGAACAGTATGCCTTCATGGAGAGTGCGATACGCGGTGGCATCGTCCAATGTCCCCGACGCCATGCTCCGGCAAACAATCCTCATACGCCTGGTTACGATGCATCGAAGCCCAACACCTACATCGTCTACTGGGATGTCAACAACCTATATGGCCACTCCATGTCCCAGTGTCTTCCCATCGGCGACTACGCGTGGATGACCGAAGAGGAACTCTCCTGCGAGGATGATTTTCTCAACTGGAGCGAAGATAACGCATGGGGCTGTTTCTTGGAAGTGGATCTCGATTATCCCGAAACGCTGCACGAGAAACATCACGGATTGGCCCTGGCCCCCACCAAAGAGAAGCCACCTGGAGGATCATCGGAGCCAAAACTCATACTAAGCGTGGAGAACAAGACGAATTACGTTCTGCACTACCGACTCGTCCAATTCTACGTGCGTCACGGCTTGCAGCTGAAGAAAGTACACAGAGGATTGAAATTTAGGCAGAGTAGGTGGCTGGAACCCTACATAGCCGAGAACACACGACGCAGAGCGCAATCGACATCGCCTGCGGACAAGGATCTGTACAAACTGTTCAACAACGCCATCTACGGCAAGACGATGGAGAACGTACGCAATTACATCGACGCAACGTTGGTCACGGACGAAAAGAAATTCGAAAAGATCGTCGCGTCCCCCTACTTCAAAAACTTCACCATTTTCGACGAGAATCTTGTATTCGTCGAGAAGAACAAGAAGCAAGTGATGCTCAACAAACCGATTGCCATAGGTGCCACCGTCCTTGAACTATCAAAATTACACATGTACCAATCGTACTACGACCAGTTTCAACCCTTTTATGGAGATAACATCCAAATATGTTACATTGACACGGATAGATTCATTTTTCTAATCCAAACACCCAGCCTCGAACATGATCTGACTAAGATGAAGCATCTTTTTGATTTTAGCAACTTACCATCAGGCCATCACTTGCATTCGACGGAAAATAAAATGACCATAGGAAAGTTCAAAGACGAAGCGGCTGGTAATTACATCAGCGAATTTGCAGGACTTCGTGCCAAAATGTACTGCGTCAAGATTGCAGAAGAAAAAGAGATCAAGAAAGCGAAAGGGGTAGGAAGAACAAGTACTGCTAAATTCAACATGCAAGACTACAAAGATTGCCTGTTTCAAGGTGAAAGAAAACTGAGCACAGATCATCGCATTGCGAATAAATTACACGAGCTGTACACGACGCGCGTAACCAAGGTCGCATTGGATGCAAGAGACAACAAGTTATGTGTTCTCGATTGTCAAATCCACACGAGAGAGTGGGGCCACTGCAATGGAAGCGATAAATGTGACGTGTGTCAAACTGTAACCGCATAGCCATGAAGTCCGCTGTGTCTTTTCCTCTTCAAAAATACGGAGGAAAAGAATGAAAGGGGAGCCCTCAGGCGATGAAAAGTTGGAACTCGTTATTATGTCGTTAAGCTCGCTCTAAACACGAGGCTCATTAAATTCAACTCTTACTTTTTTTCTTCTTCCTCGTAATATAATGACATAATTACATGTTCTCGAGCCTTTTGAATTGCATCGCCGCAGAGGAAAAATCTTCTCTTGAAATTTAAATAACTAACAGGGACAATGAATCTCTTTGGTTTCCGGAAACAAAGCATCATGGAAACTACACCAACAAATTCCAATAACCTCTTACCTTCCGTGTTATCTAAACTCAATGGTCTACTAATCGTTCACCTCAACAGTATTTGGACGAAATTAAATGACGATGTTGGCAAGATGTTTTACGTCTTCAATAACAATTTACATTTCTAGGAGATTCCGATCGACGGGAAACTTCAAATCACCGTGAATCCGGAAAACGTAGGCGAAATCAAAATATCTACATTTTTCGAATCAAGCACGACAAGATGCTTTCTAACATTACGTACGATGTTTCTGCGGGAGATTATCTTTACGTGGAACTCCTAGGAGATTATGACAAACTCATTCCTCTCTTCGTAGAATTACGAATCGTCTATCCTATTATAAATAACCGTTAACCAAAAATGCCTAACGACATTTTCGGCAACACCAAGCGTGTAGACCACGCAGAAGAGATTCTCATGTTGGACGTTCGAGTCAAAAAGTTGAGGAGCGATTTGATCGCTTTGCAGGAGACCTTAAACAAAAGTTTAGAGTCCGAGATCGCTACGCTCCAAACGCAATGTCTCGATCCCATTCTGAAAATCGATTCCGAACTGAAAACGCTCATAAAAAATTATGTCGACGTACCTTCTTACGACAATGTTCAAAATATACAGTTGAGCGTGGATTCGCTTCAAAATGATTTGGCCAAATTACAGCAATTTCAATCGAAAAATGAAGATTTGGAAAAATTGAAACTCGAAATCGAAGAACGAACTTCGGCAATAGAAAAGAATTTCTCTGAACTTCAAACTGTCGTGAACGATATTGATGCGGAACGCTTGCATGTCGTCGTTTCCAAATTACAAGAAGAATTCACCAGCACGTTGGAAGAAATTAAATCCAAGTTACAGACTTTGGAAGATACAATGACGAACCTACCATCGTCGGACGAACTGCAGGTCATCGGTAAAACCGTCGCGAACATAAAAATTCAATTGGAGGCTTATCGAGATTTCGAACACATTCAAACCACCATCGCTACGCTTCAGGCGTCTCTGGAGTTGATCAACGAAGAGATTAAAAATATTCACGCTGAAGCGAGCGCGTTGACGAGCATTCAGGACACGTTGGGCACGGTCCAGCAGAAGATGGAATATTTGGAAAATTTGAACGTCGAAACGAATCTTGCTCATTTTCATCACGTACTCGACAACATACAGGCTGACTTGGAATCGTTACGGACGAGCGTGCCTTCGAGCGAAGATTTGGAAAAATTGAAAACGGCGGTGACGGCATTATCCGATTCGAGCGACATCAAAAGTTCGTTGAGCGATCTCGAGAGTAGGGTGGCCAATCTCCCCACCTCCAAAGAATTGCACGCTTTGAAAAGGAACATATCACGTATGCTGAAACGACTAGAAACGGAAACGGCAAACGTGGAACAGATTCGAGATGAAATTAGTTCGCTGGTGTCGACGCTGCCCACTTCGCAGAGCGTCGCGGATCTTCACACGCAGTTTACAGAGATGCGAAGCATCGTGAACGATCTTACCGAGAAAAGCTCGAAATTGAATCAAGTCGAGAACCTTCAGAGTATTGTCGTCAACATCAGAGATCAAGTTAGTGTGCTGGAATCCACGAAGGAATCGACGCTGGCCTCTTTCGGTGCCAAGCTGCAAGAACTCAACGAAAACTACAAGCAGTTGAACGTGGAAGTGAAAATCAAACCTTCGTTTTCTACAGTAACGGATACCATAGTCGAGCATTTGTTGCCCGTACAAAATACACTGGGACAGCTTCACAGCAACCTCGTTAGCGTCGATACTAAATTCGCTAAACTGCATTCTCTGCAAGCCATCGAAATCAACAGCGTACCCAATCAACAGAGAATCTCCACGTTCGTCGAAGGTAACAAACTGTACATGTTGCATCCTTATCATCCGTACTACAAGTTTCTCCTCGATGGCACGATTCAGATAAACGAATTTTCGTACTGGTCTCACGGCAGAAAAGCTAGCGTTCCCACCATGACCTTAATATCGAATCGTGGTGTCCAGAAAGCAGGAAACATTCCTCTGGCACGTTGGAACGAAACGCGCAACATATATGAAATACACGAAGACGAAGATCTTACCGTTTTCGACGTGAGTGCCGGCGATAAGCTGATCATTCAAAACACAGGTGAGGTACCACCTTCGTTGAATCCCATCACTCTCGTGCTTCTCTTCAAACGTAATCTCTAAAAAAAATGTCTAGGCAAGCCATCGTCCAAGAATTGCATAAACCTGCACGCCGCAACTACGAACGTTTGGCGGTGGTAACCAAGGGCATCGATGACCTCTGGGAAAGCGACCTCGTCGAGATGAGCAGCGGCAAGTTAAAAAACGTACATAAATTGAACAAGGGCAACAAGTACCTCCTCACCGTCATAGACACATTTTCGAAATTCGCATGGGCTCTACCTTTGAAATCCAAAACGGGAACGTGCGTCACGGAAGCATTCAAGACAATTTTTCGCGAAAGCGGCGGCAGACGACCTCGGTTTCTGCACACTGACAAGGGGAAGGAATTTTACAATGCCGTATTCCAAAAGTTTATTCAAAAACACGACATTCGACATTACTCGACCTTCAGTGACGTCAAGGCCAGCATCGTGGAAAGATTCAATCGCACTCTGAAATCGCGCATGTGGTCACGCTTCACGCTTCAGGGAAACTACAAGTGGGTCACCATTCTTCCGGAACTCGTTAACGACTATAATCACACGGTGCACGGAACGATAGGCATGAAGCCAGCTGACGTTACCAAGTCCGACGAGCAGCGATTAATTTCTAGCGTTTACTGTCCAAAGTACACGCCCACGACAAAAAAACCTAAATACAAAATTGGAGACCAGGTGAGGGTTAGTAAATTGAAGCGAACGTTCGACAGGGGTTTCACACGAAACTGGAGCACGGAACTTTTTACCGTGGTTCGAGTTATACCCGGGAACCGTCACACGTATATAATAAAGGACAGTGGCGGTGAAATTTTATTGGGGAGCTTCTACGAGGAGGAACTCTCTAAAACTAAATACCCCGACACGTACCTTATCGAAAAAGTTTTGCGCAAGAGAGGCGACAAACTTTTGGTGAAATGGCTGGGACTTCCGGACACGAGTTGGATCGATTCAAACGAAGTGATTCTATGAGTGCGTGGAATGTCGTGAAACGTCTACCTGATTCGGAAAATCGAACGAAGAAAAGGAACGGCGAATTGCTCCCCGACAGCATACGATGTCTGATCGTAGGACCTTCGGGGTGCGGAAAGACGACACTGCTCGTTGATAATTTTATCCTGTCACCCAATTGGTTAGACTGGGAAAACAGACAAGTCTACGTATTTTCGAAAAGTCTCGAACAACCGAAATACCAGCAACTTATGAAACTGTACGAGGGACTGGGCATTGTAACTTTCGCAACTGAAATCATTCCACTGGGCGATTGTCTCGAGAATTCCGTTGTGGTGTTCGACGACATGATCTTGGAAAATCAAAACGAGATTCGTAATTTTTTCACTCGAGGTCGTCACAAAGGATTAGATTGTTTCTACCTGGCACAAACTTTTTCCAAGGTTCCGAAAAACTGCTACGCGACAACGCTAATTTCATATGTTTGTTTCGACAAGACCACACGAATTTAAAACACGCACACGATGATTACGTAGGGGCTGACATGAACTACAATCAATTTTCGGAACGCTGCTCCCACTGTTGGAACAGTGACGATTTTGGATTCGTGACCATCGACATGACTCGAAAGGCAAACCATGGAAAATATAGGAATAAAATAAACGTTTATCTAGACGTCTCAAAGGCTAACAAGAGGAAAATTTCAGATTTGCAACAAGAAGAAAATCCCCCCCAAAAAAATCAAAAGGTCGTGAGAATCTAAAAAAATAAAATTATGAAAAAAACGTTCTTTTTCTTTTCAAACGTCTGACAAGCATATATAAATAACCATTACAACAAAAAGTAAGTGTTAGAAAAGTGGATAGTCTCAAGCGGTGACGGCAAGAAAACTAGGAGAACCGAACGTATAGGCTGAGAATTCGACGTTTCAAAAACGTTTCAACGTATATAGCAAAATGTCAAAACGTCAATTTCAAGAAGACGAAAATCTCAAGTTGCGGAAATACCTCGTGAAACGCTTCAAAGGTTGGAAATCCGAGAATCGCGGATCCTACGAAGAGAAGAAACGTCAAGATCAACCTGTGATCGACGCCATCAGCGGTCTAGGTAAAGAAATTAAAAGTGTCACGGAACAAAATAAAAATTTGATCAACGAACTCGTACCACTCGCAGCTAAAAGTTACGCTGTACCCACGCCCATTTCGAGCATTCCTTCGACGCCGTTCGAACTGAAGGACGTACCGGCACGACGTCGAGCCATAGGTAGCACGTCTTCGGATAAGATCGAGTTGGGACCTTTGGCACGAGACTACCTGAGCACGGGGAAGTTCGACAAGGATGAAGTGTTCGGATTGTATCCGAGCATGGAGAGCAACGAGGGTGGCGGTGTGGTTTGGAAGATTGGAAAATCGAAGGTGACCTTCGAAGGCAACGACATTAAAGTTAATTTAGGCGATAAGGATAGTTGGAACAGGTATCCGGGTACGGTGGGACTGTGGGAACTCGTTGCCAAAAAGCAGCCGAAAGATTACACCGACGAAGATTACCAGAGTTACAAGGAAATTTTGATCATGACGGTTGCCTTGTACCAAAACAACGACGCCTCGCAGAATCGCGTCAAATCCAGCAGCGGTGAGAAGTACAGGAATCTCATCAAACCGATTTGGAACCAGGTCAAAACAGGCAGCGGCGTCAAACTCTACAACACCCTGCCCAAAGAGTTTGTGTGGGTGGACGACGTGCGCAAGCTCATAGACAGGTTGTTGGTTATTGCAGGAGAGGAGAATGCAGGCAATCGTAATTTCTACAACGAGAAGGTTGGCATCGTGGACATGATCAGCACGAAACTTTCCAACTTCATCGTGAACGACGACAAGGGCATAGGTTACCTCATCAAAATTATCAACACGCTGCCTCCGAGATTCTGGAACGTGGCCGAAGGAAAGGGACTCGTGAACGACATCATCAACAAGTTACCTTTCGAGATGCATTTACCTGGCTACCAGTACTGCGGACCGGGTACCAAACTCGAGAAAAGATTGGAGAGAGGAGACAAGGGTGTGAATCCGTTGGACGCCGCATGCAAAGATCACGACATCGCTTACAACACCACGCAGACGGATCTGGATGCACGTCACGAAGCAGACAGAAAGTTAGAGCACGCAGCTTTCGAAAGATTCGTCAGCAGAGATGCATCGTTGGGAGAAAGAGTTGCAGCACTGGGCACCACCATCGCCATGAACACGAAACAAAAATTTGGGTGGGGTGTGTAAATAAATAACATACAGTAAAAAAAAAAACATCATGTCTCGTATAACTAATTTGCCGCACGAACTGCTATGTCAAATATTCCAACAGGCAGTAAACGGAGATATTAATAAACTTTTAATCATAGCGAGATCAACGCCGGAATTTCGCATCCCTTGTGAAATGGCTGTCAAGGACCGTCTTCGGGAGATCAGTGGCATGAGGTGCGGTGATCTCGACACTCTTCTTTCGGCCGCAGGGGAAAAATTAAACGATAGGTTAGATGAACTGCACGAGGCGAGGCAGGGAAGAAGACGATACACGGATGATTGGCGTAGATCTAAACAAGAGACGGAAGAAATCATCACGCACATCATCGCGTTTTCCGAAGCACGGACTTTCTTCCTCTGTTAAAAAAAATCTTCGATACAAAAATAATCTCGTGAAAAAAAAGTATATATAAATAACACATATCGTGAAAAAAAATTAAATTTCTCTAACACACACTGAAAATTTCTCTCCTTCGATATGAGTGAAAAAAAAATAAGTGATCTCCAAGCATTAAAACAAATGATAAATTCGTCAGTCGAGTATGTAAAAATTCAGGAATTGGAAGTCGACAAACCTTACACGATAACTTCCGGTTCAATCGTTTCTACCCAGTATGGTCCCAAGGTGCGTCTGTTGCTCGACGGACAATACAGTCTATTTTTACCAGATCGATACGCTATCATGTTATCCGACGAGAAGCTATCTATTTTAATCGAGAACAAAACTCGAATCGTGTACAAGGGGACAAAGGAACTTCTTGGTAAGAAAACGAAGCACGTAATAGAATTTGTGTAACGACTGCGCAGAGTATATATAAAATAACACACCATGAAAAAAATGACAACTTGCATAACTCAACTTCCTCCCGAAGTGTTGCACAAAATATTTACGTTCACGTTCGACGGGGATGTAACTAAACTCATAGACTTGTGTAAAGTAACGCCAGAATTTCGTTCACCGTGCAAAATGATTTTCATGGATCACCTCCGAGAAATAAGCGGAATGAAAAAAATGTTCCGATCACCAGAGACTCTCTTTCGAGCTGCAAACAAAAAAATTGACGATAGGTTAGACGAGCTGAACGAGTGGAGGCAGGGGAGAAGAAGATTTACCGAAGACTGGTACGCGTCGAACATTGAAACTGTCGATCTTGTAAACCACATGCTAGCATTAGGCGAAGCAAAAACTTTTTTTCTTTCCCAGAATACATATATATAAATAACACATCGCCACAGTTGTTTTGAGTGATACGATATAAATAACACACATCGTAAACCTAACGGAAAAAAAAAAGTTGTTCTCTTTCCCAGATAACATATAGCATAAAAAAAAATGAAGCCCAAGGGTGTCGTGTACCAGATACCATATTCGAATCTTAAAAATCTAGGTGCCCTCGATGGGTTACTCACCAAGAAACAACGCGAGAAGAAACGTTCTTGCTTGTCCAAAGGACACGGAATGAAATTGCTTCTCAGCACACCTCAATTGAGACGCTTGCAGCGTTCGCGGAAACAGCAAAAGATCGGAGGTTTCATATTCAGCATCCCGGCCATCCTGGCAGCATTGGGGGCCGTTGGAAGTTTGGCCGGCGGAAGCGCCGCCATCGCGAAAACCGTCATCGACTCGAAGAAGAACAAGGCGGAATTGGAAGAACAGAAACGTCACAATCTGGCCATGGAGAAGAAAGGGGGGAAGGGCGTGATGAAAAAGTTTAAAAAAAAAGAAACTACAGCACTCACCAACCGAGACATTGAATCTCTGATCAAATCGTTACAAATCAAAAACTTCAGAGGAGTTTTCATGTCCGACTCGTTACCTTCAACCGTTAAAAATAGAGAATGCGGCGTAGTCAACTTGGACGGTCAAGAAAATCCAGGCACGCATTGGATATGTTACCACAAAAACGATGACAATAACAAAGCATTCGTTTTCGATTCTTTCGGAGGCGTTCCACCTACAAATTTAGTTCATTATCTGAAAACAAACAAAACCTCTATATACTACAACGACGAACGCATTCAAAATTTCGGAGACGTGAACTGCGGTCATCTCTGTCTCTCCATGCTCACGTTTCTCTCTAAAATAAATAAGCCGCAGGTGGAAGATTTCCAGAAAGCATTGTGGAATCTTAAACACGATGGGCGTGTTCCATCTCACGAGCGAATCTTCGATCTTGAAACTCACGCTGCACGACGACATCGTCTATCCTAAATCCGTAGCTCTGCGTGCATTCTACAGCATGTACCTCATACCTAACGTCACGCAGCACAACAACAAAATTAGCGTCGGAAGCGAACATATCGTCGTCCCGCCAGGCCAATACAATCTTTCTACTTTGCAAGCTCAATTACCCAAAGGCATGTACCTTTCTCAAAATTCGGTCACTCACAGAGTGGAAATCGTGTCGGCGACGGAGACGGTGGACCTGGGCACCATAGGAGAACTTTTAGGTTTCGAGAACGACACAAAACTCGAAGCTGGCATCAAGCACGTAGCAACCAATATTCCTAAATTCTTGGCCATAGAGACTCTGAACGTACACTGCAACGTGGCCGAAGGCATGATCACGAAATCTTCCGACGGATTGTTAGGAAGTCACAAGCAGACGGGAATCATAGCCACTTTCAAACCCAGTTCCGAATTCATGGAACCGATCATCTACACACCCTCTTCGCCGATCTATTTTCCAGTATGTCGCAACCGCATAGACGACATAGAATTGGTGGTGACGAACGAGAAAGGAGACGTGGTGGATTTCGCAGGTGCCACGACGACGGCCGTCCTGGAGATCAACGTATAATAAATAACACACATAGTGAAAATGGAGCAAATCGAAAGTTACGAATTGCAATCTTTTCCTCCCAACCGTCGCACGTTCGCAAATTTGAACGAAGCGAACCGGGAGATCGAATACGATGTGGACGTAGGGGATGGGTTCGTTCATCCTCACAGAGCAGACCTCTACCTTCAATTCGACGTGGTGAAGAAGGAAAGCGGAGAAGCGTTTCCCGCAGCAGCAAATTTGATACTCGTGGACAACTTCGTGCCTCACCTGTTCTCGCAGGTGGAGGTGAGGAAACACAACACCGTCATCGACAGAATAGATTATCCAGGCATCACGTCGACGGCAGTGGGAACATTGAAATTATCCAAGACGGACGCAGCATACTATCAAGCGGGAGAATTCGAAGCGGGGACCAAAATATCGACGAGAAGTCACACGGTGCTCTTTCCCATGCGTCTGCTGCCGGGATTCTTCTCGGACTACAAGGAGATCGTGTGGAAGGGAGGACTGAGGATCACGTTTCGAAGAGCGGCCAACGACAACGACGCACTGATGCGATACACCAACTTGAATGCAGACGGCACGCCGATAGCCAACACTTTACCCGAAGCGGCGAAATGCGTCATCCGGAGCATGGAGTTGAGAATGCCGATCGTGGAATACGAAACGAATTACGCCCTCAAGTACAAAGCGGAGATCTTGAAGAGTCCGCAGGTGCCGATTCACTTTCACGGTTACCAGTGCGTGCAGAAGATAGCGTCGGGAAGTCACATGGAATTCGACGTCACGACTCAGTTCAACAACATACAGTTCGACATGCCAGATTTCGTCATTGTACTCTTTCAGACCGTGCGCGATAACAATCAGGAAAAAGATTCCAGCAAGTTCGACGACTGCAAGATCAAGAACGTTTATCTCAAGAATGGAAGGAACGAAGTGTTCCCGCGCGAGAATTACAACCTCGACATGACCAAAGACGATTACCTCAAACTTTACGAAGCTTATACCTCTTACAAACGCGTGACCGAGGGAAGCGTGGACATGTACTACACGCCCAGCGAATTCAAAACACGCAGGCCCATGACCGTCATCAACACGACAAAGCGGAAGCAGGTGGTGGTCAATGATCGCACCAACATCAAGGTCGTCTGCGAGTTCAACAGTCCGTTGCCTGCCGATACTCTGTGCAGCGTGATCCTGGTCGCCGAGAAGTCCTTCGTCCACGACGTGAAGAATGAGAGGGTCACAGAGCAGTTTTAACAGGTTTAACATCTTTTCTTGCACAAATAAGGAATTTTTGTACTAGCACAATCAATTACAATGGCACAATACGAATTTCACTAGTTCAGATCAGTTACAAATGTCAATTTCATCAGTTATCAGTTACAATATTTTTTTTCATCAGTTTTGTTTGCACTATAGCACGAGAGACAAATCAGAAAATTTGCACAAAAAATTTGTTGTTGTTTTTACACGAGAAAATTAACAATAAAATTCTTTCTTTTTTTATCGTTTCAGATGCTGTCGAAACATCAAAAACACATACACACACTAGAAAAAAAAGCATGCAACTTTATTTGTAACATACACATACATTCTCCATCTTCATCAAGAAAATATTATAATAAACATAATTATTTTTATCTATCTCACAATAAAACTCTATATCCAAAAATATTACAACATCAAAATAACACTAGAGTCGTTAGTACACGTTGCATGCAATTACGGAGGTCCTCTGTAGAGTTTCATGGAAGTTTGAGAAAAAAAAAAAAAGAAACACGTGAAACTCTATAGAGGTGTGGTTATCTACAACCGCAGCCGTTAGAGAACCTTTTACTTTTTTTGGTTGGGCACCACGCACCCTGGCGAGGTTATAGGGGCCAGGAATCCTAAAAAAAACAACAATTATTATTATTATTATTTTGTTTGTTTGTTTGCGTCACAATACGGAAAAATAATGAGAGGCACGCACGCGCATATGTGTGTGTGTGGCACATCGTTTCGCGAGAGGTTAACAAAGCTCGCGATATATAAACATTTGGCCCGGACTTAGAAAAAAATTACGATAAGGTGCATTCGTACTTGAAGTACGAGAAAGTGAATTTACTCGTACCGGCTTTTCTGCGCCGTGAAACATCGTCAGCGCAATAAATGAGGCTCGGAACGTGGAGAGAAAGTGAGTTTTTGAGGTTTCGGTGCGATTTTCTGAGGGGTCGAAAAATCAGGGTTGGCGTCAAAGGCATATTTGTGACACTACTGCCTCGATATCCTGGAGTGTTCGCCTCAAGGACGTACACCTTACAGTAGTGCGATAAGAATCTGTGTCTGTTGCTCCAATCAGTGTTGGCTGTCTTGAGACCTTAACCGTGGTTTTTCATTTAGCTGAAGCTCAGTTCGGGAGGGGGAGGAAAACGGACTATTTGTTGAGGCCAGTGTACATGGTTGAAGCGAAAGTGTTTTTTCACTGGCTCCGCACAACAAAGTGAGACGGCTCTGAATGATTAAGAACTTTATTCTGAGAAAACCTAGAATATTACTGTATCCTCCACCAGAGCCCCTTGTAAGTTCATCACCTTCATTCTGTACCGTTCATAAGCAAATGAACTGCAACCGGTGTTAATTGATCACGCCTCGTATGTACAAGATAATTTGTTCATAGTTTCCTGTTACGGTATGCAACTTATGTGGTTAAATTTCATCTAAATGGTCTGCTTCCTTCTAATTTTTCCCTCTTGTGCACGAATCGCCTTTCAAAAGTTTCAACCGTCCCATCAGCAGCCGCCGGAATGTTGATAAATTTTACAACGTCGTAACATTCGAGGTGGGGAGATTTGACCATTCAACTCAGTCGCGTTGTCATAGCAACGGGGGAAACCAGCGGAAATGCATTGCGCTCTCTTTCCTTTGCTTTCAATTAACCAGTTGAAAAAAATAGTATTTTCTCTTTTTCCCTATTTGCGGATTTGGCCACTCAGATGGGAGAACAGCCTAGCTTATGAGCCACGGAATGAGCTAATGCTAAGTGAATGGTTAGCGCAGATTGTCTGGCTTTCATCAAGAAATAACTGTCTGTAAAATGTTTCAACGGATATGTACGTATCTCCAAATTTGACGATGGACAATAGCTGGATTGATATATCTGGACGGGCTTTGTAATCAAGGGATCCCGGGTTTTATCTGCGGTGCAGGCACATTGCACAGTGGGCCCAAGTGAATGTTTGTTCTAAGTCCATGTCATGGTTAGATAAGTTAAACGCGACTACTCTTAAAGTTTAAAGCATCGCTGGTTTCCAGACATGCTGTAATGCAGCGCGCCCTTCGACGACTCGTATTGTTAGCTTCCAGAGCTGAAGTTCGCTTCTACTGGGTCATGTTGGCATCAAGAGGAATGATGCAGCCGGTAAGTTGCTGATGCAGACGGCGACGTTTTCGTCCACCTTCTGCCAGCTAGGGACTTATACTATTCGTCGTTGTTCCCTTCTTGACACGTTGAGGGAAAGAATGGGATGAGGTAACGAGAAACAAGCTTTGCGCTATCAAGTCCACAATTGTTGATAGGCGTTCCTCGTCCCGTCTCTCCCGCCGAGAATAAACCATCTTAACTCCGCTTCGTATAGGACACAGCCGTCTCAGGCATCGCCATTTGCTGCAAGGGCTGTTGTACCGTACTTGAAACGTTGTTTTAAGTATTCGGCAGATTTCACGGTGCGGTACCTTTCCAATAATATAACTGTTTTCAATCCGATCGTTTGAGATATGTAGGACCTGAAATGAAGCAAAACGAACACACTTTGTTGCACCTTTTCGTGAGATTAGCACATATATCCCCTGTTCAACCCTTTTTTGATGCATCAGCACCTTCGTCCTTCCTTTTCTTTCATGTTTTGTTAAAAATTGGACACAGAAATAAATGATTATCACTCTTCTTGAGCATTTACGTAAAATCCTATAGTCTCATTTTGTAGAGCAGAACGAGAGCTATAAAATGGTATAATATAATCATTGTAGCTCTAATAGTTCCCAAGATAATGTAGCAAAACCCGCGAGAGAAAACGCAAACTTCAACAAAACCTATTCGGCAGAACCACAGTTCTCTCTGCGGTCCGCGCGCATTATATAACCATAGTTCTCTAAGCGGTCCGCGCCCATTATATACACAAGGCGTAGAAAAAGAAAGCACTGAATAAAGGCAGTTTGTCAGCACCTTTTCTGCACCATTTTTAAATCATTTTCTGAACCTTACATCATCAATATAGTAGCTACATTGAGTGGCAGGTGTTTATTACATCCTACTATATTCCTACGCTGACGAATTCTGCGCAACTACCATTCGAATAACGAATGGGATTTTCTCTGAAGCCACATGTATTTGATTAGGTTAACTTCAATCTTGACAGAGAATAGGTGTCTCATTTTAATATGTGGCATTACCTTTTACGTGCGTTATGTTTGTCCCGTGCACGTCTCTTTACACCCTTGTCCTTTTAACGTTTCTCAAGGGTTTTTTCCATCCCCTTTTAACTCTCATTTAGGATTTTAGATATGAGAATATTTCCCAGTGTACATTGAAGGGTGAAAAATGGGCATATGTGCTGACGCAGGTGCCTGTACATAGCCTACATTAAAATTATAATATCCATTATGCCATTGGAAAATTGTCAGGTAAATTTGCAATAAAATTTCACGTTAGCAGAAACATGGACTTAATTCAAATCTGCTTATACTCTCCACCTACGCACAAATGTTCCTAAACGTTCACAAGACAGCAATATTTCCCCTCTCAGAAATGTTCTTAGCTTCCATTCTTTTGAAAGAATCTTCCGAGTGGATATAAAAGAATCATGCCTTCCCTTTCCATATTGCGTAATGCGCTTTTCCCTTTGTACGTCACATCTCCGAGGATGGTCTCTCTTTCATCCGTCTGAATAGGAAGCTGTTTGAGGAGAAGTAAGTCCTTCGGCTCGCTCCACGTCTCTTTGTGTTCCGTGAAAGAGGAGAAGTGATTTCCAGCTCTGCCAGAGGAGGTTTAGACCCGTTATTTCTTCTTAACTAAGGATTTGTCCACCTGTTTACTCTCATTATTTCGATTCCTACTTTCTTAGTCTCAACTTTCCTTTCCGCAAAATCCCTTTTCTTTGTTCACCATTTTGTGTGTGTTGCGTCTTCAGTGGTTTTGTTTTCTGCTCTTTTCATACAGCTACTGAAGGATATTGTTATATCCAAGTCTGCGGCGTACATTTAAGCCTCGTAATCAATGCCCACGAATAAAAAATAATACTATATCCCTCTCGTAATCCTGCACGACGAAATTTTGCTATCAGCGAGGCTATCTTGTTGTTGGCCTAATACCCAATGACGCTATGGTAAGACGCATGTAAGCAACGCACTTACCGCCCCGGCCAGAAATGATACTGGCCTTCGAAAGTTAATTACATCGACTTGGCAGTTTAGGAAACTACAAATGCTACAAAGATTAAACGTTGTACCTGTTTTATACGTAAGTTACTGTACATCCCGGCAAAATATAATTTAAAAATGGGGTTAATTAAACCTTATTTGTACGTAATTTGGTGTTATACGTACTAATTTTCTTAAAATACAGTTGATTTGTAATAAAAGTTGCTACTGGTCGGACATGGAGAACAACAAGCGGAAAAGATACACACTTAACCAGAAAGTGAAATCTACAAGGGAAGTGGACGCTAATCCATACAAAACTAAAACTGAAATAGTTGCAGAGCAGATTTAGCCATCGCTTATACCACACTTTGCACAATCATTAATAAAAGACGTGCTATTTTAGAATATATTTTTTAAATTGGTAGTAAAACAATACTACTAAAGTGTCTACTGTAGTATTTCTGAATCGAAGTTTTTTACTAATAAAGTGGCAAATGTAATGTATTTAAGAATCAAATTTTAGATTCGGTAATTTTCCACTTTATGACAGAAATATCGTATATTATGTACAGGGGATGGACAAAAATATGGAAACATCACGACATCGGAACGGGTGATATCAACGCAATTTTTCCACTTGAAATCGGACGTGGTGCGACATTCTTTTGTTTTTCGCCGTGAGATAGGACCCTGTAGGACTGACAGGTATGAGTCGACAGTTGCGGATCAAGTCTGACGGAACAGGCCAGTGTTGTCACATTGGATTGGCAGAAAAGAGCTAAATCCCGCCTAAAAAATGGGATTCCATTCTCTCAAGCAACTACATTTATTATACAAAACCTGTTTATATGTCACATAGTAACCGTATCCTATTATCACGTAAAGGTATCTACTCACACGAGGGGCAGAACAAACTACAATGCGAAGTATTCACACTGAATGAGAGAGGTCGCCTTTACCTTTGTTTTTTCTTTAAAGCTTCCTCCCTGTGTGGTCATCCTAACACGTTACGAAGCCAGGTGACCTAGTTGTGGGCATGTCAATGTTTCTTGATCTATAATTCATTCTCCACACATTCTCATCGTCACGATTAACAGATCAGAACAAATAAGACGAAAATATTAAACATTTAAATTACGTATATTTAGTTGCACATACAGGTGTCAGAAATTAATTTATCTGGAAAGCCAAGACTGGAATTAACTACACCATTCCTTTGGTTAGACAACAATGGTGTTTTCCTCGGTGCGAGGAAGACTTGCTCCAAAAAAACTAAATTGGCAACAGTAGTTCGTACCAAACTGACAATCGCTGAAAGTGCGGAATTCTGTCGTCTGCTCACGGCACAAACGTCATACTGACCCGAAAATTAAAGGGTTATTCTTCCCCTTTTCAACTCAATTGCAAACACGGCTCGACCACTATGCGTTGGATTTTCACGATGTCTCATGATTGCTAGTTCTTTCTGGAGGTGTGTGCATAAATCACTCAGGGGTTGAGAAAATACAAACAAAAAAACAACAACGAAATGAACAAAAATCTAGATCGATGACATCTGGTGGGCGGGAGGGGAACGTCTAAGACATAATTATCGTACTGATGGCCGGTAACAACGCTTTTGTAAACGTCCCCCACTGACAAGTAAAGATCCGGCCTGGAGAGACATTGAACCACTCTCCATGACATACCCCCCCCCTTTCTTTTTTTTACAGATTAAAGCAACTAATGGAAATTATCGTACTTTTGTGACTACCCTGCTAGCAACTCTACGCTTCGCCACTGGTATCGAGAGGGACTCTATCCAAGATCATGATGACATAATAGTGTGTCCGGAAGGACATCATCAAATAAACATCTTCGTGGACGAAAATGTACACTGCGTAACAGAGACAGACGGACACTAAGAAGGATTGTGACCATGGTTTGACTGAAGAATGGTGCACGATCCAAGTATCCACCATCCAGAACTTGTATTTGTCCATTCCTCGGAGACTGCAGACCATTTCGGAAGCTAAAGGCGGTCCTACACCTTATTACCTAAAACATTCCGGCTATTCTTCGCAGGTGTTCCATATTTTTGTTCATCCCCTGTTGCCCTGTAGATCTTGTTCCTCAAAATAGATACAATTACAGTATTTTAATAATGACATGACATGGTATCTAAATCTGATTTGTAAGTCATTCTCAGTTATACGTTTTCTCTTCACTTTGACATACGTATAACTCAGGTTTAACTGTATTTAAATTATTCATATTAGAAAATTCATTGAAGTCTGTAACCGATTAAGTGGGGGGATATGACAAGTACTTATTAGTAACTAGACGATGGTGCAGACAATTCACAGTTGGCCAGACCACTGTGCACGACCTCACACACCTGATCACACGCGGACTTTTTTGCAACACTCCAAGTGAGAGATATTTGAATAGTCCGACCTCACCAATAGTGACTTTAATCTTTCCTTTAGCTGGAGTGATTTCTGGCAAGACAACCTTTTGACAGCGACGCTACGGTACAGACTGCTTCAGCCTTTGGCGGCAGACGCATATGACACTGGAAAACCGAAATTAGTGTCACTCTACAACAAATGCCTCAACAACGACAGTGAATATGTCGAAAAGTAGGTTACGAGGCACTGTAACTAATGCTAGAAATGTCAACTACTACTGGTATTTTGCTTGATTTTATGGTTAATCGGAACATACTTTCTGAACGCCCCTCGTACATAACATGTAACCCCTGCTCTTTTAAACTTCGACGAAATGTCCTTTTAAGTTCAAACCTCCAGATGAGATCGTTAAAACGATGCCAATGCAGAAAGCTTGCCTCTAGTCACCACCCATGAAGAAAGCATGAACTGGCAACAGTGCATAGCTCTTTCAGAGACACAACGGCGCGTCCAATTGTGCTTGAAAAATGAATGGTTTTGGACTCTTTACAGTACATTGCGCGAGATTATTCATGCAATGGTTGGATGATAAATGCATTGAACTTCCCAAGATACAAGAGACACGGGGCAGGAAGACATATTGCGAAGGGGGTTGTAAATAACGAATCATTCTGCAAGCTGACACCCGAATTAACGTTCCGTGCGTAAATTTTCCATTGCTTTCATAGAACTTTCAACTCTGTGTAGTAAAATTTGTGGACTAACGTTTGTCACCCACGTGCAACCATGCAAAACATTATTGCTCATTGTGACCATGTGGAAATTTGCATTGTTTGTAAATCAGCATAAAGGGAAGGTCGGAAAATAAGTTTACTTGATATATTGTTAAGGCACTAGCTGGCCAGATTTGTTCATATCAAAGCGATATGTGTATGTATCGGTATGTGTGTATGCAGAGAACTTTTACCGGTGGAATTTTATGATGTCCTTCCTTTAAGTGAGGGTGGTCTGAATAGTTCTCGGCCTCGACCATAGATGGCGATGCTATCGACAATATTTTATTTCTACATTGGTATATCTTTCATAAGCAGACATGTTAAATTGCAAGTCATTCTATCAAATAGTTTCTTCAATACAAATGTCTGAAGCAGATGTGTTGTGCACATTCCTTCAAATGGATGAAACTGAATATTGTGCAACAGTGGTGGCGTTTTGGGCGGGGGAGTCTCCCTCCCCCAGACGTTTTGTCCCCGCACTATGGCTTCTTAACGCTAAGTCTTGACTATCAAGAAAATATAAACTGTCCTTGACTCCGCCAGATTTGGCACCCAGTCGCCGCTGCTGTCGACCAGTGCATTTTTAAAAGAAGGCTTAACCCCAAAGGTTACAGTTAACCTCTTCTTCTTCAATAATTACAAAATGAGCTGCTTCATTGAAGAAATACATGAAATGGTATTTGACCATCAGCTAGTTAAAGTGCGTGAAATTGCTGAGTCTATAGGTATTTCGAATGCACATGTATCAAGTAGGACATATTTTACATAAATAACTGCATGCGAGAAAGCTTTGCGTAAAATGGTTGCCGCGCTTGCTAACGTATGGTTAAAAAAATTGCACAAAGTTTGCAACCCTGCGGAACTGGCAATACTGAACACTGGCACACCATTTGAGGTGTGTAGGATCGTACATCTACCAGTTATGTAGTGTGAAGAGCAAGAGAAGGTTGGTGTAAAACAAGTTAGTATGGAGCTGAAAGAAGACGACCGTTGGAAAATGATCGTCCAATATTGGACAGAGAATCGTGATGTTCGAAAGTCCGAGCTTGTGAAACATTTTCAACGTGTAGGATTTTCCCGTCGTATGGTTTATAATATTGTGTCACAATTGGAGAAGGGAATCAATGTGGAAACAAAGCCGGGCAGAGGACGGAAGTCGAAGTTACATGAATCCAGAATGTTGCAAAAACTGCGCCGTGTTACTGCAGGCAAGGTGGCAAAATCCTACCGTGAGCTTGGTAGGAGATTTCAGTGTGATAAAAACACAGTCAAGAAAGCATTACAGAAGATGGGGATACGGAGATATAAACGAAAAACTATGCCAAAAGTGACGGAGCAACAATTTGTTGTCCAGAAACAGCGTTTACGAAACCTTGTGACAAAAACGTTCACTGCAAAAAATGACGTGATTTGTATCATGGACGATGAGACCTATTTCACCCTAGATGGCAACGAGTGGCAGCCGAAAACCTACTATGATCCTGAAACTGCTGTTTTGCCCAATCCAGTGCGTTTTGCTGTCAAAACCAAATTCTCACAGCTGGTGTTGCTATGGCGTGCCATGAGTGAGAAAGGACTGTCGAAACCTCAGTTTTTCAAGGATGGCCTTGCCCTCAACGCCGACCGGTTTTTGGCCAGATTTTGCCTGCTGCCATTTCGCTGCACAAAGTCTTGCGGCCATGGAGCACTTAGGTATCCCTTATATATCCAAAGAACAGAATCCCCCTAATGTTCCCCAACTGCGGTCCATTGAAGATTTCTGGGCAAATTTAAAGCGGATGGTGTATGCCAATAATTATCAACCACAAACCGTTGCGACCCTCATCCAACGGATCCGCAGATGCTTGCACGATGTTGATACATCAACATTTGCTCCATCTATGCAGAAAGTGCCCCAAAATAGTCGCAAGGGCAGCAGACTCGATGTGAATATCTTTGTTCATTGATGTTCAGATACCACCCTTGTATACAAATCAGCACACGAAATACATCTGTGCGTTTTTGCCCTTGACCACAGCGTTTTCTTTTTGTGCAAAAGTTTTTCACCATACGTTAACAGCAGATCCAAAACTCATTCGTACGAAAATCTCTGAACAGTTTTTGAAGCGTTTTCACAAGAAAAACTTATTTTGTGCGTCGATTTACAGCTATGGATCAGACTTGGCTACATCATCACTAGACCCCGGATTTGTAGGTTCTAAAAAATGTGCTTTTAGGTTGCTAAAATAGGTCCTAAAATTCCAAAAATAGGTTCGAAAAACCCTAAAATAATTTCTAAAAATCCTAAAATAGGTCCTAAAAATCTTAAGTTACGCTCGAAAAATCCTGAAGAGGTTAAAAAACAACTTAAAATAGTTCAAAATTCCTGAAAAATGCTGATCAGGTATATATAGTCAATGGCAATGAAAATTGGACACCTATATCTGCACTATCTTGCAATACATTTTGTGTGCTGCCTACGACGATGGCAGAACTTACCATTGGAAATTTGCTATTAAAATCCACTCTTCGCCGCATAGTTAGGCAACAATCGTTTATAATGTTATCCGTAGTCAAACTCTGCAATTTTATCTGTGAGGATCGATCACCTTATATGCTGAAAATAATCTTTCAACAAAAATGGCCATGCCACACTGAATATACTGGTCCTCGTCCGATCACCGAAGTCAAGCAGCGTCAGAACTTGGATGAGTGACGACCTGGGAACACCAGATGCTGTTGGCAATCTTTTCTATATATATAAAACATAGTCGTGCAAACTTCAATGCTGAAATGTTGGTTTGCAAGGCGTGAATGCCACAAAGCACCGAAGTGAGGCGAAAGTTAGCAAGATAACACAGATCAGACCACTTTGGATTGTACAGGTAACAGTGGCACCATACTATTTGCTTTGAAAATCACCATGTACTTGGAGGAAGGGAAATCGACAGAGAGTACGTTTCAAACACGTTCGTCATTAAATAATTTCCTGACCAAACAAAGCAAATGCCTCTGTGTGACATACAAATCCTGTAAAACCTTTAAAAATATATAAAAACCTAAAAAAGAGACTTGATTTAGGCTCATGAACCTAAATTTGCTTCTAACAAGCAAAACAGTTTTATTTAGGCACTATGAAACTTCACCAGTTGTTGCGTTCTTTAACGAAAAGCTGACATAACTTATTATTTCTTACATATCTGTAAAGGAAAAAAATAGGTAAAAAGCCTAAAATCCGAGGTCTAAGCATCACACACCAGAATCCAAACAGTTGTCAAAACGGTGGACAGAAGCCGATTGATTGTTCGTCCCCAAAAAGGACACGGTCGGTTCCATAAGCAGAAAAGGTTTTCTATGGCGTCGGTATTTTAGGATGCTAAAGGGATTTTATTTTTCGATCATATTCAAGAGGATAAAAACCGATAATACTATTCCAATACTCTAAACCAAGTAGATGAAAAATAATCATGTGACCCCGATTGCAGAAGTAAAATCATTTTTTTAATTTTCTATCAATTCACCTGCCTATAAAAGTGTTGTCAATTGGAAAATTAATAGATTTGAAGAATGAATTGTTGGAATATGCACATTATTTACGGGGATTTATAATGAACCGTGGTAAGGATGAATCTGGGAGATCCTTCACATTCTCTCTTGGTAATTCTCTCCCATCACTGCCTTTATACGAATGTCTACTTTTAAGGTGCAAGCATGGGTGGGAATGCATGTACGGTAAAATAAAAGTTGTTACGTTCCCCGGAATATTCTCAATGGATCAACTTACTTTTATTCCTCAACGGCGAGCCTGAGACTTATCAGCCTACTTTGAAGCCCTCAGGTAGTGGGAAATCAGATAAGGATATGTTAACGTAAACCTTACTAACTCTTGCACACAAAAAATATATTTAGATGTCAGTTAATGTTAATATATAACACTTGCACTCACAATTATACTTCTTATTACAAACAAAATTGTATTAAGATCATAATACTTCTTCACTACACAAATTAACACATTCACATTTCCAAAATCACTTCCATTATCCAGCAATATTCATAATAATATATCTCACCTCACAACCCACAATCAAATGTTTTAAGGTTAGTCCATAACCATAACAGACTACCCAATTGAACAAAACAAATTACGTCATAATAGACAATTAACATATTAAACATATTAAACACTTAAAATGATACCATAAGTGGGTGCGTATCAAAGTAACGGATTTCAAAATAAAAATTAGTAACCCTGGGGATAAACGTGTAAAGATGCCACTGTGCCTTGTGATGTTCCTTTGTGAGTCAAGATTACTACATCACGGTAACCTGCCCAATCTCCTTGCGCGGCATGGTTATGAGACTCTCCTTAATTTATATCTGCACTTCAGCCTTCTCAAGAAGTGATGACAAAAATTAAATCATAATGTCTTACCTTATGCCCAAGGTTTATTGAAGCCTTAACAGTATAGGCACAAGTTCAATGTCACTATTTACACTCAGAACATACAAATCTCAACACAACAAGTCTCTTAAAATTACATCCATACACTTAGAATCTTGTCGTATATCTATCTCAATCTTAGTCTGTCTCGTAACACTTGCTGCCCTTGGATACTGTCCCAACAATAGATTGCTTAGTTCCTAGATTCTGGATATTTAAAATGCTCCTGGAAATTCGAAATAGGTTCAGATTCCAGTGTAGACGCCTTGGTATAATAGACAACTCTATTGTCGGCATAACAAAGGCTTTTCACAAAGATGACTTTTATTCTCAGACTCGCGTACTTTCGACGTGGCCCTTGGCCACGTTTTGTACGCTCGGATGCGTGACCTTCGGCAATCATGTTATAGATGTTGTTCTTCATAGATCTTAATGACTTTGAAAATGTCTGCATGTTGTATTGGATGAAGAGGAACATGTGTATAAGTTCGGTTATTTGAAAAGCTTAGAAAGTAACTTTATGTGTGGAAATGCTCTAGTATTGTACAAATAATTTTTGTCTACTTTCATAATAATAAACTGGGTAAATATTGTCCGTTTCAAAATAGTCAGATATTTCATATAAACGAATTGAATAGCAGTATTTACGTCTTTTGTCATTTTTACATTTTTAAACGTAATTTAAAAATAATTGTCTTCCGTCATTCCGTGCGCTCGCCGATGTGGTTCGCAGATTTGGAAAGTTTTCAACGTAACGTTATGTGTGTACGGGCTCTAATATGGTTAGCTACTAGCATTCAAAATAGTATTTTCTTAATAATAAACTGGGTAAGCAATATCCACTTCAAGATAGTTAGATATTTTGTTTAAACGAATTCAATAGCGACACTAAGTCGGAAAAGCAATATTTTACGTCTCTTGTCATTTTCACATTTTTGAACGTAAATGAAAAATAGACTAATTGTTTTAGGTCCTTCCTTCACCTTAAATTCCTACCTCTCCTCTGTAATAAATTCTGATGCTCATATTTTTAAATTCGAAAAGTGTCGCATAATTCACTTACAGTAGTTTCCGGGGTGAAAATAAACGTTCTTTAAGTTCCCTAGTATCGATTTTTAAGATAACACAATAAATATATTCTGCACAAAACTTAAAACCTAACTTACGGTGAAGGTAATTATAGTTATATCTAACATATTATACATCAGTGTTCATTTGTGTTTCCTACATGAAAATGAAGGAAATATATGTTATCTTCACTTGACAGATAGAGATTAAGTAAGTTATACATGACTGTTTATGTTATCTCTGGACTAAATCTTCTTATGTAGATGTCACTATTGTCTGATGCATGTTTTCTAACTATGAATTTTATCATATGTGATATTGATTACCTCGAGGATAATTAAAATGTTCGAAGGCACTAAAAACTCTCAACTAAGCACCGAAAGATACCAAGTGCAAGTTACTTGAATTGTTATTATTTTCTTGGACACCATGTGTCGCCTCAGTCGAATATGACTGTACATTTTTAATCTAGCATTGCAACATCTGGGCTTACATTAATCAGTGTGATTCATAAAAATCGAAACATATGCAGGAGATTTGTTGTTATTTTAGATATCAAGATTAACTATTTTCCAATTTCGTTTGCAATTAAAAAATATTTAAAGAAGGTATGTCAATTTCAAATGTAATTATTGCATGTAGAAGTTGTAAATGCCATGAGGGAAAAATTGCTGATTTGTAGCCCCTGGATGGAAACAAACGTTGCGAGGGAGTATGAAACGGGTATTTTCACCCTTTGAAAAAGGCTAAGCGAGCGTATCGTGCTCTCGCCGACGTGGTTGGCTTATTTGAAAAGTTTTCAACGTAATGTTATGCGTGTATAGTCTCTAATATATTACAAATATTGTCTATTTTCTTAATAATAAACTAAGTAAGTAATAACCGTTTCAAGATAGTTAGTTGGATGTCTTGTATAAACGAATTTAATAGCGACACTAAATCGGAAACGTCTCTTGTCATTTCCCATTTTTAAACGTAATTGAAAAATAATTGTTTTCCGTCATTCCCCACGAATCCCTACCTCTCCTCTGTAATAACTTCTGACGCTCATATTTTGAAATTCGAAAATTCTAGCATAATTCACTTACAGTAGTTTTCGGGGTGAAAATAAACGTTCTTTAAGTTCCCTAGCAACGTCCGTTTCCATGGACAACAACAAGCACGGCAAAAACTCTAAATAATTGTTTGTTATTATACCTCTAAACATTTAGTTAAAACAACCACGATGTAGATTGAGTTTACCAATTATATGTAATTGTATCTGGGCTGAAACTCCTTATTATGTAGATGTCACCCTTGTTTGAGCCACCTTTTCAAAGCCAGGAGTTGATTCATCTGTGTGTTGTAGATCTGTGAGAAATATAATGTATCTCGACAATTAAGAATTGAAGGAAACAATGTGTGCTGCAAAAAATGCCCGTAGCAACGGTTGCTAAGGACGTGAATAAAGGGCATTTTCGCCCTTAAGGAAGGGCTGATTGAGCGATTTCTCAATTTTCTCGGCCTTTTGGGACGATTTCATGGGTGGTCGTAATCGGGCATTTTTCGCCTCCGGGGATTCCTTCATGGAGATCATTTATGTCAGTGAGTCAGTCAGTCAGTGGTGAGATTGGGGCTATATATATATATTGGACTCGCGTACTTTCGACGTGGCCTTTGGCCACGTCTTGTACGCTCGCATGCGTGACCTTCGGCCACGTTGTTGGCGCAATCATGTTATAGATTGGGTTCCACAATGATCTTAATGACTTTGAAACTGTCTGCATGTTGTATTGGATGATGGGGAACATGTGTATAAGTTCGCTAATTCGAAAAATGTATAAAGTAACTTTGTGTGTGTATGGGCTCTAATAAGGGTCAAATATTCAAAATATTATTGTATATATTCTTAATAATGAACTGAGTAAGCAATAACTGTTTCAAGATAGTTAGTTAGATTTCTTGTATAAACGAATTCAATAGCGACATTAAATTGAAAATGCAATATTTACGTCTTTTGTCATTTTCACATTTTTGAACGTAATTGGATAATAATTGTTTTCCGTCGTTCCCATCAAATTCCTACCTCTCCTCCGTAATAAATTCTGACGCTCACGTTTTGAAATACGAAAAGTCTAGCATAATTCCCTTACAATAGTTTTCGGGGTGAAAATAAACGTTCTTTAAGTTCCCTAGCAACGTCCGTTTCCATGGAGAACAACAAGCACGGCAAAAAACTCTAAATAATTGTTTGTTATTATACCTCTAAACATTTAGTTAAAACAAACACGATGTAGATAATATTTTCGCGTTGAGTTTACCAATATATACGTAAGTAATTGATTCTGGGCTGAAACTCCTTATTATGTAGATGTCACCCTTGTTTGAGCCACCTTTTCAAAGCCAGGAGTTGATTCATCTGTGTGTTGTAGATCTGTGAGAAATATAATGTATCTCGACAATTAAGAATTGAAGGAAACAATGTGTGCAAAAGAAATGCGCGTGGCAACGGTTGCTAGGGACGTGATAAAAGGGCATTTTCACCCTTAAGGAAGGGCCGATTGAGCAATGTTTGAATTTTCTCGGCCTTTTGGGACGATTTCATGGGGGGTCGTAATCGGGCATTTTTCGCCTCCGGGGCTTCCTTCATGGAGAACATTTATATCAGTGAGTGAGTGAGTGGTGGGATTGGGGCTATATATATATTGGACTAGCTGATCGTCCGGCGTTGCACTGGTATTTATTTATCCCAATCTACTATTAAAGTTGTCTGTGGGAGATACATGGCGATCTTAAATCGACTCCGCAGTACTTAATACACTGCCCCTGTGACTTGATAGTGATCGAGAAAGCAAGTCCTATCTCTCTCTCTCTCTCTCTCTCTCTCTCTCTCTCTCTCTCTCTCTCTCTCTCTCTCTCTCTCTCTCTCAAATATCATCGTGAATATCACCAATTAGCTTAGGGACTCCGAAAACTATGAATTCCTCATTAATGTAGGTTATTTTTTACATTTTATTTTTCACCCCCCTCACCCCATGCTGATAGGTGATGAACATGGAGTTGAACGGCATTCGTAGTGTCACTACTCATCTTAGCGACCCCGAAAACTATGGATTCCACACTAATATCCGACGTTTTCGATTATTTTTACATGTCACCCCCGTTCCCACTCCCTCCCCTGGGAGTGCCAGAGGTGTCTTGGAGTTGAACGGCATTGGGAGTGTCACTATTCATCTTAGCGACCTCGAAAACTATGAATGCCACACTAATATCGGTCTTTTTCGATTATTTTTACATGTCTGCCCCTTCCCACCTCCACCCGTAGGGGTGCCAGGGATGTCTTACCTCCAGAGTATTTCTTTCCAGATTGCAAGTGATATGTGCACCAAGTTTGGTTGAAATTGCCTCAGGCGTTCGAGAGTTATGCTGGAACAAACACACATACATACATTTTTATTGTATGTATATATAGATTCAGATTGATAATTTTATCTATTTGTGATAAATAAGAAAATATTGTTACAAAACTAATTGATATTTAATTGAAAATTGTAAATGGCTGTATCTTACTTACAAATTGTCTGATTTCGCTGAAACTCGCGGCATTTAAAAGCTAAAATTTAATTCTTTCTCTTGGGTATTGTGATAGTATCACAAACAACAACAGTAAACAAATAAAACATAATAGCCAGAAAATAAACACATCATTACAACCTTGGTATTGTAATGTGCAAAATGAGGAAATATCTTGATTTCGAAGAGAAAACGTTGACAGAATAGAACGATAGTTTTTATGAGCCTGTACAGTGACGTGCTTGGGAATTTAGTATCTTTTCTTAACAGTTAGTGCTGTATTGTACTCTTTTCACGTACATATCTATGAAAGTCATTGTTGATATATTTTTTTTCTGAAATGTGTTCATATGACCCGGCTCTCATCCATATTTCAAAGGACACTTCGACAATTCCTTGAACCTGGCAATCATTTGGGGAATGATTCCACCATCTGCCGCTATAAATGATGTGGCGCTGGGGTGCTTTATTGGTTGCTCACACCTCTCGCAGCCATTGAACGCACGACATTATGAGGCCTCGCTGTCGCTTCACAAACACACTGTTCTCTCCACGGGAATCGAAAAAAAACATTTCAGATCCCGTCGGGAGCTACTCGTAATTCTGTTTACGGTATTTGGCGCGCAATTAATTTCGCGGAAGCTTTAGGAGCCGTAAATAAATGCGGAAATAAAAATATCTCCAGATGTGCAGCCATTTTCCAATTTGATGTTTTCTTGGAAATCGTCATATCGGAAGGTCATTTCGGTTGGGAAATCATTTTGGCTTGAATCGAGATATGAACTGAACGTGCAACGTTCTATTAAAAGCCAAGGAAAATTGTAGGGTACATTTCATGGACTATAAGACTGGTTCCCTAGGAAACAGATTTTCTACCAAGAAGACAATCTGTTTGCCATATGATCTATGTGCTGAACTATTAGTTGTCTCATTTATATATAATGCAGTTAATCATGTCGATAGTGTTTGTTTTATTTTGAAATTTTCTACTGTAATCATTCTAAAATCAATAATAAATAGCTTTCGGTATAATTTGAACCCATCTAAGGTGTTTGATGGTGATCACACTTTATAACTTTAATTTGAATCAAAATAGAAAAAATCGGTCCACTGGTTCTTGAGATAATGAGTTCCTTAAGGCCGAATCAGACGAAACTGGATATCCAGTCAGTTGGCGCTGAACTGGCTACCTGCACGGGTGTGATGGCCGCCTGGCTGACTGCTTGACTGGTTTGGAGGAATAGGCCATGTTCTAATTGCTACTGGCTTTTCTCGACTGGATTCTGTGGAACAGCCAATCAGAGCAAAGTTTGGCAATGTGAAGATAATCTGTGAGTTTGCAAAGGAGAGTTTTTTGTCTGTGGTTTCCGATTTTTTTGTTAGTTTCTCGATTAAAAAATAAAGTAGAGATGGCGTGCAGTGCATTCGTGTTCAGTTTAGTAATATTTAGGTATTTATGTAAAGCGATGAGATGTGTACTGTACGTGACAAATATGATTATCCGAAAATGAAAATCCTTATTATTACTAGTGTATTAAATCAAATGTTTTTTTTTAAAAAAAATTGTGAATGAATCCTGCGAATCTCATATATGAATGAATATGCATACACGAGTTAATTAAAAAAAACTTGTTCGGTACGCATTGATCACCATATTTCTTTCGAGCCAATATGTAGTCCATGCTTTTATTTTTTATTTTTAAATAAAAGCACAAACCAGTAATTCTCCTACAACATTCTTCAAATTGCTCGTCCATCTTTACAGATTGTCTGCTCTGCGCAATGTCTTACGGGAACAAAAGTCTATCGACAAGTACGGTAACAACTATCGTGTGAGGCGAGAACTAGCAAATGGGTAGCCAGTCCTGCGCCAACTAGAACATTCCTACTGGAAATCCAGTTCCGTGTGATTCAGACTTTAGATATCGCTCCCAAAATTTCAACATGGCGTCGAATTTCAAGATGGAGGCGAATGAGCCCCAGAGCGAGCGAACCTATTGGTGGTTTAGATTCAGTGTGCTATGTTTGGTGCTTGTTTATTGTGTATTGGCAGCGCCCTCTCTCACTTTGTATAAGCACCGACAAAAATCGGAGAATTGATTGATTTGTTGTTTTAAGTCCACTTTATGCACAGGAAGGCTAATCGGGACTGGATCTACAGTTTAAATATCCTAACTACTGTGCCATGTGCCTCCACTGGGTATCGAACCCGGGACCCCTTGATTACAAGGCGAGGATGTTACCACTACGCCATCGCGGAGGGCCTAAAAATAGAAGAATTGCCCATCGTCATTTTCATTCAGTCTATTTTCCACAATGTAATGATCGTGAATTGAAATTACATCAACTAGCAGACGACATATGCATGAACAGAATTCGATTCCTTGAAACAACAGATGATGTACAACATTGAACACTGGACATGTATTATCTTATCGTTCTCTGTACGACTGTACCTCCTTTCTGTATCCTTATGCCTTGTTCAGGAATAATCTTTCAAGTTCTTCACTCACAGCATCGACGAAAGAAAAGCCTCAGGCAAATTTAAATGAGTATTTACAGAATGCAGTTTGACACTCATATTACAGTCCAGCTCTTAAAATTTTACTTACCAATTACTTACAGTTTCTTTGTAATTACGATCACTATAGTTCCCTGAAATAATCCTCTGAATGTTATTGAATCCTTCCTTTCTTTGTCATTCACTATATTAAATTCTTCAACTAACATCGGTTGTCTTATGTCAGGTTCAATAAATGCTACTTCCTTCAATTTGACTTCAGTTAGAGTTGGCGAGCTGTAACTTTGCGGGTGAACACTGACCGAACCTAGCTGCGCAGTGGAAAGGGGGAGTAGCTACCGGCTGCGCGTCATACTCCTTGCGTTCTGTCCTTGTTATCCGCCATCCAAACGGCGGTTAAGTGGCAAGAACAGAAATCTCTCTTTGCAAGGAGTAGCCAAAGTCACACCGGCAAACATAGAGCTCGTTATCCCTTAACTCAGAACTTGCTGCATTCTACGAAAAAAGTTTCATGGTAGAGCTTTTGCAGAATGCTCCATAAAATCAGTAAAATTTAAAGATCTGTTTGATTCCCACGTGAGAATATATCTCAAAGATATCAACTTTGAATCGTCGCTTTGTAATCAAGGTGGGCCGGGTTCGATACCCGGTGAAGGAAAATGGCACAGTGGTTCGGGTGTCACTTTAAACTGTAGGTAAGATAAAGGTAAAGTTTCCCGTGCATACAGCACCATGCCATGAAGGCATATTATGGGGATGTTGGCGTAGGGCCTCACATATTCTCGACCTTGGCCATTTTGGAGGTGATGTGATGAGTACCACGCTCCAGTCACCTTTACCACCCAAGGTTGCTACCCACTGATGTGAAGCTGGGTGAGCCTCAGAGCAGCTATATGCGGGGACAAGGCCGGAAAACGCATCTCGGGAATCGATCCGAGGTCTCCCGCGTGGCAGTCAGACGCCCTACCGATTATTTTGAAATAAAGGAATACCCTTGGCATACCCATCTATCAAATTATACTAAATTTTCTATTTTCTCATTTTGGACAAAAACAAACGTCCATGTCCTAACCAGGATCGAACCCGTGACGTCTCACGTCTGAGCTGCTCTGGGCACTCCGCCACTCTGTCCTTGCTTACCGACTAGACCACCGCGGCGATTAGCCTTTCTGTGCATAAAGTGGACTTAAAACATCAAAGCGCACAAATACCCACTAGAAGTTTAAGGGCTAACCAGGAACGGTAGAAAGAAGGCAACTGAGTTGAAATTGAATATTCAACCAGTTCTTTCCACGTGACGCAAACCGGCGCGAACATTTTTAATGAAACCCTTCCCTTTGTTGTTTAGCTACCCTTATCCGATCCGCATCCTCTGCGTCTCCTTCCCCTTCCTTGTCTTCTGGATTAAAAACAGCGTGAAGAGACCAAAAGGAGAAGAAAAGTACGAAACGAAATCGAATAAGAAGGAAATCCCCTTTCGGTGCCTCTTCAAAGGGAGAAACTTGGAGAGAAAGCTAATCTCACGGGATAACATTTCCCAAGCTATGACAGCCAGAAACAAGAGAATTCGGAATTCTGGTTGTCCTGGAGACGTCAATCGATGTTCAAGTGTTTTTATTTTTTTCCCCGCTTTTATCCACAAAATTCGTACACACCTACTTCCAGCTCTTTCAGTACATCTCTGAGCTGCCAAATTGAAATCCTGTCTTTGTCTTGACCTCTCTTGGGTATTGGAAAAATATGAGCATGCAATTGGTCCATTGTGAGGCTCTGACGCGATATAATGTGTACAGTCACCGGCAAAAATGGGAGACCTAGCTTCTGAAATACTAGCTTCTCTGCATTGCGTTGCCTAGATCCACGGTTGCCGTTGAAAGTTTGCTATTAAAATCCACATATCGCCGGAGAGTTAGGCAACACACACAACGCATCCAGAGAAGCAGTAGTGGTTCCCAAAGTGTGCGCCGCGGCGGCCCAGGCTTACACAGGTGCTGCGAAATGTTCCAATATGTTCACTAAAATTCAATCAATGATATGATCGTTCCAAATATGTGCTTATTTTTTTTACTACTTTTTACACATAAAATGTTTCTGAATTTGAAATATGTGTTTATTTCTTTAACTTAAGGCAAGCAACCCAACCACACTAACTGAGCGTTGCAAGTGTTAGATAAGCCTATATTCTGACTTGGGCGCCGCGGAAAATATCTTGAAACACTAATGCCCGCTTTAGAGGAAAGCATTTTTCTTAGATTGTTCTTAACATTTATGCCCTGGCCAAAAATCTATCGTGTAAAATGAGAAATCTTATGGCATTTCAGATGCCATGGCATATTTCATGGCATTTCACAAGGATAGGCTCGGTCCGTAGCATTTTTCGTAGCGTAACCAATCAGAAGCGACCTCTAGGTCACGAGTGCAGTGTAATGGCGGTCGCGTGATTGTAAACAACGTATCACTTCACACTTTTAAACGACGATAACTATTCAACCGAGAGGAATACCCCTTCGTATTAAATGGTTTTAGGTAGAGAAGAATGGCACTGATAAAATACATACTTTACAACGTTTACTGTACACGTATGGAAGAATATTTTAGCTTTTTCAATTGTAAACACCGTGCACTCAGCATTGACGGTGTAGCTCGACGTGCCTTTCGTGTTGTATGTATTGTACATTGTAATTGAAACAGCTTACCTAAATGTTCCATAAAATGCTTTCGTGCAAAGTACTATCTGTTATAAGATTTTTGGAAGCATTTACGTAACATTTATGCTAGCAAAAATAAATCAAAGGAAATTCTTTCGTCTAAAGCCCGCTTAAGGGAGCCGTGAAACGAAACTGTTTCGAAATGGATGGATTATGGTAAGGGGGCGATTATGGCCCGCCGTATCTTACACCTTTGCCATGGAATCCACCAGATGGCAGCATAGACTAAACCCTTACATTCTGGGCAAACTTATCCAAACCAGTTATTTCATCAGCACAAATAGCTCATGTCAGATCTTCATTCAAATAAAAGGTTCATGCTATTTTCTGAAGGTAAGTTACTAATTACATCAGTATATTTTGCCAATATGGAAACTGATGACCTAACACGTATATCATGTCGCAAAGTTTGCTATTAAAAGAACAACATAAGAACTACCTACTGTAAAATTTCATTCATCGCTCAAAGTTCTTTACAGCGAACACCCTAGATATTCCAATGTACGTCCGAAGCTCCATAAACACAGATCTGTGAACTAAAGCAACGGGGGAAACCTATTGCTTGCCTTGGGGCTCACTTAGGCCATATTGCGCAATTCTGACATGCTTCGGTTGTACCCACACAGATCAGATCACAGTAACAAAGTACTAACAACATATTACATCTACAGACCAACAGATTTGCAATATTAACCTATGACTTCAGCTTATATATTGGCAAACTTCTATTTGGACGAAGATCTCATAACAACTATTTGTCCTGATGAAACAAGTACAGTAGTTTGAACAAGTTTGCCCAGAGTCGACACAAAGTTTTAGAATCTGCCGGATTCAACGGCCAAGGAGTTAAAATATGGTGGGCCATAATCGAGCCCCAGTTACCTTCCTATGCAACAGAGGCGGAATCAACAATGCCTGAGCTTGGGGGGACACCTACCTTTCCATACATATAGCAAAATATCGCTAGGCCCTGGGCGAGATTAGAATGCGAGGCCCCCATCAGTTCTTTAAATTTGAAATCTCAATATGAATCTATTCAAAATATTCACGGATGGTCAGCAATTTATCATATTTAAATAATGATAATAAATTACTTCCGAAAATGATATTTAATAATTTCACACCCCCTAAAAGCATTCTTTCTATGTTTTCCGGGAGCTGAAATCTGATATTTACGACAGGCCCGTATTCAGGGGAAGGGCCATTGGGGCCAAGCCCCCCTCCCCCGAATTATGAAATATTACAATGTGAAGATATAAAAACGTACGAAAATAACATTGACGATTTTTGAGATTGTGCAAGAATTTCGATTTCGTTCTTGCATATATGAATGGGTTGTTTGAGGAGAGAGGCAGGCTCCAGAAGTCTGCAGTCTGCAACACTGAGCAACTTTTGTTTTATAACCATTGATGCAAATCTGTAGACTGATTTAGTAGGTACGAAGGAAACAACGCGAGCAATTAAATGCCTAACACTTTCTTCGTGGCAAGTTAACTTATTAAAATCGGGAATGCAAGGTCAAGATAAATAAGAAAATTCAAGACAGAGTGCTTCTTATTCAAGAAAAGATAAAATGTGTAAAAATGTCCAAGCAAGTTATCGTGATTTTGGCGTAAATGTTAATATGAGAAATACGACGATAATTTGTACTTCCTTCCTTAGACTTAGTAAGTTACGCCCCTGATTTGACGTATTCGTTCAATTTATAACGTTTATCTAGAATTTAAAACCAGATAAAAACAAAATATTTTAATTTTATTGCCCACAAAAATTAGCCTTTTCCATATTTTTTCTCATTTTATTATATTTTTCTTATCAACCCCATGGGACGCGATGCCCCTTTAGGCGCGAGGCCCAGGGTGTTCGCCCACTTCGCCCACACCTTGCTACGCTACTGTATACCACATCCTAACCCTTAATCACAAGATCAAGGACGTAGTTGCGGCAAGAGACGATAGATGGCAGCCCGTCGGGAATATAGTGAAGATTGTGCCATTCGGCATTGTGTCACATCTTATTTACTTGTAATGTATAAAATAAAAAACAAAAAGAATGAAAAGTGAATACGAAAAAGCATACATTTAAAAAGGCACACACACACACATGCTTACCTTCTTATTGGTCGGTAATCCTAGACCAATGTTGCTTATTTTAGGTATAGGGCGTACCTGAGCGAGTTCCCAACGCGATGGAAATTAAGGGAATTAAAAATGACATATATAACAGTAATGGGAGTACTGTTACGAAACTTCGATATGAAATCCACATTTGCAAATAGGCATTTAGCCAAGTCCTTAGTGCTCTGCAGTTAAAGAAAAAGTTCCGAGTTTTGGTGTTCATTTACTTTTTGGAATTAACAAAGATGGCTCTCTGAGTATTAACACTTTCCGAACCAGGATACTGGTACGTAAAATTACTTTCTGATCTCCATTAACTTTTATCATTAGAACAATAACCACTGGAGTATTAATATACATTGTATTGTATTAATTGTAACAAAAGGTCTTAGGTGAACAACTTTAAACAGCTACTTTGCGCAATTCTTTACTCTAGATATTGAGTTAAGTTTTAGTGATCACAGTAAAATAACGCTAGAACACTAACTTTATTTTCCTAACGTGCTTACTAACCATGAGTAAAACTGACTCACTTTCCTTATTATAATTTTATATATTGGTATGTTTATTCGTAATTTAGTTATGTAATACATATTTAAATATAATTTGTATTTATTAATGAAAATAATAATTATTATTAATAGCTACATAACACTTGTTATATAAAAGATGTAAAAGATTGAATAATAGAATAGTTTTATGTTCAGTTGCATGTTCAGAATTTTTTTGTTTGATATTCACTGCAAATAGGCTTGTACTTGTCCAGTATAAAGCTATGTATATTTTCTTTTCATGTAGTGGGACAGTTTGCAGTAGATCCAGTCTCTTCTGAATATTGCTTGCAGCCGTCTCTGTGGAATTTCAAAGTAATACATAAATAATAAAATAATCTGAAGCATTTCTCTGGCTCATGTTTCTTGCAGGTCTTCTTTAATGTGTACATATTCTTTCTCTTTTTTGGTACATATTGATCCGTTTAAGCTGGTTTGGTTCTCCAATTAAAGTAATTTTTACCTTTCAGTTCTTCTTTTTCAGCTTGATCTGGAATTTCTTCTTCCTTTTCTGGCTCACAACTTTTTACCCATTTCCTCTTCCTTCTCTTTCCTCATTTTCTATCCATCATTCCGGTTTTTAATTAAACAGATGTTGAAAACTGACCAATCTTATCTTTCTTATCTTCATGTTGCATGTGACTGATCTTCACAGATTTGCTCAATTCTCTGATTTTTTTCTGTACTAACTTCATCAACAACTAAAGGCTATTTATCACTTGGTATGTAATCAAGTCTTCGTCACTGCAGTAAGAGTTTATTAATTTTTCTAGACGGCTCTTCACACATCCCTTCCACAATTAGAATAATACATTATTCGTCAACACACCTCCGTCATTTTCTTGGAAAAACGATAGGAGTAACACATGTCTATCCAGAATCAGAAAAAAATGCTGATTTTACTCATTCATGAGTATTGCCTAACATTCTTTTAACAAGACTAACCCCATATGCTAATGAAATTATAGGTGATTATCAATGTGGATTTAAACGTAACAGATCAACTACAGATCAAATTTTTCACATCAGACTGACACTTGAAAAAAAGTGGGAATATAATCAAAATGTCCATCAGCTATTCATTGATTTCAAAAAAGCATATGATTCGGTCAAAAGAGATAAATTCTATAATATATTAGTAAAGTTTGGAATACCTAAGAAGCTTGTTAGTATGATTAAAATATGCACCAGTGAAACAGAAAGTAAAATTCGTGTGGGTATTAATATGTCTGACAAATTTACAATTCATGATGGGTTAAAACAAGGAGATGCATTATCTCCATTGCTCTTTAATTTTGCCTTAGAATAAGCTGTAAGGAAGGTAAAAGAAACTAAAGAAGGACTAAAATTAAATGGTGTGACTCAGTTGTTAGCATATGCAGATGATGTAGACTTACTAGGGGATGATGTGAATACAATTAAGAATAATGCTAAAATATTTTTTTCAAAACTGCTAAAGAGATAGGTTTGGAAGTTAACAAAGAGAAAACTAAATATATGCTTACAGGCCGAAACCAAGTGTTAGGTAATAATCAAAATCTAATTATTGATAACGACTCGTTTGAACCAGTTTCCAAATTCAAATACTTAGGAGTAATATTAACAAATGAAAATTATATTAAAGAGGAAATAAAAAGTAGGCTCAATTCAGGAAATGCATGTTACTTCTCTCTTCATAAACTTTTGTCTTCTCGTTTAATATCTAAGAAACTAAAAGTTAAAATATACAAAACAGTAATTTTGCCTGTAGTATTATATGGATGTGAAACTTGGTCCCTTACATTGAAAGAGGAACATAAATTGAGAGTATTTGAGAATAAGATCCTTAGGAAAATCTTTGGACCTAAAAGGGATGAGGAGACAGCTGAGTGGAGAAGGTTACATAATTTAGAACTACATAATTTGTATTCATGTCCAGATATTATTATAATAATTAAATCAAGAAGACTTAGGTGGTCAGGCCACGTGGCACGAATGGGAGAGGAAAGAGGAGTTTACAGAATTCTTGTTTGGAAACCTGATGGTAAGAGTCCTGTAGGAAGGCCAAGACGAAGATGGAGGGACAACGTTGAGATGGACCTAAGGGAAATCGGTAGGGATGGAAAAGAGTATATAGATCTTGCTCAAGATAGTGAAAGATGGAAGGCCTGTGTTGCTGCAGCCATGACCTTCGGGTTTAAGAAGGCTAGAGAGTTAGTTAGTCATGGGTACTGAACATGAGTCAGTTTTACTCCCAAATAAGAATACCTTTAATGCTAAACATGAATAAATATTATTCAGCTCATTTTTTACACATACTAACTATGAGTAAAAATTAATCCGTAGCTTCTATTAAGGAAGCAGTGGTGCACAAACAGTAGATGACACGAGTGTCTCCCTTTAGCACCTTGTTGCCAACTAATGGTGCGAGGCATGTCTGGGAGCAGGAGCCAGTCCGATGCCATGGAAGGGAGTAGGAACCAGAAAAGTTGGACAGTGAGTAAGTTTTACTCATGGTTAGTGCTCTAGGGTTAAAGAAGTGTATTTTAGTAGGTAACGAACCTTATCAAAGAGCGAAGCCTGAGCCTATCCTCGTATTTGAAAGCTAACGCGTCGTCTAGCAGACTATGCATGTAAGGCCGTTTCCTTCTTTCACCACCTTCCAATTATCTCTTCTGCTCCCCGTCCTGTCTACCTTCATTTGGATCTGAGAGACTGACAGGGAAGTATGGGTGTCCTTTTACAAACGTTCTTTCATGTGTTTTTAACGGTTTTTAATTTTGCGTCGTCTGGCGGACGAAACGATAGTGTCTACGTACACCAAAATTTCCATAAGAACAACTTCGTAACATTTTGCTATTATCATCCTGAATGTGTAAATGCCAAAAAACTAATGCAGATGCTCAACTACAACAAGGATGGAAAATATGTGCATTCTGACCCACAAGAGAAGGACGAGCAGATTTTTCTGCTGCAGTTTCTCCAAATCTATGTTTTGTTAACAGCAGTCAAAGTGTTGTTTTGAGTGCACACAAGACTTACTCGTATATAAAAATGTAATTTTGTATTCCTGCCATTTTGTTCATGTATTTTGGAAGTAAATACAGTAAAATCTCGTTAATTCGGACCCCGATAAGCCAGACCTTGCTTAATCCGGACAGGCCAGAAAAAAACAGGATGCAAGGTTTTAAATGTGGATAGAAGTCAACAAGAGAACTTCCCAAGGAAAAGGCAGTCAACCACTGATGAAATTCTGTTTCCCGCAGACTTTGTACTGTACTGTATAGTGTATTTAGGACTATGCATTTTAATACACCATAATAAACGTGTTTTGTGGCTATGAACGGAGATTTAATGCACTTTCTACTGTTCATTTAGGTTATTTCAGTTAATCCGGACTTTCGTTAATCCGGATTAACGAGGTTTTACTGTACTAACTTTTGTAGCAATAAAATAGATTTTGAACAATTTATGCTGTGTTTTAATTCTGAAGAAATCAGTAGTCCAGCAGACGAACGATTAGCTTTCACGTTTGGCACAGGAGACGTTACCTTTCTAGGGTTAAACCTGCTGTAACAACAATCATTGTAGCAGATGTATTGGCAGAAGTGTCTCTGTGACGTAGATGATGAGTGATTGCCCGCATTGTTATTTGTCTTTGCTCTGCCCACTCCCTCTCGTCTGCCAACATAGAGGAACAAAGGATTTATCTAGGCATTACCTCGCAAAGTTTTCCTCCAGTACAAACATCAATCCTGGCCTGTTGCTAGCTATTTGCGCGACGTGAAATTTTAATGATAACTGGAACTCGTGTTAACTCGATTGTTGATTTATGATACAAATCGCCAGAGGCGGAGATAAGCTGGTGGTATCTTGCGAATGAAGAGCGGGATATGTTTGATATTCTCGTTAATATTCCACGCTTAATTGAGCCTGCGACGCGAAATCGCTTGTTAAAAGTGGAAAGTCGTTTTCGATACAGTGGAGTCCCGATCATTCAGCGAAGAATTGTCTTCACCAGGTCTCACTGCCTTGAGTTGATCTTGTCCAATAGTCTCGTTTTCGACAATTGTAGAAGTTAAGAGTTTCATTTCTTAATTTAATGCTTTTAAAAGTCCAATAAAGATTTCTTACATTTTTAAAATTCAGAGAAAGTTTGCCCCGGATTTGAACACTATGGAAACCTAATTATGAATGTCATTTCACAAAGAAGAACGTTGCAAGAATAGTATTTTTATGGAAAGTGTTAAATCATGAAGTAGATGCTGAACATCTCCCAGATTAACTTGCGAATCCCTTTTACAAAAACTAGACGCAAGGATGAAGTTTTTTTCTGTACGAGGTTTGTTCTGTACGAGGCTAGATCGGAAACTGAAAAGTAACTGCCATTATAAAGAATGTACACTAGTTACAATAAATTGCTAATCAAGAATGAGACCATTGACGTCTATGAACATAAGGAAACCTAGAAAATATGTTATTAACACATTGATCTTAAACACATGTAGCAAGCACAAATACTTTACAGTAAAATATATGTAACCTGTATTCCCTATAGGTATCTATGGACTCTATTATTGGGTATGTACGTGTTGAGCTCAATAAACAAATAAATAAATATACCAGCTTATTCACTCTTCCACGGGTCCCGGGTCCGAATCCCGGCCTGGGTATGGATGTTTGTGAGTGTCCATTTATCAATTTCATGATATCATCACTCATGCCCATATCATATTCGCAATGAGCGAAGTAAAATAAAGGAAATCAATCAATCAATTATTCCACTCTTGAAAGAGCTTGTTTCTCCATGTCTATCAATGCCATGAGCTTCCACAAGTGTATTTCGTTGTCGTGTGATACACTCCTAATTCCATAGTTCGTTAAAACACTTCCCTTTTCTATCTTTACTTTTCTTCGTTTCCAAATGTAATTCAATTTCATTGCTATTTTCGTCATCAGGGAGGGTTGTATTCCTTCCCATCAGTCGATAGATCTAATAGATCGCAACATGCGTCTAATAACACGGCCGCAATTTCAGCTGACTTTTCTGTACGACTGTCCTGCTATTGACAGCACTGGGATGGAAGACGGACTCACCCAAGAATACATCTCTTCTGGCGCTATTAACCTCGGGAGGAAGAGGGTGTCGAACCGATCCGAAGAACCTTGGAAATTATCATCGTTTACGTTACAACAATCAGAAGCTTTGCTGTTTTATTGTTAATAATTGAAATAAAGTTCAGTTTATTATTCGAACAAAATATTAACCTTTACTCGGCCAATAGGTCACATGCCCCCTCTTCCCCCACTATTTTTGGAAGGGGTGGCAAACTTTAGCCTTATTTTCAAAGAATGGTCCTTTCTCAACCGAAATAAAGTCATTTCATGTTCCTGGGTTCATTACATTATAGAATATGTGAAAAAACTCCCCACTTTTATGATTTTTTTTCATTGAAAGTTGGGGCCGCGGCCCACCAAACCCCTCTTATTGGCTTTGGCGTTTCTATTTCTGCACGGTTGCATGCCCTGATGTTCTAGCTGCAAAACAAAAGTTACTTGAAGTAGATTGCTCAAATAGTCTCAGAGATATAACGTTTTTCTGAAATAAGTGTAAACTTTAAAAATCGCAAAGGCTGCGGCCAAAGAGAGGCTACTTTCGAAAACCCGCTCGGCGGTCTAAAGGTTTTAAAAAATTACTGTAAAATACAGGATCCAGTTTCTGCCACACATGGTTCCACAGTTCTCAGGATTCCAAAAATATAGTATTATTTGCGAGGTCACACAGCATATACAACACTATTTCTAAAAAGTTAATAACCAACTACAATAACCAGTGGCGCCGATTAGGATGGACAATGAGGCAGTTACCCGCCCCCCCCCCCCCACACACACCAGTTTTGGCACCCAATTGCCGCTAATGACACTGTTTATTTCAGTACACTTATTTGCATGAAGTGTGAAAAAATTATAACAAAGAAAGATCAAGCAGAAAAACTCCCCAAGGATATATACGATGGCTATCCAGAAAGTAACTTGCGTTTTGGTGGATTGGGGCGGGGCTAACGCCGCCATCTTTGTGTCAGAGCGTTCCCTCACTCAGTACGCATCCAGCTGTGGTATCGTGCGGTTCGTGTTGCTTCTGCTGCGTTCACTGTGAATGTTTAAAATGTGTCGAAAATCCCGCGGGTTGTGAAGTGCGGTCAGTGATTAGATTTTTGTTGCCGATAAACCACAAACCAATTGAAATTTATCGGCAACTTTGTGAGGTGTAGGAAAAGACGTAATGAGTAAAGGCGGAGTGAGGCAGTGGTGCAATATGTTTAAAAATGGCTACACTAATGTGCAAGATGTAGACCGAAATGGCCAACCGAGCATTGCGACTGATGAACTGGTGGCGAAAAACTATGCAAAGATTCGTGAAAACCGCCGCTTTACAATTACGGAGCTCTCGCTGGAGTTTCCCCAAATTTCACGCAATTTGTTGCATGAGATTGTGACGCAAAAGCTAGGCTACCATAAGTTGCCCAAGATGGGTACCGAAATTCAAAACAAGCGTCGGGGAAAGTTGAGTTCCAATGTTTTGTTTTATCATAACAACGTCCGCCCGCACTCGGCCAATCGCACTCGAGAGCTCTTGGATGGTTTCGGATGGGAGGTGTTGATCATCCACCATACAGTCCGGACTTTGCGCCGAGCAACTATCACTTGTTCCACACATGAAGACCTGGCTGGCAACGCAGCGCTTCAACGACGACGCGGAACTGCAGGCAGGCGTGAATGAGTCGAAGTCCCAGGCGGCAAAATTCTATGACGAAATTAATAAGGTGGTGCACCGTTATTATAAGTGTCTCAATTTGTACCGAGACTATGTTAAAAAATAGTGTAAGAGTTTGACTTTCAAATGTATATAATAAAAAATGTTCCCTTCATTGGGGTTTATTTATTCCAAAACGTAAGTTACTTTCTGGGTAGCCCTCGTATATTAATAATAATTTGAAAAAAAAAAAAACGTTTTATTTTCATGTTTATAACAACTATTTCTGCATAATTATCATATCCATGATAGTAACACTTATTGTTGTAATTTCTACTATTCAATTAAGCCTGACCCCCCCCCCCCCTGTACAAACATTTTCGGCGGCGCCAATGCCTGGCACCTATTGCGAGTAGCGACATAATATTTCGGTGGTTGGTAGGTACGCCCTCTAGTTATTTTACGGAAAAAGGGGTTACACGAATTACGCCCTGCTTTCATATAACTTCTCAATTATGATGATTTATTTAAATTTATTTATGGGGTATAAACGAAAAGCGACTACAAAACAACATATTTGGTTAAAATTTGCATGATAGTTTAATGACAGCAGACCTATCGCAAGTTTCAAGCATACATAATTCTGCACACCCAAAGAGGTCCGGTAACTTGCTGGCCCCGTGCGATCTGACAAGCCCAGTTCAATTACTCAATAATAGAGAAGGGAGAAGTGACGAACGAGGCATGAAAAACGGACGTGAAGGAAAGCGTAACACCAGTCACGAAACCGCTATAAAACAGTCCGGGAGGAAATTGAGTGCGAAAAAGAGTTAAAAACCTCAAGAGAAAAGTAACAAGCCAGTCCAACTTGGAATTTATGAAATGCAAATTTTTTGGCAAACTTTTGGTCCCTGGAGGTGTGCGACATAATTAACCATTTTTCAGGCAAATCATATTTTTCAGACAGATTCTTATTTCAGTGGACTCTGTAGGCAACGGTCTGTTTTGTTAACGCCACATGAAGTGCATTTGTCGCATGAATGTTGTTTTATTGTCGATGTTTTCAGTAACAAGTTTAATTATTTTTTTTGTTGTTGTTGTTTAAAGAAGTTACTTTTGTTACCATTCAATAGTTTTCAATAATGTATTCTTAATTGTTTAAAGAATGTTAGAGCTAATGTGCTACGTCATAACTGTCCAACGTCATCACTAGTAAGATCCAATCATACGAGTTGTAAGGATATGGAATTTCCTGCATGCAGTGGCGTTGCGAATGCAAGGTCGAGATTGGAAGGTAGTAGAAAAGTATGATAAGTAGTGGAATATAGTATATATTATAACCTCCTGTTTTCAGCTGGAATAGAAACTTAAAAAGATATGTTCTCATGCCTTCTCTATTTACTTACAGACCATTTTCTCTGCCAATATTTTTAATTTATTAACGGTCTTTTACATCTCTATGTGACACCCCAGAAACGTTATATTTTTACATTCTCTAGATTTCAAACAAGACTGAAATAAAACTTTGGGAAGAAAATGAGAATCTTTTGTTAGTGCAAGAAAAGCCGAGTGAATGTTGACAAATAACGGAAAAAATATGAGATAAATATTGGCTGAAGTGTACTAGATACCATAATCAAAATCTTAGGAAATCCAACTGGATTATTGGAAAAAATTGACAGATGTATGTGGTATGATGCTCTAGATAGTATGCTGAAAGTACTAAGAAATCTAACTGAAGCTTCCTGCGCCATATTGAAAAATGGCTGACAAAGCAGTAACTTGTGTAGAAACTTGACAAACAAGAAGAAAAAAAAACATAACGGATTAAAACTGCTAGAAATATGTGGCGCCCTAGATAGTGCTTGAATTTTCAACGAATCGTGCACCGTTCAGGTTCCTTCCTCAGGTTAGCCGTACAATATTCCTGGAGAATCATGTGACATTTTCGGCTACCAATGAGGCTCGTACCAGTACAGCATGAACGGTACACGATACGTTGAAAATTTAAGCACTTTAGATTGAAACCCACCTATTTCCAACAACTTTCTCCTCTTTACATGTTTTGTTGTGTGCACTGATAACGAAGTTGCCTATGGGATCGGACATTTGAATCACGCTGTATGTATATTAACTGGGCATTTATACATCACATGCACGTACGTTAATTCAAAAATATTGTCTCATTTCTGTTAGACTTTTAGTTTTGAATATTAGGAATTTATCTGTCAAAATCTGTTATCATCCATTACCTAAGCTACCCTACCCTACCCTAAACTAACATAAATGTAACATACCTCCGGATCCCATCGGCGTCCCATTTCTAAATTTTGTACAGTTATTGAGTTCTAGTGTATATATGAGATAGGTACATTTTTTTGAAAAAATTGAAAGACCAGTTTTTGAGAAAATGGTTACCAAAGTTTTCTTTACACCGCCCTCAATTGTTTCATTACCCTGACACAAGCAGGATATATTTCATGTCAAAGTGCCCATTAAGACCTTTCTATAGGCGCCCTGGTTGCCGAAATATTGCAATTTAATGTTAACAAGATGTTGGAACAAATGTTCAAAATCGCACAGTTTGCAACACTTTAATTTCGGAAATACACCTAGATATGGATCTGCAAGTTTGTATATTTTCCTACCTGAGGTAGCCCTTCGAGTATGCCAAATTTCAAATGAATCAAAATATGTCAGGTTGAAAATTGACTCTTCATTGGTTGATTTCACATGGAATGTGCCTAAATAGTAAGTACGACTTTCGCAAAAATCACCTGCCTTTTAGCAGTGGCATGCATACAATGTAAGCTACCGAAGCATTGCTTCGGAATTCAATATGCAATAACGTGACAATATATGATGTCATTATAATCACACGATTATTCAATAATATCTAGATAAAACCGTTCCATTTATTAGCTACACATAGAACAAATGCTAGCCCTGCACTGAGGTTGAGCCGAAGCGATCTCCCTCTCGCGTCGCTTCACCAGTGGCAGACAGTTGCGCGCGCACCTCAAGGTCACGGGCCGTGTGCGTGTATTTCTGCTACAAACGAAGCTAGCTTCGGACAGGGAGTTAGTTTACTCTATACAGAGACAGAGAGTGTATCGGAGTGTTTCAACTCGTATTGTTTTCGGTTTCCCTCAGTTTACGGATTTGGTTTGCCGAATGTATATGAAAGTGTGTGAAGGTACGAGGTAGTATCTAGTAATATAGAACAATGTGTACTATAAAAGAGCTTTTGTCCAAGCCGTTTTCTGCCCGTTCTTTTTCAGAAAAAAATTGGAATAAAAAATGGACGGCCAACACCAGAACTACCGAACTTGGTTCAAAAGACATTTCAGTAGACATTTTCAGTGTAATACGTATACCAAATGTGATTAGTTAGCCAGTAGCGCTGAGCTAAATGCGGGGTTTTGCTTGTATTGTCTGTTGTCTAATTCAAACTATTACCAGCTGTGATTTTTATCAAGGCAAGCCTGCCCCTTGATTTACTATTGTTCACTTAACAATTATATATTCAGTGCTTCGGCTATCTAAATGGTCACCGCACGCCACTGTCTTTTAGAAAGTTGCATCTTACAAAAAGAATGACATTTTCGAAGAAAAGGCATTTCAACTGTTTTCTCCAGCACACCCTGTAGAACGGTGATGCTCCTAGTAGGGAATTCTCCAAGAAACGGGGGATTTTGATGCCGGAAATTACAAGAGTGGGAGATTCATACGAAATTGTCCAAGAAACGATTGAATTATACGTCATGAATTAATGCACTACACGAATGCTTATCTCAGACTTACACCTGGTTCTGTATAAACACCGGAAATGTCGAGTTTGGTTTCAGTTCCAACTTAGATTATCGTAATTGGGCTAGAACACGTAAGAACGGTAAGTTTAATGGCTCGGCTGGACCTTTGGCATGCAAATGGGCGATTTTTTTCAAATGTTCCTCTCCATTCGAAAACCTTCTTGGATATTTCAAAATATGAAACATTACATCAGCTTAGAATTCCTTCTAGAGCATTGACGTGAATTTTCATGTAGTTTTCTTTCATTGTTGTTTAGATATTATCAATAGTATAATAGACTTATGTAATCACAAAACTACTGATAATATCTAGACAACAGTGAAAGAAAACTACACGAAATTTCACGTCAATGCTCTAGAACAGGGGTTTCCAATTGGCGGCCCTTGATGCCTTTTTTTGCGGCCCGCGAAGCCTGTTTGCAAAATACATTAATTTCATGTAATTTTATTAAAATACATTCTATTTTTGCTGTTAAATGAAAGACAATATCACAGGTAGAATTGATTTTGCAGTCAATATGATCATCAAAAGAATCTAAAGTGACGTAACGTTCTCTTCACACCATGCATTCAACCCCTTCGCTATGCGGAATGAACTTGCCCGCTTCCCACCTCTTCGCTATGCGGAATTGCAGGGAATCGTAATAAACTGAAGAATTTCAACGTTACTTTGGAGAGGAATAACCTGGTCCATTTTCCAAGCTGTTGGCGACTAGCAGGAGGTGAAGAAATAATGGAATTTTCTGAATTCAGTGCAAATATTGAAGAAATAATGGACGAGTTTGACTCCAGATTTAAAGATTTTGAAGAACTTAAAAGCAGCATCCAACTATTTAGCAATCCTCTTGGCGTTAATATCGAAGAACAAGAAGCTTTTCTCTCCTACTTGAATTGTGTGATTTGAAAGGCGATTTCCTTCAAACTAGGCAAGAAAAGGGGCCCGAGTTTTTCGAATACCTTTCAAAGGAACGCTTTCCAAACCTTCGTAGTTTTGGGCAAATAATGACATCGATGTTCGGCAGTACATACACGTGTGAAAGTGTTTTTTTTTTTTGTTTTTTTTTTTAATGAAGAACCGCTACAGAAGCCGACTGGCAGATTCTCTGCTTCACCTTCTGAGACTTTCAAATACAGAAATTGAAGTGGACATTCCAACTTTAATGAAAGAAGCAGATCGGCCTCAATTTTCTGTTCAGTACTTACAATCTTTGTTATTTTTAATCCCCCCCCCAAAAAAAAATGCGGCCCGCCAATCAACTGCTGGATATAATTTTGGCCCTCGGACCTTTTGAAATTGGAAACCACTGCTCTAGAAGGAATTCTAAGCTGATGTAATGTTTCATATTTTGAAATATCCACGAAGTTTTTCGAATGGAGAGGAAAATTTGAAAAAAAAATCGCCCTTTTGCATGCCAAAGGTCCAGCCGATCTGATGATAGAGCAAATATTTTTAATTAATGTCTAATGTAAGGGAAATGAATTACGTACATAGCAAATGATTTATATACCTACATCTAACACGCCCATCAAATATTTTCACACGCACGCATAAAATAAGTCACAAAGGCCTCATTTAGTGCTAAACTTGCCTTTAGACCTCTCACAATCTCATTTACACCTAGGTCGAAATTTCTGGATAAAACCTGCAATTTGTAACCATGTATTACTTATTTTCTACTTGTATTATTTGATTGTAAAATAGAATGGAATTTTAATGTCGAAAAGAGATTTGTTTGGCACAAGAAAGGGAAATTTCCGTCTTGGTGCAGGAATATGACTAAAGCAGAATCCCCAGGCGCCGCTACATTCGCTTTACGAACTGCGGCACAAATTTGAAGAATTCAATTTACTTTTTGTTACTGTGGAAAAAGCTTTGTCCTGTTCACACTCCAAGAACTGAACATAAAGAAACTATCTCGCAAAACAGTGGCATGTCTCATCAGACCAAGGTTTTGTTAATCCTGACAGAATTTTAAAGACAAGAAATGGACGGTTAAAATATTTACATTCTCTTACCGGAGCCGTCGGGCAATTTGTCCCGCTCTTCAATTTTTCAAGAGTTCCCTCTGGCCGCGTAATTCCGTCTAAAAGCATCCTGAGGGCAAAAGGTCCCGTTCTCTAAAAAAGCATATCGTCGACGAATGGGCAGAAATAGGATACTTGAAGCTTCTGAGGCGTGTTTCCATGACTACTTTAATTTGATTTTGTCTCCCTCTTCTTTCCCCCCCCCCCTTGTTCTTCCAGGCACATTTTCGACCCCTCCCCCCTCAGTGACATTTCGACCCAACAATCTCTTCTAAATTTTTCAAGAGAGAGGGAAAATCATTCCCTTGTGCCTCTTGGAAGGATTGCATAATAAGGTTCTACAGATGGTCTCGTTCAGATTTCTGCAGCCCAGATGGCGCGCGCAGCACCACTCCAAACTTAAATTTTGCTTAATGCAGGGATTAATTTTGAAATTGGTTACACGGAAGCTTGCCGATAGAGAGCGCCAGTGGTAGTTTACATTGGCGTCATGAAGGAGGGTCAAGGGAAGCGGAGCACTTGCTTCAAGTGTGTAAATTGGAACTTTGGGAAAAAACCATCGAAAATTTGATTCACACAAGAAATTTATAAGAAAATCGATTTACTGCTCGATTTTTTAAATTATGGGCACGTCAGCACATAGGTTATTCGTACTCGTCACGCAATACTGGGATGAGCCTCTTAACTAAAACAAAATGGAGGACAACACCCTACAAGCAAAAAGTATGTCTGTTAAGAATTCCCAAATCGTTTACTAAAACTGATTTTGTCGTACACTACTAAGAACTAAAGCTATGCTGTCGCTGAGGATAAAATCTGCATACCTTAGTTAAAAGCTGAAGTTGCAAAGGGGCACTCAGAACACAAGTACCATCACAGGTCAACACAATCCAACAGAGGATTGACCTGGCCGTGGGTACAGGAGCCATAACCTCCTCATTGACCTGCAAGAAGCAGCTACCTGGATGTACTACGGGAAAGTGAGGTTAAGTTTCGTGTGTCTTCTCAGGTCTCCTCTTAAACCCCAATTAACTGTGCAGATTATTATTGTTATTAATTATAATAATAATGGCTGTAATTATGCATTGAAATGTCAGTGGAGAAACATCTTCAGTGGATTTTGTTGCTGTCAGAAACTGTTATTGCATTTTGTATCATTTGTTTTGTAGGCGAGAAGGCTTATGGTGGTGCAATTTCCGCCATTAAGTGGCCAGTTGTTATTTGGTTGATTTGGTGTTTTAAGTCCACTTTATGCACTGTAAGGCTAATCGGGACTGGACCTACAGTTTAAAGTGGGATCCGAACAACTTGTTCCTCCACCGGGTATCGAACCCGGGACCCCTTGATTACAAGGCGACGACGCCATCGGGAGGCCCCAAGTGACCAGTTGTCTGAGGGGCTTTTTTGCCAAACGTATGGAAACATGGTAACTGATTGTGATGTTTCTCGAGTCCTTCGAAATGGCGAAGAAATAATATCAATGATCCACTCGAGGCCCTAGAGGTCCCTCTCACACAGGCGCCGACTTTAGGGGACAAGGCACTTTCTCCCCCGCCCCATTATTCCTCAAGAAGTATATTCCATAAAAAAGCTATTTTTGTAAATCTCTCCCCCCCATTCCGTCAATATGTATGCACTCTCGCCATCAGAAATAACTACATCTCCCTACCCTCCGCTGTGAATGTGTTCAAATTCCCCTCTCAAAGGGAACGACGAGCTCTGACTGGCAGTGAAGGAATCACGTGCTACCTACAGCGCTCCTGTTAGGTGCAAGTTTTCACGTGATAGTAGTGTAAGTTTAGTGTTTCTACGCAGTACTTGGTACGAGCCCTTTTTTTTAATGGATTTAACCTCAGTGGTAGCATATTTTGACGATTTTTTTGTTGATTTTATAGCGTTTGACGACTTTTCAGTGCAATTTTCACCGCATCTCATTTTTTTCCCACTCGTACTTGGTACGAATGCCACGATCTTACGTGATATAACTTAACCTATTCATTTTATTACGTGCTAAACTACACGAGAGCCTCTACGTGCTTTGACCTACTTTAGAGAGTAGTACAGTCAACCCGGTTGAGAAACTTCAAGTGGGGTTCAGTGTTGCCAACCCAAGAAAATTTCACCATATGATATTTTACAGGCGAAGCTAACCTACCAATAGGAGTTGGCAACACTGATTAGTTGCTTAACAAACCTCTTGTTTTTTAAACATATGATATTTCACAGGCGAGGCTAACCTAAGGTGGAACCCAACGTTCTGGCAACGCCCTTTGACCTACTTTTTATTTTACGACGTTTTACGGACTAAACTAACCTACAATGAGAGAAAAATGGAGAGAAAAAGCTCTGGCATCACTTTTTAAGCTATTTTTTACCTCCTGCAATTTTGCTCTTATGCTAACTCGTCCTTTGACCTACTTTTGAAATGACTTACGACATTTTCCTATAAGTCTGCTGTCTCCTCTTACTGTAAGGTCCCCTCAGTGTAATCTACTACGACCTGCTCTCAGCGTAATCTGCCACGACCTAAAATACGATGTTTTTTTTAAAAAAAAACTCATGTGTGATCTTCTACAATGTGTGGTCCCCTGCTACGACCTAACGGGGACCTCTCTCCTACGATGTTTTTGGGCCCCCCTGCTACGATGTTTTTCTCCTCATGATGCAAAAATTGGTATTGTAGCGGTATTTGAAATCGACTGTGCTGCGTGAAGGGGAAAAAAATCTTCATGTTCACTGAACAAATAGGAGAGCTGGAAGAGTACTTCCTGGCTTTTCATCGAAAACGGGGGAAGATGTTCAGTTCAGACAATGGAATGGGGACTAATTTTCGGATGCGGATTACGCCACATCGCATCCCTTATAATCCGAAGCTCTCTGCCGTGGAAACTTCCATATCATCTAGAGCGACTGTTCTGAACGCGATATTTAAAACTGTTCCGTCACCCTCTCGTTCTTCACGTCGTACGCGAAGGACTTCTCGGCGATCAGGATGACGCTGCACACGGTGTCCTCGGGCAGCGCGTCGTGGAACTCGCAGACGACCTTGATGTTGGTGCGATCGTTGACCACCACCTGCTTCCGCTTCGTCGTGTTGATGACGAACATCGGCCTGTGGGTTTTGAATTCGCTGGGCGTGTAGTACATGTCCACGTTTCCCTCGGTCACGCGCTTGTAAGCAGAGTACGCTTCGTAAAGTTTGAGGTAATCATCTTTGGTCATGTCGAGGTTGTAATTCTCGCGCGGGAACACTTCGTTCCTGCCGTTCTTCAGATAAAAGTTTTTGATCTTGCAGTCGTCGAATTTGCTGGAATCTTTTTCCTGATTCTTGTCCCTCCCGGTCTGAAAGAGTACAATGACGAAAACTGGCATGTCGAACTGTATGTTGTTGAACTGCGTCGTCACGTCGAATTCCATGTGACTTCCGGACGCTATTTTCTGCACGCACTGGTAACCGTGAAAGTGAATGGGCACCTGTGGACTTTTCAAGATCTCCGCTTTGTACTTGAGGGCGTAATTCGTTTCGTATTCCACGATCGGCATTCTCAACTCCATGCTCCGGATGACGCATTTGGCTGCTTCGGGTAATGTGTTGGGCAGCGGCGTGATACCGTCTGCGTTCAAGTTGCTGTATCGCATCAGTGCGTCGTTGTCGTTGGCCGCTCTTCGAAATGGAGAATCCTCCCTTCCACATGATCTCCTTGTAGTCCGAGAAGAATCCCGGAAGCAGACGCATGGGAAAGAGCACCGTGTGACTTCTCGTCGATATTTTGGTTCCCGCTTCGAATCCCCCCGCTTGATAGTATGCTGCGTCCGTTTTGGATAATTTCAATGTTCCCACTGCCGTTGACGTGATGCCTGGATAATCGATTCTGTCGATGACGGTGTTGTGTTTCCTCACCTCCACCTGCGAGAACAGGTGAGGCACGAAGTTGTCCACAAGTATCAAATTTGCTGCTGCGGGGAATGCGTCTCCGCTTTCTTTCTTCACCACGTCGAATTGAAGGTAAAGGTCCGCTCTGTGAGGATGAACGAACCCATCGCCTACGTCCACGTCGTATTCGATCTCCCGGTTCGCTTCGTTCAAATTTGCGAACGTGCGACGGTTCGGAGGGAAAGATTGCAATCCGTAACTTTCGATTTGCTCCATTTTTTTCACTATGTGTTATTTGTTATACGTTGATCTCCACGACGGCCGTCGTCGTTGCACATGCGAAATCTACCACGTCTCCTTTCTCGTTCGTCACCACCAACTCTATGTTGTCTATGCGGTTGCGACATACTGGAAAATAGATCGGCGAAGAGGGTGTGTAGATGATCGGTTCCATGAACTCGGAACTGGGTTTGAACGTGGCTATGATTCCCGTCTGCTTGTGACTTCCTAATCCGTCGGATTTCGTGATCATTCCTTCCGCCACGTTGCAGTGTACGTTCAGAGTCTCTATGGCTAGAAATTTAGGAATGTTTGCTCCCGTGTGCTTGATGCCAGCTTCGAGTTTGGTGTTGTTCTCGAAACCTAAAAGTTCTCCTATGGTGCCCAGGTCCACTGTCTCCGTAGCCGATACGATTTCGACTCTGTGCGTGACCGAATTTTGGGAAAGGTACGTGCCTTTAGGTAATTGAGCTTGCAAAGTAGAAAGGTTGTACTGACCTGGCGTGACGACGATATGTTCGCTTCCGACGCTAATTTTGTTGTTGTGCTGCGTGACGTTAGGTATGAGGTACATGCTGTAGAATGCACGCAGAGCTATGGATTTAGGATAGACGATGTCGTCGTGCAGCGTGAGTTTCAAGATCGAAGATTCGCTCGTGAGATGGAACACGCCCATCGTGATGCTTTAGGTTCCACAATGCTTTCTGGAAATCTTCCACCTGTGGCTTATTTATTTTAGAGAGAAACGTGAGCATGGAGAGACAGAGATGACCGCAGTTCACGTCTCCGAAATTTTGAATGCGTTCGTCGTTGTAGTATAGGTTGTTCGTTTTCAGATAATGAACTAAATTTGTAGGTGGAACACCTCCGAAAGTATCGAAAACAAATGCTTTGTTGTTATTTGTATTTTTGTGGTAACATATCCAATGCGTGCCTGGATTTTCTTGACTGTCCAAGTTGACTACTCCGCATTCTCTATTTTTAACGGTTGAAGGTAACGAATCGGACATGAAAACGCCTCTGAAGTGTTTGATTTGTAATGGTTTGATCAGAGATTCAATGTCTCGGTTGGTGAGTGCTGTTTCTTTTTTTTAAACTTCCTCATCACCCCCTTCCTCTTCTTCTCCATGGCCAGATTGTGACGTTTCTGTTCTTCCAATTCCGCCTTGTTCTTCTTCGAGTCGATCACGGTTTTCGCGATGGCGGCGCTACCCCCAGCCAAACTTCCAACGGCTCCCAATGCTGCCAGGATGGCCGGGATGCTGAATATGAACCCCCCTGTCTTTTGCAGTTTCCGCGAACGCTGCAACCGTCTCAATTGTGGAGTGCTGAGAAGTAATTTCATTCCGTGTCCTTTGGACAAGCAAGAACGTTTCTTCCCGCGTTGTTTCTTGGTGAGTAACCCATCGAGGGCACCCAGCGTTTTCAGATTCGAATATGGTATCTGGTACACGACACCCTTGGGCTTCATGTTGTATTCACGGTATGTTATTTATATATATTTATGTTCTGAGATTTTTTTTGTTTCGCTCTGGTGTATTTTTTTTTCAAGGTATGTTATTTTATATACTCCGCGCAGCCGTTACACAAATTCTATTACGTGCTTTGTTTTCTTACCAAGAAATTCCTTTGTCCCCTTGTACACGATTCGAGTTTTGTTCTCGATTAAAATAGATAGCTTCTCGTCGGATAACATGTTAGCGTATCGATCTGGTAAAAATAGACTGTATTGTCCGTTGAGCAACAGACGTACTTTGGGACCATACTGGGTAGAAACAATTGAACCGGAAGTTATCGTGTAAGGTTTGTCTACTTCCAATTCCTGAATTTTTATATACTCGACCGACAAATTTAGCATTTCTTTTAATGCTTGGAGGTCACTCATTTTTTCAGTCATATCGAAGAGAAATTCAGAGTGTGTGTGTGTTAGAGAATTTTAATTTTTCACAATGTGGTATTTATATATACCGAAGAATTTTTTTTCACGATTTGTATCGAAGATTTTTTTGTGTGTGTTAGAGGAAGAAAGTTCGTGCTTTGGAAAACGCGATGATGTGTTTGATGATATCTTCGGTCTCCTGTTTAGACTTGCGCCAATCATCCGTGTATCGTCTTCTCCCCTGCCTCGCCTCGTGAAGTTCGTCCATCCTGTCGTTTAATTTTTCCCCTGCAGCCGAAAGAAGAGTGTCGAGATCACCGCACCTCATTCCACTGATCTCCCGAAGATGGTCCTTGAAAACCATTTCACAAGGGATACGAAATTCCGGCGTTGTTCTTGCTATGAAATAAAGTTTCCTTACATCCTCGCAATCTCCTTTTAAAGAGTATTTGAATATTTTACATAGCAGTTCGGGCGGTAAGTCGGTTATACAAGATATGTTGTTATTATTTTTTTTTACTGTATGCTATTTATTTATATACCCCATCCAAATTTTTGTTTCGCGTTCATGGCGATGGTGGTGCCCAATGCTGCAACTTTTTCTCCCAAAGAAGCGTCTCTGCTGACGAATCTTTCGAAAGCGGCATGCTCCAATTTCTTGTCTGCTTCGTGACGTGCATCCAGATCGGTGCGAGTGTTGTAAGCGATGTCGTGATCTTTGCATGCCGCGTCCAACGGATTCACACCCTTGTCTCCTCTCTCCAATCTTTTCTCGAGTTTGGTACCCGGTCCACAGTACTGGTAGCCAGGTAAATGCATCTCGAAAGGTAACTTGTTGATGATGTCGTTCACGAGTCCCTTTCCTTCGGCCACCTTCCAGAATCTCGGAGGCAGCGTGTTGATAATTTTGATCAAGTAACCTATGCCTTTGTCGTCGTTCACGATGAAGTTGGAAAGTTTCGTGCTGATCATGTCCACGATGCCAACCTTCTCGTTGTAAAAATTACGATTGCCTGCATTCTCTTCACCGGCTATCACTAACAATCTGTCGATGAGTTTTCTCACGTCGTCCACCCAAACGAATTCTTTGGGTAACGTGTTGTAGCGTTTGACGCCGCTTCCACTTTTCACCTCGTTCCATATCGGTTTCATGAGATTCCTGTACTTCTCACCGCTGCTCGATTTCACCCTATTCTGCGTGGCATCGTTGTTCTGGTACATGGCATCCGTCATGATTAGAATTTCCAAGTAACTCTGATAATCTTCGTCGGTGTAATCTTTCGGATATTTTTTGGCAACGAGTTCCCACAGTCCCACCGTACCCGGATACCTGGTCCAACTATTCTTATCGCCTAAATTAACTTTAATGTCGTTGCCTTCGAAGGTGACTTTCGATTTTCCAATCTTCCACACGACGCCTTCGTTGGTTTCCATGCTCGGATACAATCCGAACACTTCATCCTTGTCGAATTTCCCCGTGCTCAGGTAGTCTTGTGCCAAAGGTCTCAACTCGATCTTATCCGAAGACGACGTGCTACCTATGGCTTGACGTCGTGCCGGTACTTCCTTCAGTTCGAACGACGTCGAAGGAATGCTTGAAATGGGCGTGGGTAGAGTGTAACTTTTAGCTGCAAGTGGTACGAGTTCGTTGATCAAATTTTTATTTTGTTCCGTGACACCTTTAATTTCGTTACCTAGATCGCTGATGGCGTCGATCACAGGTTGATCTTGACGTTTCTTCTCTTCGTACAAACCACGATTCTCGGATTTCCAACCTTTGAATCGCTTCACTAGATATTCCCGCAACTTGAGATTGTCCTCTTCTTGAAATTGACGTTTTGACATTTTTCTATATACGTCGGAACGTTTCTGAAACGTCGAATTCTCAGCCTATACGTTCGGTTCTCGTAGTTTTCTTGCCGTCACCCGCTTGAGACTATCAACTTTTCTAACACTCACTTTTTGTTTGTAATGGTTATTTTATATATACGTTTGAGACGTTTGAAAAAAAAGAATGTTTTTTCAAATTTTATTTTTTTGACTGTTTAGGTTCTCGACCGTTGATTCTTTTTTTTTTGGATTTTCTTCTTCTCGTTGCAAATCTGAAATTGTCCTCTTGTTAGCCTCTGAGACGTCTAGATAAACGTTTATTTTATTCCTATACTGTCCATGGTTTGTTTTTCGAGTCATGTCAATGGTCACGAATCCGAAATCACCTTGGTTCCAACAGTGGGAGCAGAATTTAGAAAATAGATTGTAATTCATTTGGGTGCGAAGATAAAATTATCAATGAGCAGTGTCGTCTTTCCGCACCCTGAAGGACCTACGATCAGACACCGTATGCTATCGGGGAGCAATTCGCCGTTCCTTTTTTTCCTTTGACTTTCCGAATCAGGTAAACGTTTCACAACATTCCACGTACTCATAGAATCACTTCGTTCGAGTCGATCCAACTCGTTCCCGGAAGTCCCAGCCATTTCACCAAAAGTTTGTCACCTCTCTTACGCAAAACGTTTTCGATAAGGTACGTGTCGGGGTATTTAGTTTTAGAGAGTTCCTCCTCGTTGAAGCGCCCCAGTAAAATTTCACCGCCAGTGCCCTTATTATATACGTGTGACGGTTCCCGGGTAAAACTCGAACCACGGTAAAAAAGTTCCGTGTTCCAGTTTCTGGTGAAACCCTTGTCGAACGTTCGCTTCAATTTACTGATCCTCACCTGGTCTCCAATTTTGTATTTAGGTCTTTTTGTCGTGGGTGTGTACTTTGGGCAGTAAACGCTAGAAATTAAACGCTGCTCGTCGGACTTCGTAACGTCAGCTGGCTTCATGCCTATCGTTCTGTGCAATGTGTGATTATAGTCGTTAACGAGTTCCGGAAGAATGGTGACCCACTTGTAGCTTCCCTGAAGCGTAAAGCGTGACCACATGCGCCATTTCAGAGTCCGATTGAATCTTTCCACGATGCTGGCTTTGACGTCACTGAAGGTCGAGTAATGTTGAACGTCGTGTTTCCGAATAAACTGTCTGAACGTGGCATTGTAGAATTCCTTCCCGTTGTCCGTGTGCAGAAACCGAGGTCGTCTGCCGCTTTCGCGAAAAATTAATTTGAATGCTTCCGTGACGCATGTTCCCGTTTTCGCTTTCAAAGGTACTGCCCATGCGAATTTCGAAAATGTGTCTATGACGGTGAGGAGGTACTTGTTGCCCTTGTTCAATTTATGTACATTTTTTAAATTGCCGCTGCTCATCTCTACGAGGTCACTTTCCCAGAGGTCGTCGATTCCCTTTGTTACCACCGCTAAACGTTCGTAGTTGCAGGTTTATGTAATTCTTCGACGATGGCTTGCCTAGACATTTTTTTTTTTAGAGATTACGTTTGAAGAGAAGCACGAGAGTGATGGGATTCAAAGAAGGTGGCACCTCGCTTGTGTTTTGAATGATCAGCTTATCGCCGGCACTCACGTCGAAAACGGTAAGATCTTTGTCTTCGTGTATTTCATATATGTTGCGCGTTTCGTTCCAACGTGCCAGAGGAATGTTTCCTGCTTTCTGGACACCACGATTCGATATCAACGTCATGGTGGGAACGCTAGGTTTTCTGCCGTGAAACCAGTACGAAAATTCGTTTATCTGAATCGTGCCATCGAGGAGAAACTTGTAATACGGATGATAAGGATGCAACATGTACAGTTTGTTACCTTCGACGAACGTGGAGATTCTCTGTTGATTGGGTACGCTGTTGATTTCGATGGCTTGCAAGGTGAACAATTTGGCGAATTTAGTGTCGACGCCGAGCAGATTACTGTGAACGTGTCCAAGTTTATTTTCAATGGGCAACAAATGCTCGACTATGGTATCCGTTATGGCAGAAAATGACGGTTTGATTTTCACTTCCACGTTCAACTGCTTGTAGTTTTCGTTCAGTTCTTGCAACTTGGCACCGAAAGAGGCCAGCGTCGATTCCTGCGTGGATTCCAGCACTCCAGCTTGATCTCTGATGTTGACGACAATGTTCTGAAGGTTCTCAACTTGATTCAATTTCGAGCTTTTCTCGGTAAGATCGTTCACGATGCTTCGCATCTCTGTAAACTGCGTGTGAAGATCCGTGACGCTCTGCGAAGTGGGCAACGTCGACACCAGCGAAGTAATTTCATCTCGAATCTGTTCCACGTTTGCCGTTTCCGTTTCTAGTCGTTTCAGCATTCGAGATATGTTCTTTTCAAAGCGTGTAATTCTTTCGAGGTGGGGAGATTGGCCACCGTACTTTCGAGATCGCTCAATGAACTTTTGATGTCACTCGATTCGGATAATGCCGTCACTGCCGTTTTCAATTTTTCCAAATCTTCCTTCGAAGGCACACTCGTCTGTAACGATTCCAAGTCACTCTGTATGTTGTCCAGTACGTGATGAAAATGAGCAAGGTTCGATTCGACGTTCAAATTTTCTAAATATTCGATCTTCTGCTGAACCGTGCTTAACGTGTCTTGAATACTCGTCAACGCGCTTGCTTGAACGTGAATATTTTTAATTTCTTCGTTGATCAACTCCAAAGACGCCTGAAGCGTAACGATGGTGGTTTGAATGTGTTCGAAATCTTGATAAGCCTCCAATTGAATTTTTATGTTCGCAACGCTTTTACTGATGATCTGCAGTTCGTCTGACGATGGTAGGTTTGTCATTGTATCTTCCAAAGTCTGTAACTTGGATTTAATTTCTTCCAACGTGCTGGTGAATTCTTCTTGTAATTTAGAAACGACGACATGCAAGCGTTCTACATCGATATCATTCACAACGTTTTAATTCCAGAGAAATTCTTTTCAATTGCGGAAGTCCGTTCTTCGATTTCGAGTTTCAATTTTTCCAAATCTTTCGATTGAAATTGCTGTAATTTGGCCAAATCATTTTGAAGCGAATCCACGCTCAACTGTATATTTTGAACGTTGTCGTAAGAAGGTACATCAACATATTTTTTTATGAGCGTTTTCAGTTCGGAATCGATTTTCAGAATATTATCGAGACATTGCGTTTGGAGCGTAGCGATTTCCGATTGTAAACTATTGTTTAAGGTGTCCTGAAAAGCGATCAAATCGCTCCTCAACTTTTTAACTCGAACGTCGAGCATGAGAATCTCTTCTGCGTGGTCTACACGCTTGGTGTGGCCGAAAATGTCGTTAGGCATTATGGTTATTTATAATAGGATAGGTGATTCGTAATTCTACGAAGAGAGGAATGAGTTTGTCGTAATCTCCGAGGAGTTCCACGTAAAGACAATCGCCTGCAGACACATCGTACGCCATGTTAGAAAGCATCTTGTCGTGCTTCATTCGAAAAATGTTCTTGCCGGTAGAAATTTTGATTTCGCCTGCGTTCTCCGGATTCACGGTGATCCGAAGTTTCCCGCCGATCGGAATTTCGTAGAAATTTAAATTGTTGTTAAAGACGTAAAAAATCCTGCCGACCTCGTCATCGAATTTCGTCCAAATGCTGTTGAGGTGAATAATCAGCAGGCCGTTGAGTTTAGTTAACATGGAAGGTAGATCTGTCGTGCGGTGTACAGTCTTCATTGTTTGCTTTCGGAAACCAAAGAGATTCATTGTCCTTGCTAGTTATTTATTGTGTATGTGATAATTTGAGACAGTTAAAGTTTTTTTTATTTTAGTTATAGTTATTTAAGTTTATTTTTTTCATTTACATTGCCTACAATTTTTACTAATTTCTAAACGATAGTGTCCCCAAGGCAACGTGTGGATTCCACAAGACAAAATACATCTTTTATCGTCATGCGGATCTAATGCTACTTTCCTAACTTTGTTTGTTGTAATCACATGGTCTACACTTTGGATTCTTTGTTCTATACTTAGTATCGTCGATTGTGAGTAAAGGCAATCGATGTAATCGTGGAAGGTGAGTTTGTTCTCCACCGTATTCTTGCACACACCTTTTGCTTTCTTCGTGACGCTACTTTCTGTTCTCATGGCATACATTTTCGAACGCAAACCCGCGAACTCGACAATAATATCACCGTTACATTCATCTTTCAGTTTACCTAGGAGTTTTTTGTTGAGGGAAGGAATCCCAAATCTGTTGGGTTGAGGATATGCAGAAGTATCGAAATACTTAAGCATGGAAGGATTTTTTATGTCTTCATGGAGGTTAGGTGTTTGTATTCTGTAAATGAAGCTGTCGGTGTCCGTGTACAAAAGTGATATCTTATCATTGAAGAAGGGTTTCATCACGTCATAATGAAATTCGAACATGTAAAGTTTCGACAAGTCGAAAACCGTTGCGCCAACGTAAATTGGTTTTCTGAATTTCATCAATTTTATATCTAGATTGAAAAGTGCGAAATTCTCATTGTAAATTTTTCTCGACTTGAATCTAGGATCGGCCACCCACTTCATGCATTTATTTTTATCTGAAACCAATTTCACGTCTACATGATTCCGCACGTTTTCCATCGTCTTGCCATACACCGCGTTATTCATCAATTTAAAAAAATCTTTGTCTAAATCGGAAGTGGCAACTGTCCTATGTTGCGTGTTTGTTTCAATGTACGGTTTGAGCCACTCGGAATGTTTAAACCTGAGGACTCAGGTCGATCGACCCAAAATTCAATTAGATTCTATTTACTAGGAAAAGTACGTCCTCAACGCGATACTCGAGGCTTCCGTGCAACAAAAAATACATATCGATCTGCATGGGTGCGGCTGTTTCGAACCTTCTACGCTTGGATAGCAGGTACGAAGGCAATCCGCCCATCATCGAATTGGTGAATTCGATTTTGGCTCCTCTCACGGACGAGAAGAACATGCTTCACATGTTCATCGCGTTGCTGGAGATTGTACTCGAATGTTTCGTTTTTTCGATCTTGTACGGGCTTCACCATCTTGCGCTCTCTGCCAGCATCAACTTCGATCGTCCCAGGGGTGGGGACCACCTTCTCCTGCACTTGCGAAGCGCTGAAATCATCCGTAGCTCTCGGGCGCATCAACCATTTTGGACGTGGGAGCCCTGCTCGAATTGTACGAAAAGAATATAGCTTACGTTTCGAATCACGAACACATCAAGCGACTCGTGCAGAAATTGACCGACACGTTCTTGATAGCCGACGAGAAGACGAGGACGGCCAGGTTGCAGCAGATCATGGCCGAAACCGTAACCAAAGAACTCTTTATCATTTCGATGCGTTGGGCCGGAATGTGTACCCTCTTTCTAAAATTAAATGCAGATCTGCTCCTGATGTACGTGTTTTAGGTTTCAAGATAAGAACGTGGAAAAATTATCCTTGGATAGAAGATACAACGTTTTCAAGAATTCTGCGACTTCGAACCTGAAATCGTTCAAACGGTTGTTCCTGCGTCAACTCTCCGAACAGCACAATAAAAATGGGTGGGAAAGACAGAGGAAACGACGAACCAATTTTAACTTTGCTGAGAGAACGCGTTACGACTTTTTCCGAGGCGTGCCTGAAAGAGGCCAAGATCGAAATTCCGAAAAAAACCGGAGGATGTGAAAAATCGAGACACGAGCACGACTCTGTTGAATTTCGCGACCACGTTCATAAAATCTATCCGGGATCAGACGTACGCGCTCGTGAAGGACCACGATCGCCCCCGTTTTCGATGAAAAGCCAGGAAGTACTCTTCCAGCTCTCCTATTTGTTCAGTGAACATGAAGATTTTTTTTCCCCTTCACGCAGCACAGTCGATTTCAAATACCGCTACAATACCATTTTTTTTGCATCATGAGGAGAAAAACATCGTAGCAGGGGGGCCCAAAAACATCGTAGGAGAGAGGTCCCCGTTAGGTCGTAGCAGGGGACCACACATTGTAGAAGATCACACATGAGTTTTTTTTTTTAAAAAAAACATCGTATTTTAGGTCGTGGCAGATTACGCTGAGAGCAGGTCGTAGTAGATTACACTGAGGGGACCTTACAGTAAGAGGAGACAGCAGACTTATAGGAAAATGTCGTAAGTCATTCCAAAGTAGGTCAAAGGACGAGTTAGCATAAGAGCAAAATTGCAGGAGGTAAAAAATAGCTTAAAAAGTGATGCCAGAGCTTTTTCTCTCCATTTTTCTCTCATTGTAGGTTAGTTTAGTCCGTAAAACGTCGTAAAATAAAAAGTAGGTCAAAGGGCGTTGCCAGAACGTTGGGTTCCACCTTAGGTTAGCCTCGCCTGTGAAATATCATATGTTTAAAAAACAAGAGGTTTGTTAAGCAACTAATCAGTGTTGCCAACTCCTATTGGTAGGTTAGCTTCGCCTGTAAAATATCATATGGTGAAATTTTCTTGGGTTGGCAACACTGAACCCCACTTGAAGTTTCTCAACCGGGTTGACTGTACTACTCTCTAAAGTAGGTCAAAGCACGTAGAGGCTCTCGTGTAGTTTAGCACGTAATAAAATGAATAGGTTAAGTTATATCACGTAAGATCGTGGCATTCGTACCAAGTACGAGTGGGAAAAAAATGAGATGCGGTGAAAATTGCACTGAAAAGTCGTCAAACGCTATAAAATCAACAAAAAAATCGTCAAAATATGCTACCACTGAGGTTAAATCCATAAAAAAGGGCTCGTACCAAGTACTGCGTAGAAACAATAAACTTACACTACTCGTGATGTTGCAAAATTCTTCCAGTAGATAGCAGACCACATAGAAGCGAGAATTGTACTAGGATAAAACCGTCTGAGGTATGGTCATTTTCATGTTCTACAACAGGTTTTCTACGGTTATTAGAACAGCTATTAATATTATATTAACATTATTGTATCTTTACGTACGGATTGCAGAAAACAGTTCGAAGCCACCCTACTTGTGCAGGATTTGCAATGCGAGGACATTTATAGATATGTTGTTTACGATGACACGAATTTAAAGCACGTGCTTAACACAGTCGACATTTGAAATTTAATGGAAATATTTGTGGAGATGCGCTGTTTCTAGGTAAGCTCTAATTCGTACCCTATTTGCAACTCCCTCTCTTCAGGGAGCGGTGCCCATCCCCTTAAGACTCGGCTGGGCCTTTGGCAGCCGAATGGGAGATTTTTTCAAATTTTCCTCTACAATCGAAAAACGTCTTTGATATTCCAAAATATGAAAAATTACGTACGCTTAGAATTCCTTCTAGAGCATTGACGTGAATTTTCGTGTAGTTTTCTTTCACTGTTATCTAGATATTATCAAAGGTTTAATAGATTTACGTAATCGCGAAACTTTTGATAATGCGTATTGGCTTTAAGGCCAATAGAGGGTCCCCCTCCACAAGATCATGTTAAGCTTAATGCTGCAACAGATGCGTTTCAGGAATCTCAGTGGGCGATAATCTTTAAGATAACCTGCAGCCATTTTCCGCGCGTTTCTCTGTAGTGCGCGTTGAACTATTATCAATAGAAGCAGACAACAGAAGTTCTCTTGCCTCGTTTCAGTGGGTGTTAAGCTTTATAATCCCCATAAGATATTTAATTACGGCAGCGTTACTACTATCATCACATTATTGAATGACACCGCAACCTAACCTAGTACACTTGTCTGTGATGACGCTTTTTTTAAGCTTTACTGAACATTGTACTTGATCTACCCCACAAATAATGCCCTTTCTTTATCCAAGGGATAGTACAGACTGTCCGAAAAGTCACGCAACCCGGTGTATACGATCGTATAACGGAATAGCGAAACGAAATGAGAAGAAACGCTTTCTGCCAAGAGAATGGTACGCCTCTCGGGGGTACGTACTTAAATGTTATTTACCACGGCTACAGAAATATCTTTATCTCAGGGGGATAGGTTCTTTGTTCGAGAATTGCAAATAAGAAAGCGTTATAGCCAAGACGATATAGTTGAATGCGGATCTATATTCTGGAAACTATACACAATACAGAGAAAATATATAGCGAAGCTTGTATATACATTGAAATATATAATAAATGTATGTATAATCGATAGGAAATCTTCTTCTTCTTTTCTTCTCACAATTTTGGGGAAAAGGCTTCTTCTTCTATCCTTCCTTCTAATTTGGGAAAAGGCTTCTCCTTCTTTTCTTCCTTCTATTTTTGGTAAAAGACTTCTTCTTCTTTTATCAATCTCTTCTATGGTAATAGGAAGGCTTCTTCTTCTTTCATCAATTTCTTCTATGATAAAATATTGAAAGGCTCGTTCTTCTTTCATCAATTTCTTCTATGACAAAATATATGAATGGCTTCTTCTTTCTTCAATTTCCACTTCTTTTCTTTGGTAAAAGGATAATCTTATTTTTCTTTCTTCTACCTTTTATGACAATCTCTTTCTTCTATTTACAAAAAATAGTCATCCCCTTTTATTCATCGCTGCTTCTTATTTCCTCTATTCATATCAATTCTTATTTCTTCTTTCAGCAGCAATTCTTATTATCTTCTATATTCCGACGAGATATTCTTATATTCACGATAAATTATTTTATTTATTCTTTCCACAGCAAATTCTTATTTCTTCTATTCTTCTTTGCCACTGGAAAAAGACTAATTCCTCTCATTTATAGCAAATACTTCTCTTTACCATATCTCTTCTCAATAATATAGACAAATCATTATGCTGCATTCCTTGTAGAGAATTGAACCAAAGCTATAGAGGATTTTTAGGAGCGTCTAATCTGACAATAGCGCCTCCTCCTAAAACAACAACCAAGGGAAATAACCAGGATCGCTAATAACAAGCGCTGCTGATGGCCCAGTGCGACTAATAAAGAGCGCAACCGTAAAGTGCTTCGGGGCGTCTAATTTGACAACAGCGCCACTGGGGACAGGCAACCAAAACATGGCGACGTTCTCCTCGCCAGAGAACCAAAAAGAGATAGATTTCTGAATTCGTTCGCTTACTTAATAACTTTCCTAAACGTTTCATATGCGGCCATATTCTTAATTATTTTAATTTACTATATACAACATTCTATTTATTTATTTTATAGTATTTGAACTCTTATTTTATATATTTTTCATTCACTATAATATATATAATCGCTTTTCTCCGCTCCTAGTTTGTACAGTGTCTCTCAAAAGTTTTAGGACAACGACATTTTAAACTAGGCAACCCAATTTACACAAGGCGTTGATGGGTTGCGTGTAGAGTTAGGCTCAATTTCAGGGTTGCCACATGCACAATAGATATTTATAAATACGCGAAAGGAATAAAAACAAGTAATATTGTATAAAATTATTAAAATTATCACTATTATATCGCAAGTGACAAAATCCTTTCTGAAAGGAAAGAAATAGGTTTTCTAGTATTTCATCGCTCATGAGTCTACAGAAAGGAAAAGAGGTGAAAGGAAACGAAAGGTGACAAAGGAGAGGAGAAAGAGAAAGCTAAAGTACAAGAGAAAAAGTAGAGGAGAGAAGACAGAGAGGATAGACGAGGAGAGGAGATGTAGTGAAGAGAATGGAAAAAGGTTCTAGGAGAGATGAGCAAAGAAGATAAAAGAGAAGGAAAACGAGATGAGAGAAGAGAAGACGAGAAGAGGGGAGTGGAGAGTAAAGTAAAGGAGATAAAAATAGAAGAACGAAAAGAAGAGGAGAAGAGTGCAGTGGAGTCGGAAATATAAGACAGGAGAGGAGATACGAGGAGTGGAGATGAGTGGGATGAAGATAAGATGCGAGAAAAGTAGGGAAGGCGATATGAGATAAAAGCAGAGCAAGCAGAAGGAGGGGAGAGGAGAAGGAGAAGAGAACAGAAGGGACTGAAGAGAAGAGGTAGTTGCAGAAAATATCGTCTCAGCGTCAAGAATTGATGCATTGGTCAAAGGGAAACGAAGGGTGTAGTGTATTGGTTAGAGTTCTTGAAAGCATTGATTACGGTCCCAGGTTCGATCCTCCATACTAGGTGTTCTGTTTTTAATTATCCTATACCCGGTTCTGCGCCCTCATTTGGGGCTCGAATCATCATGTGGGGCTCAGTGTTGCCAACTCACCCCACGAAAATTTCACAAACTGATATTTTGAAGCCTTTCACGGTGTATGTTAACCTCACAAGCAGTGTTGCCAACTCGGGCGAGGCGTAGCTTTTCACGGTGTATGTTAACCTCACCAGCAGTGTTTCCAACTCGGCGTAGCCTTTCACGGTGTATAATTTTTTAGCTTTTTTTTTGTGTGTGAGTGTACATGTGTTCGGGCGAGGCGTAGCCTTTTACGGTGTATGTTAACCCCACTAGCCTCAGCGTACATGAGAGTTCTGAATTTTTTTTTGAGGCTCGTCGTAGCTTTTTATGATGTATATTTTGAGGGCACAGAGTTGGCAACACTGTGGCCTATTACTGTAGCTTTTTATGAGGGGCCTATGTGCGCCCAGTGTTGCAAACTCTGTGGGCTCTTGTCGTAGTTTTTTATGATGTATATTTTGAGGACAGAGTTGGCAACACTGTGGGCTTTTACTGTAGCCTTTTATGAGGGGGGTCCATTGCCCTCTGTTTACATCTGACAACACTGCCGTAGATTTTCTGACAGTGTTGTCAACCTACTGGGTTTTTCACTGTAAATTTTCATTAAAGGGCCTGAGGGGCCCATGTACCCTTTATGTTTGGCAACACTGTTGGGGGCCTAGTGTTGGCGACCTGTGGGCTCTTACTGTAGCTTTTTATGAGGGGGGTTTATTGTTGTTGTTTTTTATTTGGCAACTCTATTGGATGTTTTTTTTAGGCTTGGGTTTTGCCAACCTATTCGAAGAAAATTCCACTATATGATCTTTCACTGGCTAAGCTAAGCTACAAATAGGAATTGGCAGCACTGACGAGGCTCGAATTATTATTTGAGGCTCGAATCATCATTTGACGCTCAAATCATCATTTGAGGCTCGAAATTATCATTTGATGCTCGTCGGTATTGCCAACCCACTTCACAAAAATTCCACTATATGATCTTTCACAGGCTAAGCTAACCTACAAATAGGAGTTGGCAGCACTGACTTATAAACCCACTGGGTCCTCTTGGCATGTTTTTTCATGATGTGTTGCTAGGCTATTGGGCATTTTGGCGTATACAATGTATATATTTTGAGGGGGGGGGGGTTATAGCTTTTTATGCTGTACGAATACTGGAAGCTTGACAGTGACAACCAACAGAGTAGGTAAACCTACATCCAGGAACTGGCAACACTAGTTTCTGACAGTGAATTTGAAATAAAATATTAAACAAAATACATGAGTAAGCACTGTGAGTACAAATAGTACTAGTGTTATGCCCCCAACTCCAACTGGGCAACTGGGGGAAATAATTGTACAACAATTTGTACCTAATTGTACAATACTTGTACCTAATTGTACAACATACATATACACAGACATAAAAGAAAGAGCTTTTCCGTAACTTACTTCATGTACAATTTATATGATTTTACAACTGTGAAAAAAAAAGCATATGTGTTCTGTATGCACACATTTATTTTTATTTTTCGAAGTTGAATGAAAGCACATGTTTTTACGTTCTCGTAATACTAACCTTGCTCCACTGATTTTAAATTGCTTCCATTCGCTTTTTTTCTGTGTTATTTCCGTATGCACGCAACATTCGCTTTCAATAGTATAATGAAACACAGAAGGAGTGTTAGTATAGCAAGCTCCGAGTTTACAATTTATTAAATTAAACAATAATTTATGTAAGAATATACTTGTACTTACCGAACACAAAATAATAAAAGCACATGTGAATGTTTGCGTGTGTTCATGTTATATGACGACTGAGTAAAAAAAATAATGTTGACTCCCCGAAAGATAAAGTTCCTAGTTCGACATCAGATGCATGCAAATTTTATGTTTTGCTCTCCAAAATCTTGATTTTATGTTTGTGCTATTTGTCATACAGCAGAAGAGGAGGAGAAAAAGGGGGAGAGGAGAAGAGGGGAGAGAGAGAGAGGAGGTACTATCAGCGCCATCTATTAGCAAACAATAGAAATAAAAAGTAGGTCAAACTTTTTCAACACCCAAACATTTTGAATGTTTTTGCTTAGTAATACGATCTAGCTGAAGACGTTTAAAAGAGTACTCTTAGTCGACGAAGCTAATTGCTAGGGCCCTTATATTACTAAAATATTCTTTAATTTGCATATTTTTCATACCGCCATATGTTGTTCTAGTTGACTTCTTCCAAAAAAATGCTAATTAGCGAGAGTTAATTAAGCAAGGCAAGTAAAAGAAGCAAAATAGAACAACATATGTGCCGGCGTGAGAATATGTAAAAATTCGATTCAGAGGTGGATCGAATTAAAATTGGGGGATATTTTGCATTTTTTCCCTATAATGTACAAAACATTTACCGTACATAATCTTTTCCATTTACAACAGTATAAAATAAGAGGAATGTGTGACAATATCCATATTAACCTATCCGCTTACCATTTAAATGCCAATTTTTTTGCCATGAAATACCATTTAAATTTGGCTATCTCCCGTGAAGGTTGCACAGCAAGACAAGATGTCAAATATTGTTTAAACTATCCAAGCAATTTAAGTGAAAATTTTATATATTGAAGTGGAAGTATAGTAATAAGTATGCACATATGCAGTTTACTTGAAAGATAATTAGAAACTCACCTAATAAATTTGATCACACACATCTTTGCATTCCATTTCCATTCCTCAACCTTTTATATTTTTCCTGCCACAGCCACCTCTTCCTCACTTTCACTACATTCTTCAATTTCAATAACATAAAATGAACCCCCGTGTTCATCTCCCGTTCCAAAATCCACATTTTCCTCTTCATCGCTATCGAAAAGCAACTTTTCAATTGCAGAATCATCTACAACATTCTTAAGCAACATGTTTGCAAGACGTAACAATTGAAGGTTTGTTTACATGAGAAATTACTGAACAAAACACGCTTGAAATGGTATGAAAAACTTAGCAGCACAAACATACAAGTCATAGATTTGAAAGATCATACAACCTCTGCCATCTATTGAATGAAAAAGGAACTACGTGATGAAAATCAGGAACCCGTCGATTCGACAACTAGGTACAGGAAGGAAACGTCCAGTCAGGCCGTCGATTCGACGACTAGGTAAGCGAATGGGTTAATTAGGAAAGTATGTTGTATGCTAGGTTAGCTAATTGTGTCTTCTACAGCTTCACTGTATAGAGGGAAGATGGAAAAAGAGAGCTCTACGGAAACTGACGTTCTTAACAATATTGTACGCCCGTGAAAATTATATATAAATAAGACTTAAGCGTATTATTTGCTTTCATATCAGATTTTGCCAACCTGTAAGCTGTAGTGTTTAGGTGACAAGCGACCTGCTCAAATATGATACTGTTGACAATATTGTACGCCCGTGAAAATTATATATAAATAAGACTTAAGCGTATTATCTGCTTTCATATCAGATTTTGCCAACCTGTAAGCTGTAGTGTTTAGGTGACAAGCGACCTGCTCAAATATGATACTGTTGACAATATTGTACGCCCGTGAAAATTATATATAAATAAGACTTAAGCGTATTATCAGCTTTCATGTCAGATTTTGCCAACCTGTGAACTGTAGTGTTTAGGTGACAAGCGACCTGCTCAAATATAATACTGTTGACAATATTGTACGCCCGTGAAAATTATATATAAATAAGACTTAAGCGTATTATCTGCTTTCATGTCAGATTTTGCCAACCTGTGAGCTGTAGTGTTTAGGTGACAAGCGACCTGCTCAAATATAATACTGTTGACAATATTGTACGCCCGTGAAAATTATATATAAATAAGACTTAAGCGTATTATCTGCTTTCATGTCAGATTTTGCCAACCTGTGAGCTGTAGTGTTTAGGTGACAAGCGACCTGCTCAAATATAATACTGTTGACAATATTGTACGCCCGTGAAAATTATATATAAATAAGACTTAAGCGTATTATCTGCTTTCATGTCAGATTTTGCCAACCTGTGAGCTGTAGTGTTTAGGTGACAAGCGACCTGCTCATATATGATACTGTTGACAATATTGTACGCCCGTGAAAATTACATATAAATAAGACTTAAGCGTATTATCTGCTTTCATGTGAAATTTTACCAACCTGTGAGCTGTAGTGTTTAGGTGACAAGCGACCTGCTCAAATATGATACTGTTGACAATATTGTACGCCCGTGAAAATTATATATAAATAAGACTTAAGCGTATTATCTGCTTTCATGTCAGATTTTGCCAACCTGTGAGCTGTAGTGTTTAGGTGACAAGCGACCTGCTCATATATGATACTGTTGACAATATTGTACGCCCGTGAAAATTATATATAAATAAGACTTAAGCGTATTATCTGCTTTCATGTGAAATTTTACCAACCTGTGAGCTGTAGTGTTTAGGTGACAAGCGACCTGCTCAAATATGATACTGTTGACAATATTGTACGTATATTGTATTGTATAGGAGACTAGAAGCATATAATTTGGCGAAAAAAAAAACCAAGTAAGGTCATAGAGAATAGTTAAAAAAAGTGAACAATTATATTTTGCATTGCACAGCATTGGATATTAAATAACATACCCCCAAAAAATTTCTGCATTATGCGTTCTGTAAAAAATTGCCCTACGTGCCAAACTGCTGTGTCAAGTAAACATTTTCAAAGGCACTGTCGTACTTGTGTGCCGGGAAAACAAATATGTGCGACCAAACTGTGCTCTAAGTGTGGAAAAAATATTTCTATTGCCAACTTCAAGCGACACCAGCTTACTTGCAAGAGCACTGGAACATCTCTACCGCAACCTTCCAAGCGAAAGGTAGAAGTAACCTCCCTCGATGCATCGCCACCTGCCAAACGCGTCAAGCTGGCGAAGAAAGCAGACCGGTTTGCGTTTGAGCATTTATTAGAAGACTTTGACATAACATCAGACAGCTTCTGCGATGTGCGTAGTTTTCTGGGGAGCGAGCGAGGTAAGATAATATCCATCCTCAACGATGCATTGGCCACACACTCCACTAAATTCTATGCTGTGCTATGCTGCAAGTATGAGAAACCGTCTAATGAAATATATAAATTCTTCCATGCCACAAAAGCAAAAACACTGCATCAGGCAGATGTCACTGACCTCGACAGCATCTACAACAAGTTTGTCGAGGAGCTTGTGGCAAAGCACGAGGAGCATCAGGCTGAAGGCTCGGGCGGTTCGCTGTGTGGCGACCCCCACGAACTTTGTCTGACACTTAACAAGTTCCTGCCACTGGCAGGGTCTAGCTATATTGCCCTGCCACCCGAGGTTGAAGCAAGGAAAGCTGTTCTCAATATTCAGAACAAAGACATCAAATGCTTCCTCTGGTCGGTGCTGGCAGCATTGCACCCTATACCTCGGGAAAACCATCCATACCGTGTTGCACACTACAAGAAGTATGAGTCGGAACTGGAGGATGCAATGGCCGAGATTGCCTACCCTGTAGAAGTCTCGCATATTCGCAAGTTTGAGGTTCGTGCTCGTGACTTGTTGGGCCTACAATTAGCCATCAATGTTTACGGTCTCACCGAGAACAAACATGAGGTCCACCCCATCCGGGTGAGCAACGTGAGCAACAACAACGAGGCACGAGAAATCAACCTCCTGCTCATCAAGGACGAAACCCATCACCATTACACCCTTATCCGTTCCCTCTCTCGGCTTGTTTCGAGCCAACGGAGCAGTGATAGTCACCATGTCGAGGTGTGTCGCAGGTGCCTGTCCACTTTCGACAACCAAAAACAATATAAATTCAAACACTCTCGAGGACCCAACATTGCTGCTGAGAAGCTAGCTCGCCACATGCTCTACTGTGGTACCAACAAGCCTGCACGAACTATCCTGCCCGAACCTGGTGCAGTAGAGTGTTTTCGCATGCACAGTGCTATGGTGAAGCATCCTGCCTATATTGTAGCAGACTTCGAGGCCTTTCTTCAACCTCTGTCTAACTGCCATCCCAACCCCGAAACATCCTCTACTATTCCTTTCCAAATCCACGAGGCCTCGAGTTACTCCTATGTTGTGGTGTGGCGAGACCAACATATTGCCTCCGAGCCCTATGTGTATCGCGGTCCCGACCCGGTCAAACACTTCCTGGAGAGAATGCAACAGGAAGCCATCAAGATAGGGAAGGTGCTGTTGGCCCCCAAGCCCATGCTGCCTCTGTCTCCCAAAGACAAGCATCAGCACGAAATAGCTCTAAATTGTCCTGTTTGCAACTCGGTCTTCACTGACGATAACAAAAAGGTCTACCACCATGACCATTATGGGACCGGAAGCTACATTGGCCCGTGGTGCAACAGATGTAACTTGAGAGCCAGGGACCCGCGCTTCATACCGGTCTTTTTTCACAATGGCTCGGGATATGATTTCCATCACTTGGTCACACATCTAGGGTACGACAATGCAAGAATCAATGTCCGGGCACAAAACGAGGAGCGTTATATTAGCGTCAGCAAGTGGGTGCCGATCCCCGACTCAAAAAGCAGGAGCATCGAGCTTCGGTTCCTCGACTCTCTAAGGTTCCTCCAGGCAAGCCTGGATGCTCTTGCTGGGAAGCTCAGAGACGACCAACTCGCCATTACCACATCAAGTTTCCCGAACTTAGATGTCGCACTCATCAGACGTAAAGGGGTCTACCCCTACGAATACGTCACCGACCCTTCCAAGTTCGAAGAAGAGTTGCTGCCTCCCCAGGATAAGTTCTACAGCCAGCTGAGAGGTTCAGGTATTACCGACGAGGAGTACAAGCATGCTCAGTCTATGTGGGTCAAGTTGGGTTGCCGAACTTTTGGTGATTACCACGATGCATACCTGAAGCTTGATGTGACGCTTCTTGCCGATGTGTTCCAGGCGTTTCGGGCGACTGCGATAAACATTTACAACCTGGACCCTGTATATTTTTACAGCCTTCCTGGACTGGCATGGTCGGCCATGCTCCTGCTGACTAAAATTAAACTTTCACTTATCTCCGATATTAATATCATGCTTTTCATCGAGAGAGCTATCCGGGGCGGCATGGTCCAAGTGTCGCAACGCTTCGCACACGCCAACAATCACCACATGGCCACTGGTTACGACCCCTCCCAACCATCAAGCTACATCATGTACACTGATGTGAATAATCTTTACGGGCACTCCATGATGCAGCCACTCCCAACAGGACAGTTTGAGTGGGTTGATCCTTTATACCACGACATCGAAAAAGAGTGCGACGAGTTTGGGTTTTTTGCCGAGGTCGACCTTGACTTCCCCGAGAAGCTGCAGGATACATTCTGTGACCTTTCGCCTGCTCCGGAATTCAAGTGTCCACCTGGCTCGGATCAACCGAAGCTCGTCATGGACTTGGAGCCCAAAAAACGTTATGTGCTACACTACCGGAACCTCCAGTGGTTAATGCAGCAAGGGGTCTCGGTCAAAGCAGTTTACAGCGTGCTCTTGTTCAGGCAGTCTCCATGGTTGAAGCCGTACATCGAACTGAACACCAAACATCGCACTGCTGCCACTTCGGAACTTGATCGCGATTTTTTCAAATTAATGAACAATGCGGTATTTGGGAAGACCATGGAGAATGTGCGAAATCGCGTTGATGTGAGGTTGGTGACGAAGAAAACACAGTGTCGTCGACTTGTTGCAAGCCCGCTGTTTAGGTCTCGAACAATTTACAACGAACAGATGTCTCTGATTCACATGAACCGGGGCGAGGTGCTACTCAACAAGCCCATCTATGTGGGAGCTGCAGTTTTGGATCTGAGCAAGTTGTGCATGTTCGAGACATATTACGACATACTACGTGCACACTACAACCACAATATCTCGCTCCTCTACACAGACACAGACAGCTTGGTATACCATGTTCGCACGGCCGATGCGTATGGTGATATAGCCAAAGTTCCAGCTCTTGTCAAGCTCTTCGACAAAAAAATACCCGGCAAACTCAAGGACGAGAAAGACGGGGATGTGATTGTGGACTTTGCTGGACTTCGTGCCAAAGCCTATGCGATCCGGGCTGAGGGTTCTGTAACAAAAAAGGCAAAGGGTGTAAGCAGGCAAGTGGTTCGGGAGCACCTCAAGTTTGAGGATTACCTCGAGTGCCTCAGAACAAAATCGCCCATTCTACAAAAAGAGCATCGTATCCAAAGCGTCGATCATGTGCTTACAACTAATATTGTCAGGAAAGTTGCTCTGGATGCACACGACGACAAGAGGTGTATTCTTGAATGTGGGGTCCATACACTTCCGTGGGGCCACTATCGCCTCCAAACTAGTAAGGCCTGCCCAGAGTGTAACAAAAAGTAATAGGCAATGCGAAAAGAAAAAAAAACATGCATGCATGGCACAGCAAAATTAAACTTCTGGAAACTGCTAATTGCAATTTGTACTTATATATATATATATAAAATTCCACATTTCTTATTGTGTGCTATTTTTTTTATTTATTTAAAACTGTTCAGTCACTCTTTCATTCTTGACGTCATACACAAATGTTTTCTCTGCAATAAGAATGACACTGCACAGAGTATCTGCAGGCAAGGCGTCGTGGAACTCGCATACAATCTTGATGTTGGTACGATCGTTAACAACCACCTGTTTTCTTTTAGATGTGTTGATGACAAACATGGGTCTGCGAGCTATGAACTCGTTGGGGTTGTAGTACACGTCCACATTGCCGGAGGTCACTCTCTTGTAAGCTGTGTACGCCTCGTAAAGTTTCAGGTAATCGTTGTTCGTAATGTTTAACTTATAATTCTCGCGTGGAAAAACTTCATTCCTTCCATTTTTGAGGTAAACATTCTTAATTTTGCAATTATCAAACTGGCTAGAATCTTTCTCTTGGTTATTATCTTTCCCCGTCTGGAAGAGCACGACCGCAAACTCAGGCATATCGTACCGGATGCTGTTGAACTGCGTAGTAACATCAAATTCAAAATGGCTGCCGGAAGCAGGTTTCTGCACACACTGGTAACCGTAAAATTGGATGGGTACTTGGGGGTTCTTTAAAATGTCGGCTTTGTACTTGAGACCGTAGTTAGATTCGTATTCCACCACAGGCATGCGCAGCTCCATGAACTGGATGACGCACTTGGCTGCGTCGGGTAGTGTGTTGGCAAGTGCTGCACCGTCTGCACCCAAGGTGCTGTAACGCATCAGCACATCGTTGTCGTTGGCGCTTCTGCGAAAAGTGACGCGCAAGCCACCCTTCCACATAATCTCCGTGTAGTCGGAGAAGAAGCCTGGAAGCAAGCGCATGGGAAACAGTACTGTGTGGCTTTGAGTTTTGATTTTTGTATCTGCTTCGAATCCCCCTGCCTGGTAGTATGCTGCATCGGTCTTGGAGAGTTTCAGTGTTCCCACAGCTGTAGAAGTAATCCCAGGGTAGTCAACCCTATCGATGACGGTGCCATGCTTTCTAACTTCCACTTGCAAGAACAGATGCGGCACAAAATTGTCCACAAATCTTAAATTTGCATTGGCGTGGAATGCTTCGCCGTTGTCTCTCTTCACCACATCAAACTTGATATACAAATCAGCTCTGTGAGGGTGAATGAACCCATCCCCAACGTCCACATCGTATTCGATCTCCCTGTTCGGCTCGTTCAAATTGGCGAACGTGCGGCGATTGGGTGGGAAAGATTGCAACTCGTAACTTTCGATTTGCTCCATGATTGTTATTTATTATACGTTAATCTCCACGACGGCGGTGGTAGTAGCTCCGGCAAAATTCACCACCTCATTTTTTTCGTTTGTCACTGCCAATTCTATGTTGTCTATGCGATTACGAGATATAGGGAAGTATATCGGTGGTGAGGGTGTGTAGATAATCGGTTCCATGAATTCAGAGTTTGGTTTGAACGTAGCGATGATACCTGTTTGCTTGTGGCTGCCTGGGATACCATCCGAGGATTTGGTGATCATGCCTTCTGCCACATTGCAATGTATGTTCAGAGTCTCGATAGCTAGAAATTTAGGAATGTTGGCACCAATGTGCTTGATGCCAGGTTCGAGCTTTGTGTTGTTCTTGAATCCCAGAAGCTCTCCAACAGTGCCTAGGTCTACTGTTTCCGTAGCAGACACAATTTCAACTCTGTGAGTTACAGAATTTTGAGATAGCAGTACATTTCTTGGCAATTGGGCTTGCAAGGTAGACAGATTGTACTGTCCTGGCGTGATAACTATTTTTTCATTTCCAACAGTAATTTTGTTATTGTGCTCCGTGACATTGGGTATTAGGTACATGCTGTAGAATGCACGAAGAGCAATAGATTTAGGATAGATGATGTCGTCATGCAACGCGAGTTTCAAGACCGAAGTCTCGCTGGTGAGATGGAACACTCCCATGGTGTTTTAGGTACCACAATGCTTTCTGAAAATGTTCCACCGATGGGTTATTTATTTTAGACATGTATGCGAGAACGGAAAGGCATAGGTGGCCGCAGTTAACATCGGTGAAACCCTGGATGCGTTTGTCATTGTAGTAGAGGTTGGCAACACTGAGATACTTCACCAACCTGGCAGGCGGTGTGCCACCGAACGAATCGAAAACAAATGCATTGTTATCGTCAATTTTGAGGTAGCATATCCAATGTGTACCAGGATTTTTGTAACTGTCCAGGTTGACCACGCCATACTCCTTTTTCTTCACAGCAGAGGGTAGAGAATCGGACATGAAAACACCCCTGAAGTTCCTTATTCCCAACGGTTCGATCAGAGATTCAATATCGAAGTTGGACAGGGCTTCTTCTTTTTTTTATATTTCTTCAAAGCATCGAGGTTGCTTTTTTGCTTTTTGGTCACACCTTTCCCCTTCTTCTCCATAGCCAGGTTGTGACGTTTCTGTTCTTCCAGCTCGGCCTTGTTCTTCTTTGCATCGATGACGGTTTTGGCGATAGCGGCACTGCCTCCAGCCAAGCTGCCCACTGCACCCAAAGCTGCCAAGATGGCCGGAATGCTGAATATGAAACCTTCAATCTTCTGCTGCTTCCGCGAATGCTGCAACTTTTTCAATTGTGGAGTGCTGAGCAGCAATTTCATTCCGTGTCCTTTGGACAAGCATGAACGTTTCTTCTTGAGTTGTTTCTTGGTGAGTAACCCATCGAGGGCACCCAGCGTTTTCAGATTCGAATATGGTATCTGGTACACGACGCCCTTGGGCTTCATGATGTATTTTTTTTTTACGATATGTTATTTTATATATGTTCCGAGATTTTTTTGTTTCCCTCTCGTATAATTTTTTTACGGTATATTATTTATATATACTACGCAACCGTTAAACAAATTCTATTATGTGCTTTGTTTTCTTACCAAGAAGTTCTTTTGTCCCCTTGTACACGATTCGAGTTTTACTCTCGATTAAAATAGATAGCTTCTCGTCGGATAACATGCTAGCGTATCGATCTGGTAAAAATAGACTGTATTGTCCGTTGAGCAACAGACGTACTTTGGGACCATACTGGGTTGCAACAATTGAACCGGAAGTTATTGCGTAAGGTTTGTCCACTTCCAATTCCTGAATTTTTATATATTCGACTGACAAATTTAGCATTTGTTTTAATGCCTGGACGTCACTAATTTTTTCACTCATATCGAAGAAATATTTTTTTTGGTCTCGTAGATTTTTTACAGTGTGTTATTTATAGAAAAAAGTTTCGGCATTGCCTAATGCGATGAGGTGATCGATGATCCTACTGGTTTCTGCATTTGAAGCGTACCAGTCGTCTGTATATCGTCTCCTCCCCTGTCTCCACTCGTGAAGTTCGTCCATCTTATCAGCCAATTTTTCATCAGCAGCCCGAAAAAAAAAGCATAGGGAGAAGAAGAAGATTTCACACTGCTTATTTTTCTCAGATGATCCAGAAGTAGCATTTCACAGGGCAAGCGAAATTGTGGTGTTATTTTAACTAAATCAATAAGCTTTTTAACATCCTCGTGACTATCGTCGAAGATAAATGTAAATATTTTGCATAACACTTCAGTTGGTAAGTCTGTTATATGCGTAGACATTTTTTTTGCTAAATTTTTCTCTCTGTAATCCGTGTGTTATTTAATTACAGCCCCCACCCCAATTTTCGTTTTGTGTTCATGGCAATGGTCGTACCCAATGCTGCAACCCGTTCACCCAGCGAGGCGTCTCTGCTAACAAGTCTCCCGAACGCAGCATGCTCCAACATTCTGTCTGCATCGTGACGCGCGTCGAGATCAGTGTGAGTATTGTAAGCAATGTCGTGATTCTTGCATGCTGCGTCCAATGGGTTCACTCCCTTGTCTCCTCTCTCTAGTCGTCGTTCGAGTTTGGTACCCGGTCCGCAGTACTGGTAACCTGGCAGGTGCATCTCGAAGGGTAGCTTGTTGATGATGTCGTTCACGAGACCTCGACCCTCGGCCACATTCCAGAATTTGGGAGGCAGGGTGTTGATGATTTTGATAAGGTAACCTATACCTTTGTTGTCGTTGACAATGAAGTTGCTAAGCTTGGTGCTAATCATGTCCATGATGCCCACCTTCTCGTTGTGAAAGTTGCGATTACCTGCATTCTCTTCACCTGCGATAACCAGCAATCGATCTACAAGCTTTCTTACGTCGTCTACCCAAACAAACTCTTTAGGTAGGGTATTGTAGAGTTTGACACCGCTGCCAGTTTTAATTTGGTTCCATATTGGCTTGATGAGGTTCCTGTATTTTTCTCCACTGCTTGATTTTACGCGATTCTGTGTTGCATCGTTGTTTTGGTACAGGGCATCCGTCATGATTAAAATTTCTGTGTAACTTTGGTAATCCTCGTCTGTATAATCTTTAGGTTGCTTTTTGGTGATAAGTTCCCACAGGCCCACAGTGCCAGGATACCTAGTCCAGCTGTTCTTCTCGCCCAAATTAATTTTCACGTCGTCACCTTCGAACGTGACTTTCGATTTCCCAATTTTCCAAACCACACCCTCGTTAGGTTCCACAGAGGGGTACAATCCAAACACCTCGTCCTTTTCAAATTTCCCGGTGCTCAGGTAATCTCTCGCCAACAGACCTAATTCAACTACCTTGTCCGAAGAGGTACTGCCTAGAACCTGACGTCTCAGAGGTGCAGCTCCAAGTTCGAACGGGGTAGTGTGAATACTGGATATCGGTGTAGGCACAGCATAATTTCGAGCAGCAAGTGGCACGAGCTCGTTGATTAAATCTTTGTTTTGCTCGGTAACATCTTTGATGTCTTTACCTAGTCCACTTATAGCATCGATGATAGGTTGGTCCTGTCGCTTTTTCTCTTCGTAAATTCCGCGATTCTCTGATTTCCAACCGCTGAAACGTTTGGCCAGGTAGTCGCGCAGCTTCAGGTTGTCGTCTGCGAGTTTGCGTTTCATCATTTGTTATTTATAATACGTCAAGACGTTTCTTGTAACGTCGCAACGTTTAGAAAATTGTTAATTTTGTTTCTGTACTTTCCGTCATTAGGTTTCCTCGTCATGTCTATCGTGGCAAATCCGAAATCATCTTGGTTCCAGCATGAAGAGCAAAATTTAGAAAACTGATTGAAGTTCATGTCCCCGCCTACATAATCATCGTAGGCGTGTTTTAAATTGGTGTGGTCTTGACGAAACAAGCAAATAAAATTAGCATTGTCTCGGAGAAGCTGCTTGGGAATTTTGGAGAAGGTCTGAGCAAGGTAGAAGCAGTCTATGCCTCTGTGCCGCCCCTGAGTAAAAAAATTGCGAATCTCGTTCTGGTTCTCCAAAATCAGATCGTCGAAGACCACCACCGAATTTTCATGGCAGCAGTCTAGTGGCATTACTTCGGAGGCAAAAGTAGCTATGCTCAGCCCTTCGTACAGTTTTGTCAGCTGTTGATATTTTGCTTGCTCCAAACTTTTGGAAAAAACATACAAGTGCCTGTTCTTCCAATCTAACCAGTCGGGAAGAAAATTATCAATAAGTAAAGTTGTTTTCCCACACCCTGAAGGTCCGACAATAAGGCAGCGAATGTTGTCCGGCAACAGTTCGCCGTTTTTCCTAGCCTGACGCTCCGGGGGAAAATCTGGCAGTCGCCTCACCACATCCCAAGCACCCGTTACACAATCACCTCGTTTGCGTCGATCCAACTTTTTTCCTCGAGTCCCAACCATTTCACCAACAGTTTGTCACTTTTCTACGTAATACTTTTTCGATAAGATACGTATTGGGGTATTTTGTTTTAGAGAGTTCCTCCTCGTAGAATCGCCCTTTCAAAATTTCGTCGCGATTATCTTTTATTATATACGTGTGACGGTTACCGGGTAACAATCGAGCAACAGTGAAAAGTTCCGTACTCCAGTTTTTGGTAAAGCCTTTTTCAAACATGCGCTTAAATTTACTAATTCTTACTTGGTCTCCAATTTTGAATTTCGGTTTTTTGTTAGTGGGCCGGTACTTGGGGCAATAAACAGATCAATTGTGCCTCATCAGACTTGCTGACATCGGCAGGCTTCATGCGTATCGTGCTATGCAAACTGTGATTATAGTCGTTTACGAGTTCCGGAAGCACATTGACCCACTTGTGGTTACCTTGAAGCGTGAATCGTTTCCACATGCGTGTTTTGAGAGTACGGTTAAAACGTTCCACTATGCTGGCTTTGATGTGACTGAAAGTCGAGTAATGTTGAATATTTTGCTTCTGAACAAACTGTTGAAATATCGAGTTGTAAAATTCCTTTCCGTTATCCGTTTGAAGAAATCGAGGTCGCCTGCCACTTTCATTGAAAATAGTTTTGAATGCTTCCATTACGCACACACCTGTTTTAGCCTTGAGGGGCAAAGCCCACGCAAATTTTGAAAATGTATCTATAACAGTAAGAAGATACTTGTATCCTTTGTTGATTTTATGTAAATTTTTTAGGTTGCCGCTACTCATTTCCACAAGGTCAGCCTGCCAAAGGTCATCCACGCCTTTGGTCACCACCGCCAGTCGTTTGTAGTTTCGTCGTGCAGGTTTATGCAGCTCGTTCACGATACCCTGCCTAGACATGGCGCGAAAATAAGAATATAGCCTGGATGGGATTTCTGGCTGCAGACAATGCTGGGTTTTCTATATACAGCTTGTCACCTATTTCTATGTCGATAATTTGAGTGGCATCTTCGGCATAGGCAGTCTCGCGACTTTCGGGGTGTGTGAAATCGACCAGCTCAACTCCTCTTATTTTAGGCTCGTCGCTAATGTTCGTTATGGTCATGGTTGGGTAGTGGGTTGCATGAGGCAAAGACCAGTAGGAAACCTTGACGAACTGAAGTGTGCCAGCGAGAAAAATTGATGATAGGCTTTTGCAGGAGTCAACATGTAGAGTTTGTAACCTGGATTGAAAGGGGAGGAGAACTCTCTGTTTGGTATGCTGTACAGTTCGATGACAATCGTAGACTTGAGATTGTCGATGCTGGCATTTAGAGTGTTTACGTTGGTTCGAACCTCAGTCTCCACATCCTCCAATCTGCCATTCACCAATTCCAGGTGTTCCTCGATAGCATGAACAACAGTGTCGTAGTTTGGTTTGATCTTTACATCGACAATAAGGCTCTTGAATTTTTCATTTAAGTCATGTAGTTGGGTGCTGAAATTAGCTATAGTCGATTCCTGACTTGCCTCGATACTCCCAATTTGCTCTTTCACGCTGGCAATAATCTGCTGCAGGCTTTCTACAAGCGTCAACTTGGAGCTCTGTATTACAAGGTCGTGGACCTGGGTTCTAATTTCCGCAAACAATTCATGCAGCTCGGTGATGTTCTGGTTGGTAGGTAAAGTCGCGACAGACCCCCGTATCGATTCAATTTCGGATTGGATGTTTTTGATGTCGTCGGATTTGAGTATTCGGTTGAGAGTTCTCTTCACGCTTTTCAGTTCCTGAGAGGTAGGCAGGGTGGCCACCGTGTTTTGGAGCGATTCCAAAGCTTTTTTCACCGCGTCCAACTCGGAGGCATCGGCAGCAGCACGTATGCCTTCTTGCAGTTGCGTTATGTCATCCTGGGTGGGAGTAGATTGTTGCAGGGTTTCCAACTTAGTCTGTATGTCGTCGATCAAGTGATGGAAATGAGACAACTCGGATTCTGCATTCAGATTTTCCAGTTTGGCGATTTGCTGTTGGACGTTGGCCAGTGTATCCCTGATGCCCGGCAGTTTGGTTTCCAGCTCATCGTGAACGTTCGCCAGATCATTTCTAATGACAGCAAGAGCATCCTCAATATGGGTTATGGTGCCTTGCAGCTTCCCGAAATCCTCGTAGGTCTCAAGTTGGAGTTTGATGTTGGCCACGCTATGGGCAATGGCATTCAGTTCGCTGGACGACGGTAGATTGTTGATAAAATCCTCCAGCGTTTGGAGTTTAGTTTTTACTTCGTTGATGGCCGCATGCAAAGCATCCGTTTGAAGCTCAGCCTTGATGCTTTTCAACGTAGGGATTTCGAAAGATTGAAACTGTTCGCGCAATTTAGCAATACTAGCATTCACGCGATCGTAGTCGCCTTGTGTTTTAATGCTTTGGATGATAGTTTGCAGTTCGGTCTGGATGTTGCTTGTTTGATCCTGCAAGCGTTGTTTCAGCTGTTCAACGTCTGAGGTTTGCGTTTGTTGCAGCTTCACAAGTTCGTTCTGCAGATTGCCCACACTCAGTGCCAGCTTGTCGAGATTGTCTATCGACGCGAGGTCGGTGTATTTTTGTAGTAGCGATTTTAGCTCTGCATCAATCTTGAGTACAGGGTCCAAGCACTGAGACTGCAAGCTGGCTATCTCGGACTGGAGGCTGGAGTTGAGCGTGGACTGGAGGGCCTGCAGATCGCTTCGCAGCTTCTTGACCCTGACGTCGAGCATGAGAAGCTCGTCGCCATGGTCGTCGCGTTTCGTATGGCCAAAAATATCGTTAGGCATTATTGTTATTTATTATAGGATAGCTAATTTTCATTTCTATGAAAAGAGGGATGAGTTTGTCGTAGTCGTCCAAGAGCTCTATGTACAGGCGATCGCCAGCAGATACATCGTACGTGGTGGTACTGTTCATCCTATCGTGTTTGATGCGATAGATGTTCTTGCCGGAGGAAATTTTGGCCTCTCCTTTATTCTCGGGATTCATGTCAAACTGCAGTTTGCCGGAGATGGGGAATTGGTAATAATTCAAGTTGTTGTTGAATATGTAGAAAGTCTTGCCCACATCCTCGTCGTACTGGGTCAGGATGCTATTCAAGTGTATAATCAACAAACCGTTGAGTTTAGATAATAGGGAGGGCAACAGGTCCAAGCTCGCGGGTGGCGACGGTGCACTTTGGGCGAATGCCTCCATAGCCTGCTTCCTGAAGCCAAACAGGTTCATAGGCATTGTTATTTTATTTTATATTTAGCGATTCGATTTCAAGCCTCAAATAATGATTCGAGCGTCAAATGATGATTCGAGCCTCAAATAATAATTCGAGCCTCGTCAGTGCTGCCAATTCCTATTTGTAGCTTAGCTTAGCCAGTGAAAGATCATATAGTGGAATTTTCTTCGAATAGGTTGGCAAAACCCAAGCCTCAAAAAAAAAACATCCAATAGAGTTGCCAAATATAAAAAAAAACAATAAACCCCCCTCATAAAAGGCTACAGTAAGAGCCCACAGGTCGCCAACACTAGGCCCCCAACAGTGTTGCCAAACATAAAGGGTACATGGGCCCCTCAGGCCCTTTAATGAAAATTTAGTGAAAAACCCAGTAGGTTGACAACACTGTCAGAAAATCTACGGCAGTGTTGTCAGATGTAAACAGAGGGCAATGGACCCCCCTCATAAAAGGCTACAGTAAAAGCCCACAGTGTTGCCAACTCTGTCCTCAAAATATACATCATAAAAAACTACGACAAGGGCCCACAGAGTTTGCAACACTGGGCGCACATAGGCCCCTCATAAAAAGCTACAGTAATAGGCCACAGTGTTGCCAACTCTGTGCCCCCAAAATATACATCATAAAAGGCTACGACGAGCCTCAAATGATGATTCGAGCCTCAAAAAAAAATTCAGAACTCTCATGTACGCTGAGGCTAGTGGGGTTAACATACACCGTAAAAGGCTACGCCTCGCCCGAACACATGTACACTCACACACAAAAAAAAAGCTAAAAAATTATACACCGTGAAAGGCTACGCCGAGTTGGAAACACTGCTGGTGAGGTTAACATACACCGTGAAAAGCTACGCCTCGCCCGAGTTGGCAACACTGCTTGTGAGGTTAACATACACCGTGAAAGGCTTCAAAATATCAGTTTGTGAAATTTTCGTGGGGTGAGTTGGCAACACTGAGCCCCACATGATGATTCGAGCCCCAAATGAGGGCGCAGAACCGGGTATAGTGCCCTACTCACACATTCAAAGGGATATTTTCATGTATAAGATCGTGAATTATGATACTCTAACGATAATTGTGTACTGCTTCAAAGACATTGACAAATATTAATGAAATAACTATTTATATTTGTGGCAATTCAGGACATACTAATTTTACCCCTTTTCCCACTCGAGTTCAATGCAAGGATACCTCCGCAAATATCGAACGAAAAGTTTTCATCATGTGCAATTCTCCATTAAATGTTTTCGCCTAGTCGTACTACTTTCGTTTTCTTTGTTACAAACAAGTATTGTTTGCACATTACATGTAGGAGGAGAGTTGCATCTACATTTCACATTGGTCAGCTCCTTCGACTTGCTTTCAGGAACGAAAGCTCGTAGGGTAGTGTTCACCGTTCACGACTGTCAATCTTATGGTCGTAGGTTCAAACCCTTCCGGTGAAAGAAAATTTTCGTAAGTTTTAGACTGGAATTAAGGATGGGGGGAGTGGAAATATTAAATTACAAAATCTCCATTTCAACGAACCGAGAAGTGGACAAAAATTGGATAATTCTTATAAATATTCAAATTACAATTATGTTTTTAGTGGTATAATCGCAGGTAAAATCTAAGATCTTACGTGGAAGATTTTACCTTGCTCTGAACTAAGCCAAAAGACATTTCGAACCGATCTAATACATTCTCCAATACATTTCAAAATGTTATTGAATGTTTCATGTCGATAATTTGACCAATGCATCAATTCTTGACGCTGAGACGATATTTTCTGCAACTACCTCTTCTCCTCTCCCCTCCTTCTGCTTGCTCTGCTTTTATCTCATATCGCCTTCCCTACTTCTCTCGCATCTTATCTCCATCCCACTCATCTCCACTCCTCGTATCTCCTCTCCTGTCTTATATTTCCGACTCCACTGCACTCTTCTCCTCTTCTTTTCGTTCTTCTATTTTTATCTCCTTTACTTTACTCTCCACTCCCCTCTTCTCGTCTTCTCTTCTCTCATCTCGTTTTCCTTCTCTTTTATCTTCTTTGTTCTTCTCTCCTTGAATCTTTTTCCATTCTCTTCACTACATCTCCTCTCCTCGTCTATCCTCTCTGTCTTCTCTCCTCTACTTTTTCTCTTCTACTTTAGCTTTCTCGTTCTCCTCTCCTTTGTCACCTTTCGTTTTCTTTCACCTCTTTTCCTTTCTGTAGACTCATGAGCGATGAAATACTAGAAAACCTATTTCTTTCCTTTCAGAAAGGATTTTGTCACTTGCGATATAATAGTGATAATTTTAATAATTTTATACAATATTACTTGTTTTTATTCCTTTCGCGTATTTATAAATATCTATTGTGCATGTGGCAACCCTGAAATTGAGCCTAACACTACACGCAACCCATCAACGCCTTGTGTAAATTGGGTTGCCTAGTTTAAAATGTCGTTGTCCTAAAACTTTTGAGAGACACTGTACAATGAGCTCTGCTCCTCTTTATATGGCGTGCTGCCATCTATCGTCGCTCTCGGGAAATATTTCTTCCATGCATTTCTCGTTGTGTCTTCGGGACTGGTACGTGACAAGAATGTCCTGTATACTTGAAAAATTTAGAGAGACAAACATATGTAAGAACATGCATTTTTTAATAACAAATAAGCGAAGTGTTGCCAAAGGCGGAAAAACTTTTTTTTGCAAATAGCGTGTATTGATGCACAGAACTCACTGAGGTAAATTATTGCAACATTTCACAATACCAACGAACAATTTGGATGGCCATCTATTGAATTTGACAGAAAAAGAACTTTGACAAAGTTTCAAAAACATTGCACAAGGGAATAAATGGGCTATTCCAAAAATCTATGTTTTCACAATATTACGAGGGAGACTGGCAACACTGTTGCTGTCACATGTCACTAACAGACGTGTTTCACCTAAGGCTATCACACAAAGGGCACTTTTAACGACAAAGGAGAAAGTTGGTTATTCTCGAACATATGCAATAAATTACATACACCTTGCAACCTGAAATGTGGGTATCCGAGGAACGTGTATCAATTATGTTTTCTGTACCTTAGGTGGTTGCTGTTTGTCGCGAACGGCATTCCAGATTGTGTCTACTTATGCTGACGCCGTGTGTGTGTTTTCAAAATGCCATATTCTACACAGGAAACAGTGTTTATTGTTGAAGAATATATCCGAACATCGTCATATTCTGGCGTGAGAGAAGCATTTAGTACCAAGTTTCAGACTACTCCCTCTCCAGATAAGTCGTCAATTTTTCGTCTTGTGCAAAGATTTCGCCAAACTGGGTCAGTACATGGCAGGCAACGTTCAGGGCGCCCTTCTGTTTTAGGAGCTGATGTTCTGCAGCGTGTTGAACAAAGAATGGTGACGTCGCCATAAACGTCTGTTCGGAAGCTCACCTCAGAATTGGACTTACGGAAGTCAACTGCTCACAAGGCTATACGGAAATTGAAAGCGGTGGATGTCCCGGCACGGTTGCGTTACTGTCATTTGTTTCAATCATTCGTTAGACAAAATGGTGTCAATGTACTGAATAAAGTTTTCTTTTAGCGACGAAGCCTGGTTTCAATGGGATGGGTTTGTCAACAGCCAAAATTCCAGGCATTGGGCGACAGAAAACCCACATCAGTTGCATGAACTACCCTTGCACTCTCCGAAAATCGGTGTATGGTGTGGAATATTGCGACGTCGTATTGTGGGACCGTTATTCTTTGAGACAACAGTGGGATCTCATAATGCAAATGTTGCTCTCCAGGAGGAAGACGAACGTGATTCTTGGCTACAACAAAATGGAGCAACTTGCCATACATATAACGAATCTCTTCGTATGCTGAGAGAATTTTTTGGTGATCGTCTAATATGCAAGGATTTATGGCCCAGTCGCTTGCCCGATTTAACATCTGCAGATTTTTTTTCTGTGGGGTTAATTAAAGGGGAAAGTATACCAAACGAGACCCAGAACATTAGAGGAACGAATGGAAACATTACACAGGAAATTGATAATATCGGTGCTGCAACCCTCAGGAAGGTATCTGACAACATGATCAAGCGAACCAACTTATGTATCCAAGAAAATGGTGGACACTTCGAACATTTGCTTTAATTTGTAGGGATACCCACATTTCAGGGTTGCAAAGTGTATGTAATTTATTGCATATGTTCGAGAATAACCAACTTTCTCCTTTGTCGTTAAAAGTGCCTTAGTTGTGATAGCCTGAGGTGAAACACGTCTGTTAGTGACATGTGACAGCAACAGTGTTGCCAGTCTCCCTCGTAATATTGTGAAAACATCGATTTTCGGAACAGCCCATTTATTCCCTTGTGCAATGTTTTTGAAACTTTGTCAAAGTTCTTTTTTCTGTCAAATTCATTAGATGACCATCCAAATTGTTCGTTGGTATTGTGAAATGTTGCAATAATTTACCTCCGTGAGTTCTGTGCATCAATACACGCGATTCGTAAAAAACGTTTTTCCGCCTTTGGCAACACTTCGCTTATTTGTTACTAAAACATGCATGTTCTTACATATATTTGTCTCTCTAAATTTTCTCAATATACAAGGCATTCTCTTGGCAGAAAGCGTTTCTTCTCATTCCGTTTCGCTATTCCGTTCTACGATCGTATACACCGGGTTGCGTGACTTTTCGGACACACTGTATATGGCGCACCAAGTAGCAAAAGTTCGGTGGAAGAAGCTAAAGTAAATTATTAACAAAGGAGCTATTTCCTTCTCGCATATGCATATGTTATATTGCAGCTTGATGCCAATATATACACATGTTTTTTAAAAATTACGTGTTGATTTTTATAGTGCATTATTTTTTACATGTCACCCCCCTCCCACCCCAACCCCTATGGGTGCCAGGGGTGTCTTGCCCCCACAGTATTTCTTTCGAGATTGCAAGTGATACGTGCCAAGTTTGGTTGAAATCCCTCCAGGCGTTCGACAGTTATGCTGGAACAAACACACATACATACACACATACATCCATTTTTATATACAAGAGATTAAGGAATTAGACTACATGCCTACCACCTCTGGCACCGTGAAGAACGCACAAGCGACAAAGAACTTTGTATCTTTATACAATGTGAAGGAATAATTATGCAAAGAACGCAATGTGAAGGAAACCTCACACGACAAGTACATTGGGAAACAAAGGAAAATCGAGTTAAGTCCATTTTATGCACAGTGAGGCTAATCGGGACTGGACGTACAGTTTAAAGTGGGATCCGAACCACTATGTGCCTCCACCGGGAATCGAACCCGGGAACCCTTGATTTCAAGGCGAAGACGCTACCGCAGCACTATCGGGGAGGCCTATTGGGTTTCGTAACATTACCGGAACAATTTTTTTTCGCACAATTTAAATTCGGTCCAAGTTGCGTATTGTTTAATTGAAAAAATGTTCCTGGACCCTATTTAAACTGATCAGGAAAAAAGGTTCCTGGACCGCATTTTAAATTGATCCGGGAAAATGGCTTCTGGACTGAATTAAAATACTTTACAGATAAAAGGTTCTTTATCGACCAGAACCCATTTGAGCTTGCTGATTTTCTCTCCTGTACCGGAATTGCATTTATTTAAATTTCCTGGACCTTTAACAACTCTGGCTTTAGACACTGGCTGTCTTAGGATTCGTGAACAAGGGGTACGATAAGCAAGACATCGCCCCCCTGTACTTATACAGAATGAAAATCGAAGTTTTACACCGTCTTTTATATATTACAATACCTTTAATAATTGATGTGACTAATGTACAATTTTTTTCTGCAAAAACGAAGCAAGTGCAAAAGCAAACCTACTCGTATTTTTGCGTAAGTGCGTGACCTATTTTTGTTTACATTGAATTTTGATTAATTTAAAATTTCCTGCTTTTCCGTTGATCCATTGATAATTTTGTACAGTAAAATTTGCTCGTGGATTTCTCTTCTAGTAGAATGTATTATACTAATTATTTTCTAGCAATTTTATATGTAGTATCTGTATGACAATTTCTTTATAAGTATAATAATACAGTATAATTAACGTAAGAACTTTTTAGAATATACAGCAATAGTAAAAATGATCCCAAATTATACAGGCATGTGCTTCTAACGAAACTATTAACATTTAATTATTAATATTTTATAATTAAATAATATAATTAATGCCTCTATATTGTTCATGTATTTGGTATAATAAAACCTAGTACATGATACGAGGTATCACATACAATATTTTTTCAATATGCGTTCCGAAAGACGAAAGTGAAAAGGTAAAGGTAAAGTGTTCCCCTGTGCTTAGCACCACGCCATGAAGGCGTATAGGGGGTGTGGGGGTAACGCCCCACACTTTCTTGATCCGGTCGTGAGTAGGGGTGATGTGATCAGCACCACGCCCCTGACCGCCTTTACCCCCCAGCGTTTCCCCCAGGTACTCATGTTATTCGACGCTGGGTGGGCGCCGGGGCCGCTTCCAACGTTAGGAAAGTTCCCGGGGATCGAACCCGGGACCTTGAGCATGGTAGTCAGACGCGTTACCGACTGAGCCACCGCGGCCACCGAAAGACGAAAGACGAAAGTTAACTTATGATTGATCATTGATTTCTGTCCTCCTTTCCAAAATATTACCATGCAGGTTACACTCTAAGCAGACGAAATCTATCTTTCCTTGTGGCGTCGGTGCCACAAGGTTTATATAATTTTCCGCTATTTGTAATAAATTGTTTGTGCATGTTAAAAATATCAAGGTTAATGGTTGGGTTTACAAAAGAAACCTACGAGGGCCGTACGATCTGAATCTATCAATGCAATGCGAAATATTAACATTTCTGCACAAGTTTTGTTCAACAAACATCATCAATAATTCCTCGAGTCGATCTTGTGTCATGGTGGTTCTTATTATTGATTTCACCAGTCAACTTCGAAAAACTTCTCTCTACGCTGGCTGTCGAAATTGGTATGCACAAAAATTATCTACGTAATGATTGACTTTAGTGTTGGGTAAAGAATAGCTGTCGCTGCATATCTGAAACACTCCACCAATAAGGGAATGGTCTTAGCTTCAGAAAACTGCGCATCGTTTCTCAACAAGGCAATTTCACCTTCCAGAGGAGAATAGTCTACGTCGCAAAAAGTCAAGGTCTCGCGTCTCGATTCTTCTCACATAACACACATCATTACAGATCATTTGTGTCTGGTTAAACAAAATACAAAATGCACATACAATATAATTTATTAACCCTTAAGTTATTGCTTGACAATCAAACACGTAACCCGTTGCCCCTGACGAGAAAAGTTAAAGAAATTCATAATAATGTTTGCAAGCATCTTCCCCATTAGCTACCGCGTTAACCCTGAAAATTAAGATTTTTGGTCCTAAGTATACATACCAACATTAAAAAAAAACTAGAAGCCACAAAGAAGTCGGGAACTTCAGAGTCTAATCCTAATATTTGATTATCTTTGGGGGACGATAAAAGAGAATTTGTTTCTTGCTTTAAGAATCATTAAGACGGCCGGAAGTATGAGAAATGGGTTAAACTATAGAATTAGGTACAACTACTTCACTCAAATACTCGCCCAAAACGTATGATTTTGTTAACTTTTTTCCTCAGGGGCAAAATGTTACATGTTTTCATTGTCTCTCAATAATTTAACTTCACGGACGAAAGGTTGGTTAACTCACGTTTCGTTTTGTTGTTGTTAGCCGTACCTAATACTATACGTAGTTTTACCAAGAAATGTCAAATTTTGCAGCAAAATGATACTGTGATTTCAAAAGAAAAAGCCAGGAGAGAAGACAAACAACTCTAAACCTGACATAACTAATGGGTAAATGTCTGTTATATCGGAGACACATTTCTTCATTTTTACAGAAGAAACTACTTACGGAAATGAGTTTCTGTAGCATTTTGAAAGTTCATGAAGGTATTTTCTCACCGTGGAATGCTGCACAACAAGAAATTAGCACTTCTGATATAATAAACTCTTGCATTTTGTGCAAAGCGACAACATTATGCCGTTGTTTCCATTATGTACCTGCAGATGGCGCGAGCGTCGAAAGTCAGGCGGTCTCGCCAGTGTTTCCAACCGTGTCTTTTTTTTACGAGATTTTTTTTTTACTATGTTTACCTAACCTAACCTTGCCGGAAATGGTCCGTGCGGCTATCGTGAATAGTTTTTGGGGCTATCCGTCAATGGTTCGTTGGGTTATCGTGAATGGTTTTTGGGGCTATCCGTCAATGGTTTGTGGGGCTATCGTGAATGGTTTTTGGGGCTATCCGTCAATGGCTTGTGATGATATAATGAACACGAAAGTAGGTATTTTTCGGTTAAGAAGGTTGGAAACACTCCATACCCACTCCAAATCGACAAATCACAAGCACGACGCGCGATGATCCACAGCTGTGCGCGCCATGTTGTATGTTCCGGAACGGAAAAAAGGAACCAAAAGAATTACTCATAATGTGAAAAATCGATGTTATTTTCATGTAAAAAGCATAATGGCACCTTCAACTATGTTCCGCAATACACAATTGGTAAGTACGAACCATCCGAAACACGAAATATCCGATTTAACAGACATTTACCAACTAATGTTATCCAAAATTCAAGTGTCAATATCTCTAGTTTCGAAACTCGAATTCCAAAAAATTTTTCACTATGATTCTGTTCGGGAAAAGTGTACAAAAATGATTCGCTAGAAGTTGGCCGTTTTTCAATGATTTCAATAACTCACCTGATTTCGAACGTTCCAGAAAAATATTCATGAACGTAGACTGATGCAAGGTAGCCTTTTCCAGTTCTCTCTGCCTTTTCCTATTTTCTGCCCCTTACAGTTTTTTTCTTTGCTGTACTCAGTTTCATTGGATGCGAAAACAGAAAACTAGAATGAAAAATTCAGAAATATGCAAGCTGCTAAGACCGTACTCTTCTAATACATGCGATTCACTCACTACCAGACCACAACTGAATATCCCAAGGGAAGCAATACTATGAGCTATTTTAAATAAAATGTTTATCGTGCCGCTTATTGTTGCGGATTATTAAAATGTTCAAAAACGTCCAGTAGCCCTTCCGAACAGCAGCCTGCAGAGTTCTGAAGCAGCGAACGGAAAAAGAAGCACTGACAATTTAATTCGTAAAAGTGAGAATGGATCTTATAAGGGATTGTTGACGTTACATAACAGGTTCCGCGCGATTGTTGACAGTTGATTGAAGCAGCAAACAAAAGGAACGATGTTTTGACATTTTTTCCTCTTACATATCTCCAAAGTCTTTCAGTCGGAACTTTGCAACGTGGAAGTTGCATAGCAACAAATATGCGTAACAAGAACAAGTTTACCCGAAAGGATGCATTGAGTAAATAAAATCCGGCTAGGTTCTGCCTTTATGTCGCTCCGGCGTCCGTGAAACAACAGGGGGTACGGCTGTACCATCGTAACCGCCCTGGAGCCGCCGGTGGCTTTAGATAATAGCAAAGTCCCAGTCTTCAATTCAATTCCAAAATTAGCAACTGAAAGAAATTTGAGGACTCACATGCGAATCATAGATGGCACTGGTGTACAATATTATTAAAAACCTTTCTTAGAAATGTTTGGTGAGGGAAAATCAGTATATTCAAACGATAGAATTCTTTCGAAATCAGTTTGAATTATAAACTTTGACACTGAGTTAAACATCCTTTAACGAAAGAATATATAAATTAATAATAATTCTCCAACAATTTGTCAGTCGCATGTTAACTTTTTCTTAATACAATTCCGCGTATTTAGAACTAAATAGTACACATTTCGATTTGGCAAAGAATCTTGTCCTGATTATAAAAAAGTGGAGACCGTAGTCGACAATTTCTGTGGAGATTTAGATTTATTCAGGGCTTCAAATGGAAATTTTCACGAACCAAAACGCTCTGCTCTCGGTGTTGTATTTCTTTTTCTTTGGGGGGGGGTTCTGGGTGCTACAAGGACGAGATTAAAGACTATAGCTCTTGTCCAGTCTTGCGGCGGGCACCCTATATGCTGGCAAGCAAAGTGGTGGAGCGAGGAAGCGACCAATTCAGAGCGATAAGAAACATACCAGCCTGTAGAACGCGATGCGCGCAGCACATCCTCCCGCGACATCGTAACTCTCGGCGCAACAGCTGTTGTCTGGTAGGTCTGCTTCGTATTCGCCGGTTCCCACTTGCCTTGCCAGCTTGTAGAGCGCCCACCGTAAGACTGGACAACAGCTATAGTGAAATTACACACTGTACTAAGAGTAATAATAGTTAATATTTAAAATTTGAATAAACATTAAATAACAAAATACGTTGGACACGAGTCATCCGGAATTTTCTTCTCTTTCAATAATTAAAACGAACAAAAATCATAATTGGTAATCAGCTCGCCTAACTGAGGAAAATGTTTGCCCACTCTATAATTTTTGGTTATGAAGGAAAATAAAAAAGATATGAACGTATGAAAGAAAAAACAAAATAACCATAAAAGGAGAAACCAGAATTTGAATTTCTGTAAAGAAGAATCGAATGAACAAGATAGGACATTTTCTGTTGATGTTTTAGCTTCGATTTTATGCCCCTTCTGGCTAATCGCGACTATTAGGATGAGTTGTTACATGAAGCAAAACGAACACCCATGCCCAGACCAGGATTCGAACCCGGGACCTATGGCGTCGTAGCGTGCCGAGATGACCACTCCGCCACGGGGACCGGCAATTGTTTATAAATCGTAATGATATTTATATTGTGACTTTCATGGAGCGGAATTTAGGCAAAAAAATATTTTTTTTTTGTTTGCTTCTAAATTTCGCCATACTCAGTAGGCTAATGTAATCTGCGAAGTCTTATTTCGCATAAAAATGCATAATTTTACCCTTAGCGTATAAAACATATTTTTGGGGAAACAACATTTTTTTTTTTTTTTTCCATTAGCATCACAACCCTTTGTGGGTTTTAGCTTTCTCAGACAAATCATTCCAATCTTTCCTCTTCTTTGCCATTTCCTTCCAATTTCTAACTTTGAGAATCTTTAAATCTTCGCATACATCTTCAATCCATCTCATCCTAGGTCTTCCAATTGGTCGCCTTCCCATAGGTTTCCATTCTAGTATACGTTTTATAGTTCTCATGTTATCCATTCTTTGTATGTGGCCTAACCATTTAATTCTTTGACTTTTAATATATCGTATAATGTCTGCACCATTGATTAATTTTTCTAGTTCCACATTATTTCTTATTCTCCATATATCATGTTCTATCTGTACCGGGCCAAAGATCTTCCTTAAAATTTGTCTCTCAAATATACTTAGTTTGTTTCTATCTTTCTGTGTTAGGGTCCAGGTTTCAGCAGCATATGTAACCACTGGTCTTATCATAGTAAGATATATCTTCATTTTTGTATTTCGTTTCAGAAGTTTCGATTTTAACAGGGATACATTTGCATAATAGGCCTTATTACCTTTCCTTATTCTTTCATCTATTTCAGATTCTATTTTATTGTTTTCATTAAGTATAGATCCAAGGTATGTAAAATTACTAACACATTCAAAGGAGTAATTATTTATTAATATTGATCTATTATTATTCATGTTAGTTCTATTAATATTCATGTATTTGGTTTTCTTTTCATTAATTTGGAGTCCTACTCTTGCAGCTTCCTCTACTAGGTTAATAAACGTTTCTGAAAGAGCTTTCTTAGTTCTTGCTACAATAGCTACATCATCAGCATATGCTGTTACTTGTTTTAGTCTCGTACTGATGTCTCCTCTCACATCTAATTTTTTAATCACCGAGTCCAAAACTAAATTAAATAATGTTGATGAAAGAGGATCTCCTTGGCGCACTCCTGTCATGACATCGAAAAAGTCCGATCTTGCATTTTCAATTTTAACTGAGGCTCTAGTGTTTTGAATTGTCATTCGAATTAATCTTACTAATTTATTTGGTATTCCAATTTCTTGTAGCCTTTGTAGTGTTGTTGGTCTATATATTGAATCGAAAGCTTGTTTGAAATCAATAAACAAGACATGCAAATCTATATCATATTCATAGCATTTCTCAAAAATCAAACGCATCATCAGGATGTTATCTGTAGTACTTCTGTTGTTCCTAAATCCACTTTGATACTCTCCTATGATGTCTTCAGCATAATCAGTTAGTCTGATGTTAATTATTGCTGCAAGTATTTTATATAGGTTGTTTAATAGTGATATGCCTCTATAATTTTCACAGGCTGTTTTATCTCCTTTTTTAAGTATAGGGCATACTAGTGCTATGTTCCAATCATTTGGCATTTGTTCTCGATTCCATATATTAATTATAAGTTTATGTATTCGACGATACATTTCTTTTCCAGCTGCTTGTATAAGTTCACTATTCATATTGTCAATTCCTGGTGCTTTCATCTTTTTAAAGTTTTTAATTACTGCCTCCACTTCTTCGTATGTTGGTGCATCAACTAATATGTTTTCATTATCCTGCTGATTCATCGTATTCCTATAGGGCACTTCTAAATCCTGGTTGTGTTGAACTCCCTGGAAGTGTTCTTTCCATCTATTCATTATTTCTGCTTGTTCAGTTAGGATTTGACCATCTTTGGATTTTAGGTTTCTAGTTCTTGGTTTATACTGTTGTGTTATAACTTTCTGGGTTCGATAGAATTTTCTATATTCTTTTTTGGTGTTTAGTTCTTGTAACATTTCTATTTGTGTTTTTACTGCTTGGCGTTTCTTTTCTCTACACATTTTCTTAGCATGCTTTTTCAGATTTTCATATTTTTCTCTATTTGCTCTTGTAGTTCTATTAAGACATCTATTTCTAGCTTCATTTTTTGCTTTAACCACCTTTTTACATTCTTCATCATACCAATCTTCATTTTTTTCATATGCTTTGGTTCCTAAAACCTGATTAGCAGTACTATCTATGATGTTTCTTAGATTATCCCATTCCACTTCTACATCATCTTCTTCTCCTATTTCATCAAGTTTCGTTTGTATTTCTTGTCTGTATGTGTTTTGTATAAAAGATTTCTTCAATTTTTCTATGTTCCATTTTTTAGTTTTCTTGTATATTCCTTCATTAACCATGCTAATTCTTTGTCTTATTTTAGTTCTAACAAGATAATGATCCGTATCGCAACTAGGTCCTCTATATGTTTTGACATCAATTATTAATGTAGCTCTCCTCTTATTGATCAATACATGATCAATTTGATTACATCGTTGTTCACCGGGTATTTTCCAGGTCCCTTTGTGGATTTTTTTATGATTAAATCTAGTGCTACTGATATCAAGATTTTGTAATTGTGCTAATTGTATCAGCTTTTCTCCATTGTCACTTGTTTCTTTGTGTAGGGAAAATCTGCCTGACACTCCGCTGCTGCTGGATTCATTACCTATTCTCGCATTAAAATCGCCTAGTAGAATTAGTGTATCATGTTTTGGTACTCTATCACATACATCTGACAGTTCGCTATAGAAATGTTCAATATCTTCTTTGTTCGTGTCTTCAGTTGGTGCATATATAGATACAAAGGTCATATTGTTGAATTTTCCTTTTATTCTTAATTTACATATTCGGTCATTTATTGGTTCAAATCCGAGTATACATTTCCTCACATTTCCAGTAACTAAAAAACCTGTGCCATTTCTTCCTTTAATTGTTGGATGCCCACTATACATAAGAGAGAATTCTTTCTTTTTAATCCATCCATCCCCATTCCATCTTATCTCTTGTAATGCTGTTATTTGCATGTTATATTTTATTAGTTCATCTGCAATTTCATTCATTTTGCCTGGTTGAAGCATGGTACGGACATTCCAGGTTGCCACGTTAAAATCCACATTTTATTTTTTTTTTGTTTGCTTCTAAATTTCGCCATACTCAGTAGGCTAATGTAATCTGCGAAGTCTTATTTCGCATAAAAATGCATAATTTTACCCTTAGCGTATAAAACATATTTTTGGGGAAACAACATACGATGTACATATTTTAGACTTCCCAGAAGAAAGTTTCCTATTTTTTTGTGTAAATGCATATCTTGAGGTTCATGCATAGACAGAATAGGTGGTCAATCAATAAACCAGGAATTTTAAATAAATTCAATTCCGGTCCCGGAGAGAAAATCAGCTAGCGTAAATGGGTTCTGGACCGTAAATAACCTCTTTATCTGCTAAGTGTTTCAATTCGGTCCAGGAACCTTTTTTACGGATGATTTAAACTACAATCCAGTAACCTTTCTTCCGGATGAATTTAAATGCGGTCCAGGAACCTTTTTTATGAATGAATTTAAATACGGTCCAGGAACCCTCTTTCCGGAACAATTTCAATACGGTCCAGGAACATTTTTTCTTTTCGGATCAATTTTAAAAGGTCCAGGAACCTTTTTCCGAATCAATTTAAATTCAGTCCAGGAATCTTTTTTCCAGGATCAATTTAAATATCGTCCGGGAACCTTTTTTCCCGAATCAGTTTAAATAGAGTCCAAGTTCCGTATTGAAATGAAACAATACGCAACTTGGGTCGAGAAAATATGTTCCTGCCCTATTGAAGAATCCAATAGAATATATGGGTTCTTGGACCTCCAACAACCCTGCTTCTCATTACGGACCTGACGAAAAACAATTATCCACTCTTGAGCATGAAAGACTAATCCATGTGCTTACTGTCTCGAGACTCTAAGGAACAAGGCCGTTCATAACGGTAGAAATGGGCACAACGCAAGCGCTGCAGTTACGTTACTCCTCTCCATGTAGCCCCATTCTCTCGCGTGTGTTCCTTCCCTTGGTTGAGACCTCTCGATTCATTACTTGCGCAGAGAATTGTTTTCGTTTGCTTGCTTATTGTCCTTGTTGAAAAGAACGTTTGAATAGCTATCCCATAGGACTGCAATGTAAATCTTAGGGAAACCAAGTGACGAACGAAATTGTTTGGGGACACGACAGGAGTGGCGTCAGCACCGAAAAGTCTGGCAATGAACATCCCCATTTGCTGCGAATTTCCTTACATAAAGACAATTTCCCTTGATGTAGCAACACTGCCCGTCATTGTTGTGATAGCTGCAGCCTCACGTTACCTCATCCATAGCTCCTATTGGCTGCGGTTCCTGGATCGGATGCCGGAGCAACACGTGACGGGTTTGTTTGAACTCAATGTGACGTCATACTAATATGGTTCATTGCATTATGTAACACTTCGACGAGGAAGGTTTTTGAACGTGGCCTACGAGAGAAAAACAGCGTTATGTTTTTTTACCTTCGCTACGGTTTCTACAACCGCAATGTGAGATTCCAATGTAAAACGTACTCGCGAACATTTTTAGAAGGCAACTTTTAATCGGTCAATCCTGGTCCAGGAATTGTAAATAAATTCAATCCCGGACTGGGAGAGAAAATCAGCAAACGTAAATGAGCTCTGGACAGTGTAGAACCTTTAAATCATTTCAATTCGGTCCAGGAACCTTTTTTCCGGTTCAATTAAAATACGGTCCAGGGACCTTTTTTCGGCTCAATTAAAATACGGTCCAGGAACCATTTTGCAATGAAACATTATGTTCGAGACAAAAGGTTTCGGTCCTGCAGCGGAACCCAATTACTACTGCAGGTCTTTTATACTCTTACTGCGGCCGGTCCTAGTTCTGGCAAGGGAAGTGGGGAGCAGGGATTACGCCGCAGACAAACCAGACCACAACGGAGGTGCCGAGAGACACTGCGCGGCGGGAAGAAGTACTACGTGAACCTCGTTCTACTGGCTTCTGCGTTTCTTATCGTGCCGGATTGGTGGCTTCACCGCTCTCCACTTCCCTTGCCAGAAATGACCTGTAGCAGTGTTGTTTTGTCAACCAAGTGGGAAGGCAATTCATGCAGAACAGCCAAGGGTCCCGGGTTCGGATCCCGGCCTGGGCATGGATGTTTGTGAGTGCTCATTCATCAATTTCATCATATCATCACTCATCCCCATCTTCGCAAATTAGCCAAAAGTGGCAGAAAAGCGAAGTAAAATAAAGAAAATGAAACCAAAAACAAATCAAGTCACCAGCATTTGTCATAAACAGCCATTGTGATACAGCTTTCCATGTGTGTTCACAATAAGGAGTCCAAATATGTTCAAATGAAGGACGTTCCAAGTGTTCACAACATTTGCAACGATATGGGCCGTCAGCCCGTTGCCAAGACACACGACACACCGGCTCGGTCCCCTCGACAGACAAAGACCGGGCGTCGCTGCCTACCAAATATCTTTCTGTTATAAATATATAAATGCCACGACTACGCTCAGTTCCTGCGGGGCATGAGACCCCGCATCCCAAAGTTCGGGTAAGGGTTTGTTTCAAGATAATAATATAATCAAAAGTTAAATTTACACTTACATAACCAAGACTTCAAATTATATTAGCCCTTTCTCATGCTTGAACTCCACCGCAATCGCACCCGCATCCCACTGACCAGTGAGGATATGCATACGATTCGCGATTGAAATCAGCATAATCAATTCTGGCGTCCTTTGGATTGATAAGGCCTCCGCCTCACTGACCAGTAACGGCGGGACACCTCTCCAACCAAAAGGAAGTCAGTTAATTTATACTTATTAGGCAAACTTACTACAAAGAAATACCAAATAACGATTATAAATTTATTTACTAATCCATATGTATATCTTAGGATAAAAGAAAGTATACAATCTTCAGATCGAGAGAAAATTACAATGCCAAAATTTAATTTCTGTTCAAATAACTTCCGAAAAGAACATAGACTGAAACTTACTTTCTCATAAAATACAATCCAGAGAGCTCCCTCTTATATATATATATATCGTCCATACCCCAGCTTAACTTGGTTTCAATAAACAGGTGACAAATTAACAGCAATGATCGACAATTTCCATTAACCAAAACCAAAAGAAAATTACATAAACTTCTTATCCGTAAATATCTATTTGTGCTTCTGTCATATTTTCACTTCAGTATTATGTTCTTTAGAACTCTCGAGGTATACTACCCTCTTCGGGGCCAACCTCCAATAACATTCATAACTAAAGATAAGGGGAGCCTGTCTCTACCCAATTACCAAAGCCATCTCTCGGCCACAAACTACAAATGTTCGCTTGGAATTCCATAACATAACAGGGGACACTGTCTACCCTCTTTGGCTACTTACATTGCAAAAGCAAAACAATAGACTTTTACATAAAACGAATTTCTATAAAAACATTTACTCGACCGGTCACCTATTATAACTGTTTCAAAATTATATCTAACATAAAACCAAAATAAGAAAACCCATTAAACGTTCCGGATACTCAGACTTTAGAAACGGACGTGAAACTATATAAGTTATTAGATTTAAGAGACATCCTCTGACCAGAGGTATGCTCTCGGATTTAAGTATGAAAGAAACAAATTTATTTAAACGAACCTCCTGACCAGGAGAATTCAAAATGATTTAAGAATTAAAACAATTAACTCGACGAGAAGGATGTATAACTTGAATTTATACCGGAGTCACACTGACCAGTGCCGACTTCGATAGAATTTATGAAACAAAATTTTAAATTATTAAGATTAATTATGTATAAATCAAATTATTTACAAGCCTGCCAAAATCCCCTTTAAGGATCATGCTGACCAGCACAAATCCAGAAAGGTGGCTTACGGAAAACGCAGGACATTGTAGAAGGGAGAGCTGACCAGCCACTCCCCTCACAACGCCTGTGTTCTCCCAGCCTTGGACCTCGACAAGCGATTTAATCACCTAACGATTCCGGAATCTACTGCTATACTGAATCAAATTGCCAGCGAGAACGCTGATATTTATACTTGCGAGATTGCGCAATCCTATTTCTCAACAAAAGATTTCGACAAACTATAAAGTTATTTTTAGCATCTAACAATTACCCTTTCCAAAAGACATATCCAGAAACACAATGCAAGCTAAACTTATTTACAAACCCACGCAGCGCCGAACGAAAAGAACTCATTGTTGTTAAGGAAGAAAAACAACGCAAGCTTCTACTTGCTTTGCGTTCTTTCTCGTTGGGCCGAAACTGCGTTACAATGTTAACAAAGATAACAAAGATAAAAAAAAAATTGTACATTCAAAAGATTAAAACTCCAAATGAATTTATACGAGGGCTATTAAATATTAAAAAGATTTGCCAAAAAATTTTCAATCGTTACACATTATTTACATTTAAGTAGAGCATTTGTTGAAGTAGACATCCCACTGAAAAAAGTAAACAAAACGATTCTGAAAAGCTACCTGTCACATTACACACAATTTGCGCCACCCAATGAATCCACGTTTACTAAACACTACATCCTACAGTGTTACGAAACTGTGCAAAATATTAAATCTGTATGTGAACATGAAACAATTGTGGGTCAGTTTGTCATTTTGAATGAAAATATTTTTGAATTCTAGCCATATATTTCAACTGTTTTTAGAACATAAAAGATAAATATTGTTCAGTTTTTTTTTGGGACCTAAGAGTTGTTGGGTGTTTTAAGTCCACTTTATGCACAGTAAGGCTAATCGGGACTGGACCTACAATTTAAAGTGGAATCCGAACCACTTGTGCCTCCACCGGGTATCGAACCCGGGACCCCTTGATTACAAGGCAATGACCTAAGAATCCGCTATGTAGTGATTATAAAGGACACCTTTACTTCAGACAAAGGAACAAAAACTTTTCATGTTTTCAGAACTCTGATTTTTTTTTTTTTTTTGTTATTAGCCATGTGAATATTGTATACTCCCGACCCCGCACCCAGCTATACTCTGTCCAGGATATCTATAGAGCAATGTCGTGCATAGCGGCAGAACATTGGGGGGGAACTAGTTGGCAGAGCGAAGCTGCGAAGGCTGGTAACGGCATTCGCCCCCACCCCCGTCCACACAATTCCGATGCTCTCACGTGTTCAATGGTGGAACCTTCTCACGTCAATACTTGCGCAGAGATTTGTTTTCGTTCGCTTGCTCTGGAGATAACCTGGACAGTGAAAATGCCGTCCTGTCGAAGCCAGAGATTCCAGGTAAGACGATTGAGTGAACGGGTGAAATGCATCATGGGACAATGACATACCCATGACTTAACCAGGGTTCGAACTTGTGATCCTTGACTTTGTAGCCTGTTACAGCAACCACTGCGCCACGGAAGCCGTCGGCAATTTTCAAAATTAACCTAAAACATTCATCCATACGTCCGCACCTTTCAGATCCCGGAACTCTATTGGCTAGACAGGGTGACCTTACACCATTTATTTCTGGCGCTTACAATATCCCTTGCATTTGGACGGATGTTCCCGCCTAATAATCAGGAGAGAAAGTCCAGAAGTCATTAACTTAATGCATGGAATCTGGAAGGAAATTACTCATTTCTGGCAGCTCAAAGCATTGCTAGTCAAAAGCCAGAATTTGCCCAAGGCCAGATTCCCAGCATGTGAGAATGCTTTGATGGAAGGCAGGATATGAGAATGCTGAACGCACGAGGTGAAAATCAATATGCACTTCAGGGTTGTGATCAACAGATTAATTCCCTAACACGTTTGAAGATTTAGAGCTATCATCGTTTCAAGCCCAAGCATTCTGTGACACGGTAATGAAAGTGGCATGTGCTCTACGTTTCGAGCAAGACCTCATCTCCAGGAAAGTATCAACTCGGGGCAAGCCCCGGCACCTAGCGACCTGTTGGGTGAGAAGAGTCAAGGAAATGGATAATAAACCTTTTCCTGCTCCCACAAAAATAGGCTATAATTAGGCTGGAGAGTTCAATGAACAAACCGATCTCTAACTACGCACTGAATGCCATATATTTAGTTTCACTCCACGGTGTATATTTATTTAAATTCTATCAAAAACACGGTGTATATTTATTTAAATTCTATCAAAAACACGGTGTATATTTATTTGAATTCTATCAAAAAGCTCGCTAGGATTCAGTGATGTGCGTCTACGCGTAAACATCGATAGTCTACATTCTACACGTAGACTATTTTATACACGTAGATTACGTCATCTATGTAATCAACATTGCAAAAGGTGATAACTTAGCGAAGGGCGCCGTGGAATTAAAATAAAATTATACTGCGTATCAGTTGCTGATGTGTGAAGGGAACTTTTCATACTCTTTCCTCCAAATTCGAACAATTTCTCACCTAGTAAGAAACCTAATAGAAATATTCTAGTGGTTTTTTTGGGGAAAATACCACTCTTGCCTCACGACTGCCATCTGTTGTATTTTTTGCATACTATTTATCTTCTTCCATAGTTGATGATAGAAGAGAAGAGAAATTTTGTTGTAAATAGGATTATTTTCATTTCGTTAGGAACCAATATAGTTGAAAATGTCACTTTCCTTTCATGAAACCCTTGAAAATTAATTTTAATGCACTTTAGATTGTCTACGTAGTCTATGTAAACTACAACCCAATGTAATCTACGCGTAGATTACGTTTAGACAACGCATGTAGACGTAAACTTAAAGTCTACGGCACATCACTGCTAGGATTCGATAACAAGAGAACAGTGACTTGTTGCTTATGGCTGTGGCCGCGTATTTCATTGTTAGCTGATGTCCAAGTTCATTAACAAGTTAGATAAAGACTCTTAGGAATGCTATTTATAAATATGTTTCGACTTTTATGTACATCAAATGAAGAATGAATACACCGCCCTCTCTTGCCCAGTTTATAAGGTTTTGTAATCAAAGGATAGTTTTGTTATTTCTCGCAAGCAGGGTCCAGAAATCCATACATTCTAATGGGTTCTATTTGGTTCCGTAACAGGACGGGAACATTATTTTCTCTCACAATTTATATTGGATCCAAGTTGCGTTGTTTAATTGAAAAACTGGATCGTATTTAAAATGATCCGGAAAATAGGTTCTTGGACCTTTTTTAATTGATCCGGAAAAAAGGTTTTTGGACCGTATTTAAATTGATCTGGACCTTTAACAACCCTGAAGTCGTAAGAGTGAATTCTACTTCGTCTTGCCGTACGTGTGCATTGTGAAATGTCAAAGAAAGTAATCTTTTCGTGAGCGTCTATTTCAAATTCTAACTTCCGTACAATTTGGAAATCTGACACTGTATAATTGTATACAATAAATCTGTGTATGCGTAGAAACCAGTATTGTTCATTCATTGCCATACGATGAGAAGGTAGACCGCCATTTTAAAAATGGAGATTTTTATGAAAGACCGTAATGGAACGTAAAAGGGCAATTTATCGATTAGTGTTTTACTGTTAATTAGTTTAATAACATTAGCCCTAGCATCGTTAATACAAAAGATTGGATTATAATCATAAACCTTTCCTGTTCGACTGAGGGTTTGATCCAGCGTCTATCCTATTTTCAATGCGATTCTTCTTAATTGCAGAAATTTTCCTCATCTTTGATGTAGAAATTGTATTATTACTATCATTAACAATTATTGGTAAATTTCTCGTATCGGACAAACGGATTTCTTCAAATTTACAAGAAAATTACTTACCGAATACAGTTTCTTTATACTTGTGGAAGTTCGGGGAAGTGTTTTCTGGCATCGTTGATTGAATTTTGCCGGTAAATCATCTATTTTTCGATATTAATGTGTGACCGATGCACGAAAGCTCTTGCATCAATTTACTTCCAGGTGGATGTAGCCTGTGTGTGATGACGTAATCCCGGTCAGTGTTTCCAAATACGTGTTTTTATAACTGAAGAAGGTACGTTTCCGCAAATGGTTTGTGGAGCTATGTGTCAATGGTTCGTGGTGCTATATGTCAATGGTTCGTGAGGCTATGCGAGAATGGTGTGTGGGGCTACTCATATTTTTTTTTTCGAAACCAATTTTTAACTATTGTAACCTATACGTGACCCTACTTAACCTAACCTTACCGGATATGGTTTCTGGGGCTATGTATGAATGGTTCGTGGGGCTATGCGTCAATGGTTTGTGGGGCTACGTAGGTATTTTTGGGTGCAGTGGGGTGGAAATACTGCATGCCGAGTACGGTAGTGAAACTGTGACCGCCATTTTGCGTATTTCCGAAGGCAAAAAGAAACGAAGAAAACTTACTCGGTATGTCGCAAATAGAGCTTATTTCCGTGGAATAAGCGAAATGCCACCTTCAGCAATGTTTCTCAATGCAGAATACGTAAGTACGAATATTGAAATTAAATGAACTAGCACATTTCAGCCGTTTGTCCGATACGAGAAATGTACCCAATTATTTTTTTAGAATCAAGAATAATATATTGATATTACATAAGATTTCCCTCCATGCTAAGGCTTAATAATAAATGAACTCAAAGAGCCCTCTGGTGATCCACTTGGAGTAATGGCTACTAATAATATTTTGGGTTAGACTTGTAGACATGAAGTTAGTGTATATCGTGTGACCCCGCGATACAGGGCGGTTATTAAAAAGAGGCCCTCAATTGGCGTGCCGCTTCGATCACAAAGCAGTTTAAGTGGTCGAAGTTCGGGGTTTAAGTCCAGGCATGGATACGGGTTTAATTAATTTGACGAGTGATGTATGCACACATGGCACAGTCCTAACAGCTTCCAAATTTCTCGCGACATATTCTCTATAGTATCTGAAGAAGCACAATTTATGTACGTATCTCTATGCTTGTATCGTAAAAACACCTCTAAGAGCGTATTCGCACCCCTTCAAAATGAAAATTCTATACGCAACCGCTGCATCTAAGTATATTGTTCCTCGTCGCCGCGATTATCCAAAAGGGACAGAAACGCTGCATAAAATTAGAATTTAAATAGTTTGGTTCGTACAACAGTCAGCCGGCCAGAGGTCCCGGGATTAAATCCCAGCCTGGGCATGGATGTTTGTGAGTGTCCATTCATCAATTTCATCATATCATTACTCATCCCTATCTTCCCAAATTATCCAAAAGTGGCACAAAAAGCGAGGTAAAACAAAGCAAATCAATCAATCGTACAACAGTCATTAATGGGCATTTGTGTTCTGGTTTAACCCTAACTAACTAACTAACTCTCTAGCCTTCTTAAACCCGAAGATTTATGGCTGCAGCAACACAAGCCTACCATCTGTTCCTATCCTGGGCAATATCAATCCAATATTTTCCATCCTTACCGATTTCTCATAGGCCCATGCCAACGTTATCCCTCCATCTTCGTATTGTCCTTTCCTACTGGTCTCTTACCATCAGGTTTTCCAACAAGAATCCTGTAAACTCTTCCTTCCTCTCCCAGTAACCAGTAAATGATAACAATTGGTTCGAAGCAATTAATCGTTAAGCATGATAAAACAAAATATGTAATTGTTGTTACAGTTCCTACATGAACAAAATGATCAGTCTGCAAGCTACTAGTAACATCTTAAGTTTTACGCAAAAGGAACTGCCACTTTACATGTGCATCTGCCAAATGCTTAAACGGATTGCACACGGCATGCTTATGGATGTAGACCAGTCAGGTATGTTGGGAGGGATCTTTACTTATTTAAATATTGGTTGATAATACGTGCAGTGTTCTGGTTCCAAAAGAAATACAAGATATGTGAATATGTTGTAGGTGGTAGTGTGTTAACAAGGTTTGGATAAAGAATGCATGCTAAATGTCCCTGCGTGGCGTACGCTTTTAGTTTAAATGTATTCTGTAAACGGATCCACCTCTACGTTTATTAGTTTCGTTTATTATTAGACCCTGCGTGGTCGCTGTATTCTGTAAACGTTAACGGATCCACCTCTACATTTATTAGCTTCCCTTATTATTAGACCCTGCGTGGTCGCTGTATTCAGTAAATGTTATCAATTATTGTCATTTACACTGTTCAACCAAGACCATCTTGACGTTCAGGCCACAGCGCTCAGTCAAGACGTCATCATCTGGAGGCGATCGTCTTATCGCTGTAAATCCCTTATCGTATTTTTATCGAAGAGAATTAAGGTTTATTATTTTTTTATGAAGTTAAATTTTGACATTTACCCTCCCGACGAATATAGTTAGAAGAAAAAAGTATAATATTGAATATTTACACCAACATTTTCATTCAGGAAGTCACTATGATCACCACAAAAATTCCTACCATAACACAAAGAAAGAATTGAAAACAATTAGAAACTTCCTGGTGGAAAATTTTAAACATTGTATGTCTTTGAGAAATATTATCGGGAATATTTGTCAGCTACAGTAAAACTCGGAACAGCTTTTGTATGAACTTTTGTATGTAAAAATCAATTGATTTAAATCAAAACCCTGCATGTTAGGTTGACCGTAAACTTTCCAAGTTACCTAATCAATTAAATTGACTTTAACTTCACCCAAAATTAATAAACCAGATAATGCAGATATTCTGTGTAGCTATAGAATCTCAATACAAAAACTTAATTTCTATATCCTTGCAGCAAAAGCAAAAGAAATTGGTACAAGGGCAATGTTACATTTCTGTGAATAAAGATTAAACCTAAATCATTTGTAACATTGTAATTTAGAACCTATTGAGTTTATTGAACGTAAGATAATAAACAAATTGAATCTTTTCATTATCGTTAGTAAGATATGTGACAATAACTTAAGAGTTTCAACATTTTCATTGAAAAAAAGGCAGATTAATATTTTGATCTTAGCGTTCACTTGAGAAATAAACATTTGGAATATTTCCTTACATTGTTTTTACACTCTGTTAATAATATCGTGAAGAATGTTAATAAATTATGAAACAGTAAACATTATCACTGAGTTAATAATCAAAGTTACGAACACTGAAGCTTCACAAAGACAAAAAAATAAAAAGCGGTCCATATGAAACAGTTTTACAACATTTAATACGTTTGTAGTTCATATTAACACAGCTAGATAACAAAATGCTTTCTGTGTGTAAAACATTTGTGTTTGAAACATAAGTAATATATTCTTGGATAATTTTACACACGAATATTTCATCGAAGTTCTTGTTATATATCGTACCCTTGTATTTGAATGCATAACCTCGTATCCTCCATTAGCCTCCGAATAGCCTAAAGAAGCATAAAAGCGGGGTAAAATAAGAATGTAAATGTACACAACTATCAACTTTGCCCAGTTGTATAGCTTTCTTTCATTAAGCATATTTTGAAACTGAAAATTTGTGTAAATAATATGAATATGTTATCGAATGCTTGCATAAAATTTACACTAACAAAGTGCTTTGGTAGACACGACCGTAATATTTTAAACGTTGACTAAATCTTGAAACAAATTATTTTGCTATCATAAGCAACAACGTATCTTAACGTTAACCAATGTTTGTAATTTAGGGTAAATTATTTGTTATTTCTAAAAAAGATTGTTGACAAAAGATAAAACATGACTTATATTATATGCCTATTCCGTACACATGAAATATTTACATCATGAACTATTCCTCTTATTTATTTATGACTATAAAACCTTTGTTACTTAATTTATATATTTTCGTAGAGACCGAATCACATGGAATTTACCTAAACATTTCTCATTTTCAGCAACACCTTGAAGACATGTGAACGTTACTCTTACATTTTTCATCATAATTGCCTTTGCAATTTAGCAAACAACACTTATACACCATCCTCTTGCACATTTAAGCATATTTATACGTCATGTACACTCGATTACAGTTCTTAAATTTGCATTACAATTCCATATTCACTAAAAAGGTCCAACATTGATTCCGAAGAAGCAAATCAAACATGGCGCCTATCTCGCCTCCAGTTGATGACGCTTAGTCACGTGACCGGAGCAAGTCATTAGGCTTTCAGATAGAGAAGGTAATGGTTCAACTCGTTGTTTAGAATTGCAGAGTCCTGCGATGCTCATTATTAATTGTATTATCTGAATGCACACAGTTTTAGTTTATATTGACACGTGCATCTAGTGATTTTTCCACTAGTGATTTCTCAATGTCCAACCTTCATATTACTCAGTACGAAGTTTGCAATATGTAAAAAACTGAGTTAGCAACTCGTACTTGTAGTTAAAAATTTCACCACCCATGCGCCACCGCGAGTATAATAGCCAGCGCAGCAAGGCCCGGAGCTCAGTTGGCTCCCTGATGTCAACGGGCAAACATACAGGGTTAACTGGCCTCCCAGCCTGAAGACTAGAAGCCATCCCAGAAGGAAGAAAGAAGAAGAAGAACCTAGCAGCAACCTACCTACCTGGTCCGCTCGCTTCGGCTGATATGTGCTCAGGTTCTACCTGCCCGGCTTGATTGGGAGCACCCGGACCTTCCTTTCTAACCTGCCGTCCCTGCATAGGAGACACCGGTTGGCTTGCCAATTCCCCGCTAACGCAGGGGGGTGTCGCGGCATCCTTTAATCCTTTTACCCAGCGCCCGCTTGTCGGAGGCACCGATTGGTTTCGGCCAATTCCCGGCTGTGATTGGGGGTACTACACACAACCTACTCTCTCTTACAGGGGAACCCGTGACGTCAGCGGCAACCAAGGCCCTAAATAAAATTAGGTCCCCATACTCCCCCTGGTGCCTCACTGCGAGGAATAAATTGGATGTTCCCTGCCCTCCTTATCTCTTCGAGATCAAAAGTGGTACAGGTGAAAGCACGTGTGTGGTACAAGTAAATGCACGTAGGTGTTACAGGTAAAGACACGTGTGCTAACAGACATTCTTTTATTAAGATTATAATAAACATATATAAATATATATAAAGCTGGTATAACCTTTCTTTACACCCAGCAAGCCCTGAGATAATTCTGAGTCCATGTTCTACGGCTGACAAGAAGTTAGCACATATGGGTAGACTTTTGCCGTCCACCTAATTGCAGGGTTTAGTGTGTTGAACGCAGCCAGTGCCAGTACTCCTGCGCTGTGTGTTGTGAGCACCGGTGAACGTAGCACAAACAACCAAGCCCGATCGGGATTCGAACCCGGAACCCTTGGCGTCGCAGCGCGATGTGCTAACCACTTTTTTTTTTTAACCACTTTTTTTTTATTACATTTTGCAATTTATTACATTACATTTGCAATTTACATTTCAACTCATTGGGCAAGTAAACATTACAGTAAGAAAATTAGCATACAATCTATTTCTTTTACAGTCAGGTATCCTGTGGTATTCTTGATGGAGGTAATTTACAAATTGTATTTTAAAATCTGGTTGCCGATATGTCGATAGGAAATAGGCATAGTGTCCTAGGAGCCATTGTACACTTTTACGTTTTGTTTTTGGGTAATATTCAAAAGCTGGATATAAAAGAATATCTACAGAGATGTTATACACTGATGTTCGACAAATAGTACTCACAAGTTTCCTTACATAAAGCCATGATGTTTCTGTTATTTGGCATTCACTCAGTCTATGGACTAAACTATCAGATACATTACATTTGGCACACATTGGCGTATTTATTAATTTAAGATCATAGAGTCTCTCTCCAGTGATTAATTTTTGGTGGACAATTATATACCATGCTGATCGGATTCGTGATGTAAGATGGTGAGCCTGAATATTATTCCATATTTCTCTCCACTTCATTCTGGGATTTTGCTCAATAATTTTACATGTTGGTTGTTCTAATTTACATAGTCTGCGATATATTTCCGATGTCACTGGTATTGTTAATATCGGAGATTGTAATAGGGCATAACTAATATCCACTATTGTTGACTTAAAATACCATAAAGTGTCTACCAGTCTAGTAATATCAATAGGGGCCTCTAGTGAAATATAGTCCAAAGCGCTTCTCAAAACTTTACTTGTGAGGCTGAGTGGATGCTGAAATAATGTCTGCGTGTCAGCTTGAATACGTAAGGCCTGGCATTTGAGTTCTATATTCACAAGATTCATTCCTCCCTCGGCAAAAGGCAAACAAAGTAATACATGTTTCACCCTCAATATCTGACCATTCCAAATAAACCAATTTACTGCACTCTTAAGTTTATTTATATCTAACTTCCGTAGTGGGAGGATTTTTGCCATGTACCATACCTTTGACAGTGCATAGACCTGTACAAAGGTCACCCTTGACTGTAAACTAAGGCTGCGAAATTTATTTGTTTGTAATATCGCTTTAACCCCAGTTAATACTCTATCATAATTTAATTGGATCATACTTTGGATAGAGTGCGTATATATTATACCTAGTATACGTATCATTTGTACAACCTTAAAATTACCTCGCTGCGAGTGAGAATGAACCAAATTTAAATTCAAAATTGACGATTTTTCTTGGTTTATTTTTAATCCCGACCATTTTCCAAATTTCTGTAATACTTGACATGTTTCATCAATATCAGACTGTTCATTTATTAATACAGTAACATCGTCAGCATACGCTAACACCTTAATGGTAGTAGAGTGTATGTTAATCCCTTGAACTTTTCGGCCTATTTCAGACAGAATGGGTCTCAGTGCAATACAAAACGCTAACATCGACAAAGGATCTCCTTGCCTTACACCTTTATAAATATAGAGTTCTTTTGTCAGAAAACCATTTATTTGAATTTTTGCTGTTGCATGACTATAAAGACTTTTAAATACTGAAAGAAAATGTCCACGTATACCGTAGCCCTGCAAAACGTTAAATAGATATTCATGATTTATCGAGTCAAAAGCACGTTCAAAGTCTAATGCTAATATAGCATTTTCAGAGTTTTTGTTCTGTAGTCTATAACATGTAATTATTTCACGCATCGTTTGTAAAACATTTGTGATTTTCTTATTTAAACCAAAAACATATTGATTCTCTCCTACTAATTTGTCGACATAAGGCATAAGTCTGCCAAGCATACATCGCGCCAATATTTTGTAATCCGTACAAAGGAGGGTGATGGGTCTATAATGACCAGCTTCGCTTGGTTTTGGACATTTTGGGATTAGAATTATAATGCCCATATTGGAAGATTTACCCATTTGATACTTTCTAAACACTGCATTTATCCAATCCGTTATTGTTTGACCCATCAATTTCCAAAAGGTTTGATAAAACTTATTGGGTATCCCATCCCAACCAGGAGCTGAAAATGATTGCCCTACCTTAACCGCTCGAAACACTTCCTCACTTGTATATTCTTTGTTTAAGTTTTCACTTTCTTCATCTGTAAAAACCTCTGATTCGGATGCCAATTCATCCATTAAAGCTCCATTATGTGACGCTGGTTGGGAATATTGTTGCTCAAAATAATTATAAATGCAATTACGTATTTCAGGGGCTGAATTGATCTTTGTTCCCCCATTATCAAATATTTCACTAATACATTGTCTTTTAGCATTTTTTCTTTCATGAATTACATGGCTGATAGAGGCGACCTCTTCGTTGTCAAAATGAGGAAGTCTACTACGAATTTTGACCCCTTGACGCCTTTCTGCAGTCATTTTTAACAATACAGCTTGTATACGTTTGACTTCAGTTTGCACTTTTTTCCCGTCTGTTGCTTGCTGAATTTGTTCACGCAACACCCTGTAGTAAAAATTATATTTATTTGTCCACTCTCTCGACCGTTCCTTACAGTAACTGATACAAAATCTTTTTATACCCGGTTTGAGAATCTCCTTCCACCAGCGGATTATATCTATCCTCCTCAGACGGTGTGTTATCCATCTCGACCATTGGTCATTAAATGCTTGTTGGAAATTTTTCTCATTAAGAATTGAAGCATTTAATTTCCAACAACCGTACCCTCTCGGGACTATTGGAATGTCCACATTTATCATCATAATGACAGCACTGTGATCTGAAAAACATGTAGGTGTTATACTGATGGACTTTACGTTCTGACGTAATGTGGGTGTGACATAAAATCTATCCAATCGGGATGCACAATTGTCACGTATATACGTGAAACCCCTCTGCCCAAAACATTTGTCACTCCAGACATCTGTGAAGTTAAAGCCAGTTACTAATTTTTGCAATGAATTCGACGTGTTAAATCCAGGTCTTTGATCCTGCGGATACAATACACAATTGAAATCTCCCCCACATATTATGTGTTCTCTCCTACCCTGCATTTCAACAGCAACTTCCTGCGCAAAAAACTCATCCCTTTGTTTTCTACACTGTGACCCGGATGGAGCATATATGTTATATATCCATACATTTGCAACTTTTGCTGATATGATTCTATTATTAGGATGACATACCACATTTGTGAGGGGAACCGTATTACGTGTTAACAAAGCTGTTCCTGTCGATTGGAAATTTGCATTATTATGAACTCTTATCGTTGGGGAAAAATTGAAATTCATTTGTCCACATTCTTGGAGAAAGACAATATCTAATGATGCTTGTATAATAAAGTCCTCTAACGCCGCCTGTTTTGTAAGGGATTTCATTTTGTTTATATTTATCGTAGCAAAACGAAGGGTCGTCATCATAAATACTATGAACAAAATTTTTGGGATTGGGTATTCCCAATACTTATACTTCCACCTTTGCCCCATCTAAGAGTAATAGTTCTTACACTATTTTTATATGCCCCTAATGTTATACACCAAAAATTAACAAACACACTAACAATATTATTTTAGTAGGGGGGACGAAATACCCCTTCCCTTTGTATATCTTAATCCATAAATAACTACCACCACGCAATACAATATCATTAACTTTCTGACAGTCCTTATAAAAATATTCATTCCAAATAATACTGTTTTCTAATCTTAAAGTGATTACCTGTATCCAGTATTCACAAACTTTCATGGCCTATCGGACTTGGTTCAATAACCATGTCGTGAACATTTGTTTTTACATGTCGCAATGAACGTCTTTTCGTCCGATTGTTGCCTGACGCTTTTCTTATACTCTTTGGTCGTTTTTGTGAGCCGGAAACCGAACGACCCGTACTACTTTGGACACTTCCACTTTCACTATCCGTTTCCGAATCTTTTTCCTGTTCAGCTTCTTGTCTGAAGTCCTTTTGCTTGGTCTGATTCTGCTTCCTCTCCTTGTTGCTCTGTAGCACTTCATCACTCGATTCCTCTTGCACTTTAGTTATGTCTTCTTGTCGTCTTAGTGGTCCACCCTTCTTCTGCTCCATAGTATCCAGGGACATTTCTTCACTTTGTCGCGTAAGTTGAACATTTAACACTGGTTCTTTTGGTTCATCTTGCATATTTTCTTCAGTTCCTTCCCTGGTCAAAGTTTGTTGATCATTCTTGTGACTATTTTTCTCTTCCTGTATATGTTTTCCCTGTTGAAGCCCTTCTATCACAGTCAGTTGTGCTGATTCGTGACTCACATTTATATCTTCGTGTGTAGATGTAGACGGTGCAATTGCTTCGCTATAGGACCGAACTGCACGACCCATGACTTTGAACACTGTTGGTTTCCGTAAGGTACAATTAAACCGCATGTGATCACTACTACCACACCATTCACAAGTCGGGATTTGACCATTATATACTACATGTGCCGTATATTGGCCTATTTTCACAAAGGAGGGAATTGGCTTCTTAATTGCCATCAAAACCTGACGCACCCCATTATACACTTTGTACCTAAATTTGTCACTCCAAGTTTCTGCTTTCAATTCATCGATTGTCCCATATTCACTCAGTTTTTCACGAATTTGTCGTTCTGGCACTTCCAAAGGAAGATTAAACACTCGAACCGACTTCAAAATGCGATTCGCATCACTCAGTTTCACTTGTGTCACAGCTCCACTACTATAATAAAAATTCACTTCACCAGTATTTTCTTCTAATATTTTTCTCATTTTTCCCGGACGCACTAATTTCAAAAATACACATTTAATCGTCGTGGGAATTTGTATGGCTGCAATTTCATCCACACTCAGTTTGAATTTATCATGAATAAATTCATGTACTTCCAAAGGACTAGGTTTCAAAGTTCCCGTTTCAAAACTGATTTGTATCGTATTTTCGCGATCCATTCTATATTTTACTTTTGTCCAATTCTTCACTAGCACAGTTCAACAGCACACCCTCTCCCACACGTACGTACCGATATCGCGCTGAACTTTCACTTTTCCTCAAAGCACAGAGCTCGTACAGCACGTCCTACCTGTTCCGCGCTAGGCGCGAGGTCCACTCGGCCACAGGGTCCGGCAACAACAAATACGAAAGGAACCAGTGGCGTAGTACCATATCGCGAGGCCCTGGGCGAGATTAGTATGCGAGGGCCTCAATTCGTTCTTTAAATTTCAGATCTCAAAGTAAATCGATGCAAAATCTTCAGGGATACGTCAGCAAATTATCATATTTAAATAATAATAATAAATTACGACGAAAATGATATTTAATAATTTTACTCACTTTAAATGTATTTCTCTGTTTTCCAGGAACTGAAATCTGAAACTGTAGTAAGGAAGGAAGAACTAATATTATCCATCCCCTCCTCGAGTTGAAAACAACGCAAGCATATAAAATGCCTCACACTTGCACCGTGGCAGTTGGAGGTGCTGTATTGTTAACATATTAAAATCGGGAATGCAAGGTCAAGAGAAAGACAAGACAAAGGGCTTTTTACTCAAGAAAAAAATAAATGGGTAATCTGTCCAAGCAAGCTATCGTTAATGTTTAGTAAATGTTTCACATGAGAAATACAACAATAATTTTTACATATTTTGGTCCTGCCTTTTTCTTACGTCAGTTTTGACGTATTCATTCAAATTATAAAGTTGAACTAGAATTTAAAGCCAGATAAAAACAAAATGTTTTAATTTTATTGCCTTTTCCATCTGTTTTTCTCACTTCTATTTATTACATTTTTCGTAAAAGCCCCAACTGACGCAAGGCCCCGGGCGGTCGCGCACTTCGCCTACCCCTTGCTTCGACACTGAAAGGAACTATATCCCACAAGTGAGGTGGTCTGTTTACTTAACTTCGTTCTTACCAGGCTGTCCCAGAAGTCCTGCACCATCAGCACACTGAGCTCCAAGAGGTGAAGTTTGCAAGCGTAGGTGTCGCCACCGGTGAAGGGCTGTTGGCAGACATAGAGGACAGGTTCGTGGGATCAAATGAAGGCACGCACAGCATGTGTAGCGAGTGTTCCCGTGAAGTTAAAGTGGGCATGATGAGTGAGGACCAAATTTCACTTCGTGCAGTGCTACGTTTTTTTATGAAAAAAATCGACTAACAGCAAAAGCGGCAGCGGAGGAAATTTGTCGTGTGGAGAACGAAGAAGCGGTGAATAGATCGACAGCTTCCCATTGGTTTAAAAAAATCGCTTCAGGTGATCTACGCCTCGCGGACAAGCCCCGCAGGGGGTGACCTCCGATGGACATTAACGAGCCTCTGCAGGATGCTGTGAATGCTACATCACAATCCAGCACACGTGTGTTAGCAAGAGTGGTTGGGGCATCCAAATCGACAATAACCGTCGCTTGCATGACATGGATTACACCAATAAACAGCCCCGACAAAGTCCGTACGAGCTGACAGAGGTGCAGGCCCAGCGCAGAGTTGCAATTTGCCAGACATTGCTACAAAACCCGCATGATCTTCGTTTTTGGAGGAGAATTATGACGGGAGACGAGAAGTGGGTGTTTCTGAAAACCCCGATACACGTAAACAGTGGGTGAAAAGAAGACAGGAGGCCATCGCCCATGTGAAACAGGACAGATTTGGGAAAAAGCTCATGATGAGTGTGTGGTGGAATATTGACGGGATTGTCCATTATGAGTTTGTTCCAGAAGGTCATGGTGTAACAGGTGAACTGTATTCTGAACAATTATGCCGAGTGTATGCCATTCTGAACGGGAAATACCCGGTATTAACGAGGAGGAAGAGGTTACTGCTGCAAAATGACAATGCTCCCAGTCACCGGTCTCGAAGAGTCACCAACACACTAGCTTAGCTTGACGGATTTGAGTTCTTACCTCATCCCGCCTATAGTCTGGAAGTTGCACCATCGGATTAAGGTTTGTTTCGCTCTCTCTCACATTTCCTGTGTGGTCGGCACTTCAATTCATATGATGAGGTAAATTCTGCCTGTCGTGAGTTTTTCAATTCTAAACCTGCCACCTGGTATCGCCATCAGATTGAATTGTTGTCGCAGAGATGGGTGAAGGTAATTGAACTTGGAGGCCTGTACTTTGCTGAAAGAAGTCTGTCTTTGTTTCTAATATTCTGTGTTTCATTCTCGCCCTTGTATGGTGCAGGACTTCTGGGACAGCCTGGTACAGTGGACGGAGAATAGTTGTATAACCTAAATAGGGTATTGTATAGTATCATAACAAATCATCTCCATTGTAACATAGGGTAAAGCTCCGCTCTGAGGTCAGTACCCGAAATACCAGATCGTCCTTCATTACAGACCTAGTAATCTCCAAACCTAACAAAACTAGATTTGGCAGAAGTCCTTCTCGTACCTAGCAGCGGTAACCTGGAATTCACTCTCGACGAAGGCCAAACTCACTACCAGCTAAGCGAAGTTCTGCCGTCTTCTGCGCACACATGTCTACAAATTCTAACTCACAGTTTATGTTGTTTTAATGCTCTCTCTCTCTCTCTCTCTCTCTCTCTCTTTCTCCCTCTCCCATTACCTCTCTCTCACCCCACCTCTCTCTCTCTCTACAATTAACTAACTGATTAGCCGGCGTAGCCCGGGTATTTTTTATCCCAATCTTGTATTAGACAGGAAAATAATGAATTCTAACGATAGCGTAAAATGTAACTAATTTTAAATGTGATCCTGAATATCACCAATTAGCTTAGCGACTCCGAAAACTATGGATTCGACACTAATCTAGGTCATTTGTGGCATTTTATTTTTCACCCCCTCTCATCCCCATGCCGATAGGTGATGAACTTTGGAGTTGAACCGCATTGGGAGTGTCACGAAAACTATGGATTCCATCCGCAACACAGCCTGAATGTTAGCCAACCCGAGAAACACTACTGTTGTGCGGATTGCATAGAGTCACGGATGTCTGTTCGTGCGGAATTTAATATAGGTGGTTCTCGATTATTTTTACATGTCACCCCTTCCCACCTCACCCTTATGGGTGCCAGGAGTGTCTTACCCCCACAATATTTCTTTCCAAGCTGCAAGTGATACGTGTACCAACTTTGGTTTAAATTGCTCCAGGCGTTCGAGAGTTATGCCGGAACAAACAAATATACACACACACACACACACACATCCATTTATATATATATATATATATATATATATATATATATATATATATAAAAATAGAGAGGAGATTAAAATTTTCAGCCTCTTTCTGTGAACAGTCAATTCTATATCCACACCCACACATGCTTCACTTTCGATTTCTTTTTAATGTAAATGCTATGTATGATACTATAGAACATTCTACAAATCATGTAAACATTTTAAGTCGTCTCATTTTCGTTAGACGTGGTTTTATTGTACAGGCATTTTCACTACATGGGCCATCAAACCATTACTTGTATTAATAATCTAAATGAAATCTTGTACGACTTAATTGTAACCCTATCAAGATAATAATAATAATAACCAATGCAAAGATTATTAAAAAAAATATGAAATTAATAGTTCACAGGTTATGAAAATTGATCGTACAATTAATTAACATGTGTATGTCTGTGGGTGAGTTCAATAAGAGCTGGAGCTCAGAAAACAACGCTAGAAATATATAGTTTATATTTTTGACCAGTTAAAACGCATTTTTCCATGTGCTTGGAGAAAGCAATAATATTTCCGGGAACATTGTCGAGGGCTATTTGCGAAGCATGTTCCTAATTATATCCAACGTTACTAAGAAATGAAATCGTACTTATCTTTGTGCAACGGTTCTAGCCCACTCCGTTGTTTTCTTTCAAATCCTTCTCAAATTACATTACAATTTCAGAGCCGTAGCTACGGGGGTTGAAGGCGGTCACCATGGGAGACGCGCGAGAAAAAAATAAGGCAAAGAAAAAGAAGGAGGTCGCGGTTTCCTGTGGAAGATTGGATCCCTATTAAATGAATATTATTGTCAGTTTGCAAAGAAAATATATATTTAAAAAAATCCTTTGCTGGATATAATATTATTTCTATAGATGCCACAATTTTATACAAATTGCTTGGGAAAAAATATTGGGTACGACTTTTTTCATGAGTTTTGATAATTGAAGATTAAAATTGGTAAATGCTGTAAGTGCCACAATAATTCAAACACCGTTTCCACATTAAACTGTGAAATGTGCCATGCTTTATAATGTGGTAAACGTGAAAAGTGTCTGGTAGCCCTATAAGGGGTTCAAAGGGCGTGTAAAGAGGTCACTAGTGTGAACGTTCTTACGGGCTGATGTCGGGAACGATGTGATTTCCCAACACTTTCGCTTTTGGCACTTACAACGTTTACCACTTTTAGTCCTCAGTTAAGGAAACGAGTGATGGGTGGAAATACATGGAGTGGAGTGTTGAAAATCGAAAACGATCATAATTGAAGGGCCAGGGGGAAAAACCATGAATGTTCATTCGAGACGATTTGCCAGGAAATGAAAAACAAAGTATTTCTTTTCATAAGTACGTTAATATATGCCAAAATAATAATGCGTTTTTCAGGCACTTCTCATCGTTTCCCAACCAAGGCCGTTCTCATTCTTATAGTACAGCTTCTGAACTATCAGATGGCGTTGCGATCTCAAAATGGGCGAAAAATCGACATTCATCGTTTTTCCCCCTGGCCCTTCAATTGGAAGTACATTTTTACAATTTCATGAAGTGATTATGAACCTTGGGTAGTATATTTGCATTAAGAGCGTACAAAAATTCACAGTATTGAAATATGAAAGTTCTAACAATCAGTGGAGGCGATTAGAGGGGGGCGAGAGAGCACTTTCCCCCCTTCTTTGCTACTTTTGCCCCAGCACTCTGCTAAACCTTATCTACCAAGGGAATGTAAACTGTCCTTGCCCTCCCCACAGTTTTGACACTTTGAACCCTTTTTTTTGGAACCCACTGGTAACAATAATTCGTTAAGGGGTTGTACTATGTAAACAGATGTAACCATAATGTTATCAAGGATCTCCTCAGTCTTTAAAAGAAACTAGTAAGTTACTTTGAGAAATTATAACAGTAACTGACTCCATTTAAAAGTATCTATATGTAACTGTACAAGAGGTACTTGCCAGCAATAGAGGTAACGTTGTGTTACCTTGAAAATTTGTAACGTGGGAGAGAGAGTTAAATTTGGTAACCCTGTTTTGCTACTATGTATCTTCTCTGGATGCTAAGATGAAAGGTTTGTTGTGGAATCTCTTAAGGCAAGGAAGCTAGGATTCGTTCCATGTTAAATTTAGAACATCCACGCTTTATTACAACACTCACGTACTTCAGTGTTTTATCTTGCAACTTGTAATAATATTAATGTGTGAATACTTATATTATGAATTACAGAAATAAATGAATCGCATGGAAGTCTTCACATATTTATTTTATTGCCGTTAATGATTACTAATTGCATGTAATTTGCTTACAAGAATATTTCCAGGAGAAAGTAACTGTAAAATATCTTACAGGTTACTTTTCAAGTTCCTGTAACTGAAACTATAAATACTGTAAATCAATACTTTAAAAAATAACTTTCCGAACACTGGCTCTTCTATTAGACAAGGCGGGAGATCATCCAACCGGTTATGGGGAGACGTGTGGTCAGCACGACGAACCACCAGTCGTTGTTGTAGGTTTTCATGACGGGTTGCTTATTTACAAACCCTAGAGTGTTGCAGAACCAGACGGATATAACGCTTTCTTATTGGCTGTGAGCACCGGAAGTGTTTATGTTCCGTATCCATCGTTCCTTGCGTGTTTCTCTGCAGGATAAGGATGAAAATATCTGACTCGTGATTATTTAGTAATGAAGTTTGTAATCGAATTGTCGAAATTGTATGAAGAAATATATTTTTTGTTTGGAAAAACAGTAATAACATGCTATTTAATCGATTTCGGGTAATTAACCCTTCAAGCCGGGAGTTAAATACCCATCAGCCGCTGTGACAGGCGGTAATTTTAAATCACCAAAACAGAAATTTTCGCATAATGTCACAAAATTCGCACACAATTTCATGTAATTGGAAGGAAAACCAACAGATAGCAGCACATTGCAGTCTATTCTTGAGTTACATGCGTTTTCGTTCATGTGGGAAAACAACAGATGGCAGAATATGCATCATTTCTTCACTATTACACGGGACGTATCATGTACGTCGAACCGCCTCTAGAAGCACTATGAGAGTCCGTACACGTGTACGTCGAACCGGCTTGAAGGGTTAAAGTCAATATGAAGCAATATTTCTATATAAACAACCATGAACATGATATAGTAAGCGTACAATAGGGGCATAATTACGACGGGTAATTAATTTTTAAGTGAAGATACAGTATGCGCGAAAATATACAGTACTGAAATGAAAAGATGAACAAAAGTATAAGACATGTTACAATATAGTGACTGGTCTATATGCAACCCAAATAACAATCGTGCCTTTTGGGTTGCATAACTGTCAGGAAACCTAAGGTTAGGTTAGGTCAGGGCATGTGGAGTGGACGATTGTCATTTGGGTTGCATATAGACCAGTCACCTTTTTCAAACTCGGTCCACCTTCACGACCGCTTCCGCATGAGCGGAAATAATGCTCAACTATGAATACTTTTTCCTCCGTCGAGAGACCCATTTCCAACAACAACTGCACAACACAACTTCCTTTTCACTACTGCGAACACGTGCAGCTGAAGCTATGCCCCGTCGACAAACGCAACCACGTGTTCGAGATGCACAAGTTTCAGTATTGTATATTTTGGCGCATACCATACTTTTTTCTGAAATGTTTTGCATTTCTTTCTTTCAAAACATCAATTAAAAGAAAACTGTGCTCAAATATCAACCTGCGTTTAAAGGGGTTTCTTATCTTGTTGGGATGGATTATTGAAATGTATCCTGTTAATCTTAACCCTGCCCTCTAGTGTCAAATGCATTAACTTTCGGAATGACAGAAAATGAAAAGCCACATATTGATGGAGTTTCTGTAGCACTACAGGGTTTGTAAATACGCGACCGGGTTACGCTACTCATTCGTAGCCCCCCAATTTCCTCACTATGGTGGGTGGCCACCGATGCCATTCACAGGCTGAAATCTCAGGAGAAAAGTTCTTAGGCTTCGCCCAGGAGACTCAAACCAGCGTGCGTCCTGTAGCCGGAGCATAAAGCACACGGCCACGGTGCGAGACAACAAATCCCTTTATGCTGTAATAATTTAACTCAATCTACAGTATGGCAACCCACTGTATATTACTCAGTAGCACAGAGAAATAAATAACACTAAATTCGCATTTCAAACATTTTATTTTATGTGAGGACAATATTTACCTTATGTTATTGAGCTGTCATTCAGAATTTGGTTGTTGCGAGCATACGCAACTTGATATCAAATAACAACAATTTTGCTATGGATGTTTTACAGAGATGGGGAATTATTTTGCTCGCTATGTTAAGGAACAAGTGTGTCTTAGAAGCAGTGGTGGCGATTGGGTGACAAAACCGTGGGCAAAGAAAATTTACGAATGTTTACTTTCTCTTTGCTTCAGATTTAAGAGGCCATTGTGCGGGGAACAAAATTGGCCACAAAATAGGGGGTCAACTGCCTCCACGTCCCCCTCATAATCGCCGCCAATTCTTAGGAGAATAACAATTGTCCAAAACGGGAGGAAGGAGAGACGCGCTGAACTCTGTGCAGAGCAGTGTTGCCACATGAAGGGGAATTCTCTTAGCTGAGGGAAATTCGGGTAGAATTTTAAGTAAAAAGGGAAATTTCACGAAAATATTAAAATAGCTACGAATTTGAAGATACCCAAGTCACATATTCGATTGAAGCTAAGTTTGAAAGACGTTATTCTTACTTTCTTTGTGTAATTTATTCTCTCCAAACGCAAATTATAATTGTTAATTTCGTTTCTGAAACATAAAAATCTTTTCAGTTTATAACTTTTAAAATTAGTATAAAAACCTAATTATAACTCTTTTCATTTACAGTGGCGGCGATTAGGGGGGAGTAGTTGCCCCCCCCCACAACTTTAGGCTACATAAGCTTCGCACTATGCTAAACCTTATCTACAAAGGGAAATACTGTCTTTGCCCCCCTCAGTTTTGGCATCTTGCCCCTCCCCCGGTTTTGGAACTCAATCGCCGCCACTGCATGTGCATTTTTGTATTTCGTATATTTTCACATGATGTACAATTTGATATCATTCATCTGAATATTTCATGTCTTCCTTATTTAAATTCACTCAACCAATCCTAAGATTTTGGTTTTGATCGATTCATTGAATTGGTGTTCTGAGTACACTGTGAACAGTAAGGTTAATTGAGAATTAAAGTGGGATCCTTACCACTGTGCCATGTTCCTCCACCGGATATCGAACCCGGAACCCGTTGGTTACAAGGCGACGACGTCACCACTACGCCATCGGGGAGGCCATGCTAATATTTTGGAAAATGTATGTCTCCTATTGACTAAAAATATAATTATTATAATAAATTATGAAGCTTTCTGATCGTGATTTCAATTTCAATAAGATGAAGGGAAAAGTTTTATGAAAGGGAAATTGTGTGGCAACACTGGTGCAGAGGGCGCTGATTAAACATGTCTCGGGTGCAAAAGCATCTAGCCACCACGGCTGTGCATTATTTATGCATCACCACCATAAATTAGTTTCCACTCAGTTCATGTTTGTTTTGGGAGACGTACAGGATCTCAAAAATAAAAGTTTTTCATAGAATTTTCCATATTAACTATATACTTATATGTCCACTCTACGTTTTGGACCAATCATTAGGGTAGATCAAATGTTAGACCTCTACTTCATTTATAGTGAAAGTGATTTCAGAATAATGAATTTTCCGTCATTTGGCACTCCACATCAAGAAAGAGAATTTCACGGAAATATATCTTCATAGTAGATGAGATATAGATGACACCACACCGATGACAAGTATGTTTTTATTTATTTATTACGTCTTGTTTATCATAGCGAAGTTCTACCACTTAACCGTGTTTACATCGAAATTTGATTATATGAAAATTAGAAAACAACATTTAAACCATTACATAGAAAGGTAAACATAGAAAATAAATAAAGAAAAATATAAAATTACAAAGAAAAATTACAAAAAAAGGATAAGAGAAACAATACATACGGGAATAAAAGTCTAACCTATACTCACGAGCATACAAAATACACACACACACACACACACATTCATGAGAGTAGTCAGGGAAATGAAATATTAAGGTGAATAAGGATTTTCAGTGTTGTTCTGCACTTACCTGTATTCAATTTGTCACTAACGTATAAGCTTGCACCAATATGCTAATTATTTGTGCCCAATAAAAAATGTTATAATTGTGTCTTATAGACATATGCTGAAGATGAGTTTCGCATTTCGAGAGGCAGTGAGTTCCAAAAACGAGAAATGAAAACGGTCAAGGATTTCGAATAAAAATTTGAGTTACGAAGGGGGATGAGTAGTTGAGTTCTCCCGTGCGATCTGGTGTCAAGGCTGTGAGATTGGGAAAGCATTGAGAATCTGCTCGAGAGATAACATAAGCTGGTTCCTTTGAACTGATTGCCCTATAGAGAAGGGTGAGGTTGTGTACCTTTAACCGATCAATTAATTTGAGCCAATTTAGTATTGTAAAGAAAACCCTATATTTCAGATCGAAAATAAAGCGGACGCAGGTGTTTTGTACTCGTCGAAGACGTTGAGCGAGATCATCTGGTAGGTCGGAATAGACAGAATCGCAGTAATCGAAGTGTGGAAAAACAAGTGCTTGCACCAGTTTGATTTTAATGCTAACGGGTATAAAATGTTTAAGCCGAATAAGAGCGTGTAATGCAGCGAAAGCTCTTTTACTCATTAAATTTATGTGATCTGACCATGAAAGATGCTGATTAAATATTAAATATTACGCCAAGATTTTTTGTGTTTTATTTAATTTACTACCTTTCACCATTATGGGCGGTAGAGACGAAATTTCAAACGCGGAAAGCATTTTTGTGAACCTATAATAATAGTTCGGGTTTTCGAAGGATTCATTAGTAGCCCATGATTAGCTGACCAAGTACTGATTTTGTTCAGATCGTAATTTATATCGCGAAATGAATATTCAATATTCTTTGGAGGCAAGGGCAAGTACAACTGAACATCATTTGCATAGATGTGACATTTACAGTGTTCGAGTGCGTCAGGAATATCGTTAATATACAGAGAAGAGGAGTGGACCGAGGACGGTTCCCTGGGGGACACCGGCGCTGGTTGATCGCCACGACGATTTGTCACACGAGTTGAAGACGCATTGTTGGCGTTCATTAATATACGAACGGAACCAAACGGTTGGGTCAGAGAAGTTGTACAGAAAGGATAGCGTCGAAAGCAGGATGTCGTGGTCAATAGTCTGAAAAGCTTTACTAAAGTCCAGAAGTACAAGAATAGTTACTTTTTTAATGTCCATGTCGTGTCTTATGTATGGTTACGATGGAATCCTGATTGGAGAAAATTCATTAGATTATTTCGTGATCTGACAACTTGTTCTAGAGCTTTGGACAGAGCCTGAAGAATATTTATCGGCCGGTGTTCGCTGAGGCTGAGAACTTTGCTTGTTTTCGGCAGAGGGTGAACCTTAGCCAGTTTCCAAATCGACGGGAATATGTCGAAGGACAGGGAGAGGTTAAAAATGCCTGTTGTAGGAACGAGAACGTACGGGAGAATTTTTTTAATCATTAAAACAGAGATTTCGTCTATTCCCACAGCGGTGGATTCTATTTTATTGAGAGCTGACTGAACGTGTTCTGGCTGAATGGGTGAAAAGAAAAATTTTGGTGCGGTGCTGTGAACGGAGGTCGAAATCGTACGAATTGTTTCTTCTCTTATATTATTGTCGAGTGTTTGAACTTTGCTGAAATATTCGTTCAACGTTTCTAAGGAGAAGTTTAATTTGTCATTCCTATTTTGTTTATCAATCCCTAAAGTTTTCAGTTTTTTCCAAATAACATCCGACTTTTTCTCATAATTTAGAAGATCGTTCGTGAATAGACGCTTTGCTTTCCTGACCTCTTGGTAACAGCGATTTCGTAATATTCTGAAACATTCGAAACTGCCAATTGCAACAGAATCGCTTTACATCCCTCCGATGTTTACCGTAGGCTCGATCCATAGCTGCCATGAGTTGCCGCAGGTTCAAGGGGGGGCCAGAGACGCGTTTCTTTTTCACCGGGGTGGAAAATGAAAGTGTTCAGGACGACGGCTGTGGGTCGAGAGTGGGCACGCATGGGTGTCCGGAAAGAAGGGCAAGGGGGGCTGTGCCCACCTGGAAAATGAAAGTTAACAAAAAAATTATATATTTCACACATATAATTTCAATTCAGCCACAATAATATTTCTTAATTATTGCATGAATATCATAAATTCCAAATTAAGCAATCTTTTTTGAGGGAACAACACTATTATTGGGGAAAATGTGCCTCGTTTGCTCCCCCCGGAAAAAAATACCTTCCTTGTCCCTTCCTGGGAAAAATCTTGCGGACGTCCATGGCAACGTGATGATTACGTGCCAGGGAAGAAGGGCGGTGTCGGCAGATAATTGTGCATCGTTTATGTTTTTAATGTCTCTGTAACATACAAGTTTGGCTTTGTACTTGGAAACGCCCAGCTCATAAGATAAATACATCATGTCATGGTAAGAGATTCCGGATACTGGGGTTTGTCCGTGACTACGCGTGATGTGTTGGAGACAAGGATTAAGTCAATCCACGATTCAGACGTTGGACTGTGGTGAGTTGGGTCAAGAGGACAGATGAAAAGGTTCAGAGCAGACACTGTGTAGCGGAACGACGTGACTTCTTTCTTTGTGCTGCAGAGATCGATATTGAAGTCCCACAAAATTATGCAATGTTCATAGTTGGGCAAGGAATTCCAGATTTCATTTTGAAGATAGCGAGGGAAGTGCAAGGAGGTCGGTACACTACGGACAAAATAACCTTTTGTTGTCTAACGGTGACTTCGAGTATGATGAATTCCGAGGAATAGCTACATATATTCTCCGTGAGATTCTAGTATTACTTTTGCACTAATGTCTTCCCTTAGATATATTGCTACTTCTCCGCCCCTTTTTCCGATCCTGTCTCTCCTAAAGAGTTTAAATCCCACCACATGCACCAGATCGCACGAGAGGGACTCTTGGAGCCACGTTTCGGAGATTAAAAGAGCATCGATATGTTCGAGCGTGAAAAATATATTTTCGATCTTGACAAAATGTTCGAGGACACTATGATCATTTATGTGCGCTATATTGAGGTTTCGAGTCAACAGGGGTGCCCACAGAGGGGGATTATGGCGCAGGGTGCGCCATCGAAATTTGGGGGGGGGGGATTTTTTCCCTTCAAATAACATAAAATTCAACATTTATATATATTTACAAAATATATATAAAAAATTTTACACCTTAAATTCACCATATTTAATCCATTAGATGAAGAAAATAAAGTGTTTAAGGATATTATCGAAGTGGGGAGATATCCAACTAGTACATATTAGGCCTTAATTGACACGTGGGTCCTGGGGGATTCTGAATTATACGTTGGGGGGCAGTATCCCACTCTAGGTCTTAGACTATGGCGGGTATTTTAGTTAGAGTGGGATTGAGCATTAAATTGAGGGGGTATCCAAAGAAATGGATGTAAACATTTTCTTGTTCGCTTTGCTTGCACTCATATATGCTGCTAGGATGCGTGTTGGCGCATCAATGAGGTACATGTGAAGTTTTATAGTATAGCTGCAATAGAAGACGTGAAGGATATTCTCTATATTCATTAATAACAGCACTTCTTAAAATGTAATTGTTAGTGTTGATATACTGTTGAATTTAAAGCAGGGTCAATTCATATGAAGTCATACAAGGGTTGCTTGACCATTTTTAAAAAAGTTTATTTTCTGTGTGGTGTGAGCCTCATATGTTGACAGTTCAGAACCACTGTTATTTTATTTTTACTATCACCGATTTGAAGATGGCGGGCATTTTTTTATCATGGCGCGCGTCATTTTCTCCATTCGTAAGCATCAGCGGCAACTTTTTTTATCTCAGCTCTGGTAAGTCCTACGACAATGAGACAAAATCTGTGATGTTAAGCACATTATAGGCTACAATTATATTTCTATGTAATTTTCTAAATATCATTCCTTCATAATACATTTTTAAGTCAAAATTGTGTATTTTAATTGCTCAAAATGACATTTTTGGACATTTTGTTTTAGGGGGAAGGCACTTTGTTTGACACTTGAATTTGTTTGTGCAAGTACCTGTGTACCAATAGTGTGTGCCAAAATTATTTGAAGATTGAAACTTTAATCCTTTTTTTCTAAAGGGTCATAAACATGTACATTTTGTTTAAAAAATCCAAGTTCAGGGTTAAATATCTCTGGTGGGCACTTATTTAAAAATCTGAAATTTGTACACAATACAGTACTCCATGATAAATAACTTCAGTAAAAATTTTCAGGTTATTGGTTTGAGAGATACAAAACTCGTAAAAAATTCAATATTTTGCATTAAATATGGTATGTCTAATTTCATTTCTTATTAACATTTTGTGTTAAAATTTTGCAAACTGTAATTTAGAATGTCAATGAACAACATTACAATTCTGAAATGGATCTGCAATAAAATATATATACGAGGGCGTGCTGAAAAGTAAAGCTTCCTATGTTTTTATTTTCTTTGTTACCTTGTAAACGCATTTTGGATTTTGAACAACCATACATTGCACTTATAAGACTTTCCCGCTTCTCCATTGAAGGTTTCAAACTTCTATCGCCAGGGGGTGCTGAACTATTGCGAGGAAAATGGCAGCATGTAACCATGCAATGTTGGTGAAGCGCCTGAAGTAGCGTGCAGTGATCGAGTTTCTAACCGCAGAAAATGTGCTACAAATTGACATTCATCTGAGACTAGAGGTATTTTATGGGGATGAATGTGTAGACATCAGTACTGTGCGATCTTGGGCTGTTCATGCTCATAAAGAAAACCCAAGCTGAACACGATTCCGATGAACTCCATCAGTTGCAGTTCGCGGCCTTCCACTCCATTCTCTCACATACGCTGAGAATTCTTCAGCTAGGGTTTTCCGAACTGTCAACATATGAGGCTCACACCACACAAAAAATAAACTTTTTTAAAAATGGTCAAGGAACCATGTTGTATGACTTCATATGGATTGACCCAGTAGGGAACATAAATATATCGAATCTCCATTTCTAACTTATTGTCACAGGAAAATTGCACTGAAGATAAAATGCACGTAATTATTGACATGGGTTACTGAAATATTTATATTAACCCCAATAAAATGCGTAGTGTGTGAGTTCTTTGAAAGAGAAACCGTATTATATTATCGCCCTGAGCTTAAGAATATCTAGCTAGTGTTCTGTAATATTTCGTGAAACAATAATTGAATCGGTCATACGGCTGGAGCATTTGTTTTGCCATGGTTGAATTTTCTATCTTTATCTTAAGCTGTGTAACTATTTGTGTTAAATACTGAAATTGTAAGTTTTGTAATCGCATTCACAAACATATTGCATATTTGCATAATTTATTTTACTACATTTAACCAATCAATGTGCTAGCTTTATTTTTTTTTCGAAAATCGAACAATTAAAAAATATGGACAGTTTAACATGGTATTTCATTCAAATAGACATCAATTATTGCGTATTCATCCAAACTGTTTTGGGGGTATTATGATGAACGATTTAGGGGCGGTCTTGAGTGATGGGCGGGCACCCCTGTTTAGGGAGGAGGGGCAGATCGAGTAAAGCTACGAAAAACGTTACTTTCGGTAGACACGTTGTCGTCATTAAATACTTTGTGAGAATTACGATATGGTTTGAGTGCGCGAATGATATGATTTGAGGGGACGCATGATATTATTTGAGGGGGTCAATGTCATGATTTTGCGGGGTGCGCCATTGGCCTTGGGGGGATGGGCACCCTTGTACACTAGCACGGAAACACAAAATCCATAACAAAGATATGAAGGGAAAGAATAGCACAATTTTTGTACAACACAGTATTAAAATGGACGCTGAGCTTTTTCATGTCCATGTATCAGGGTGACCTTTCTTCTCCACGTTCACTCGATTTTTTGTAAGTCCTCAATCGTCGTGACCGAGATCTTATGCCCGTTGCTACGAAGTATAATTATATCCTTTCATCCTGGGTCAAGACGTTCCTGGGGCCGTGTTGGTCCTTAGCCCTCTGCAGCACCTGACGTCGAGCGGCTGTCAGGGATTCTGTCAGAAAAAATCTTGAGCCCTTCAGGGCTTTCTTCCCTTTCCAGATTGAATCTATCTTGCCGTAACTGCACATGCGGAAGGTGATGGGAATCTTCCCGGACTTCACTGCTACCGCCACTGTCCTTCTCTGTGACCCGATGCGGTGGGAACGTTCAATGTGATCGATGCTGATGTCCTGCATAATCAGGTTCTTCCGGATCATTTGAAGAACGAGCTGGTCCGTGTTCTCACCGGTCGTTTCGGGAATGCCGTGCAACAGGAGGCAGTTCCTCCTGGAGTACATCTCCAAATCGTCGATCTTCCTGGCGTTCTCGTTTGAAGACCTCTTGAGAGCCTCGATGTCCAACGTGACGGATCTCAGCGTTTCATCGGCCTCCTTTTTTAAATCAGATCTTGCAACGCCGGCTGGACTCCGGTGTCGGTGTCCAAGGGGTGGCTGCTGCCAGGCAACGTTCCGCAGTCGGTTATCACACTCCCGAAGTCGCTCCTCCACGCTTTCCACCCGGTTAGATACCACGTACAACGAGGGCTTTGGCTTTGTCATGGTTAAAATGCAGTAAATGTATCTTCGTGTGATGTTTACGTCACCACTAAGACGCTTGTCGTGAACACTGACAATGCTGGTATTTGATTATTTGGAAAATGTACTTTGATCGCTAAAGGTACCACGCAACTCCAACTGGCGGCTGAGGAACAGCGAATCAGCGATCAGTTGAATTTTCTTCGACTAAAATCGGGCATTTTCGAGTCACAAGGTACCGAGCGTTGTAAAGCGAGAGAAGTTTTCTCGGGCAACACCAGAAATCAGCGGGTGCAACTTGTGCACGATGAAGCTTCAGGAAGGACCACCCACAGGTCGGAATGCAGGCGAATACAGAGCCATATAAAGAAACTGGCAAAAACAGAAGTATGCTTGGCAACGTTGCTTCTGGAGAGTGATGTGATCCCTTCAGCTTGTACTTCGCAACTGAGTTCGTTGACACCCATCGGACCACACGCCCCCGAAAATGATTGGGGGACAGGACGCGACAGAAATAGCCATCAAGGTCAACCGCCAGTTGGGGGAAAGTTTTGGGAGCTCTCGCTATGCTTGCACCTTGCTGTCCGCCAATTCTCACTGTTGATGATTGTTGCTATAGTCTTGGAATTATATTTCTAAAAGAGAACAGTGAGCCTTGGCATCATGTTTTTGTCACCATTCATACAACATTATGTTGCACAAACCACCATACATTTTGAAACTAAAAAAGGGCTTCATACGTTTGATCACAATGTCTTCACTTTTCAGAAATCGGTCCTTGTTGTATTTAAAGTTTTGTCGTTGTTATATGGAAAATAAACAGCCACTGGCAACCATGAACCTGAACCGAATGGTTGCATACATACAGACCTTTCCAAGGGCTGAAACCTTAAAAACGACACCTTAACGAGCAAAATGCCATCTAGAAAAGTTGTTTGTCTTGATGCACCGTAAGAGCTCTGAAAGTTGGGCAGTGATTAAAATCGACACCCTGAATAATAAAATCTACAACGTGTTTACTCGAGTTTGTGATGAGAAAGTGACACGCCTACAAATATCTAAGAACATAAAATTAATAAAATGTACATTGCCATTAAGATTGACCAAAATATCTATAGTCAAACATATTTGTAGGTAAACTTCATATTGGTGTATGCAGCCTTCGTCATATATATACATATATCACATTCTAACTTTCTGATGCGACATTCAAAGCATCGCCATGCAATATGACGAATTTGTCACAGAGGCAGAGCACAGAAGACATAAGAACAAACAAATTTAATTGATTATTTTCTCTTTGTAGTCCAATTTCGACGCTGTGAACATTTGAAAATGGATATTTTCTATACTGTAAATTTGTATGCAACAACGCATCACAGTTTCGGTTGGCATTATAATTAATTTCTTCCTTTTGGAGAAGGATAAAATGTACAGTCCTCTTCGTGAACCATGAAAAATGAAAGACCAGACTCTGACCTTTGAACAGCTCTCTAGATTCCGTAAGATTTTTGTTGTAATATGAGAAAAAGATAAAAACATAATTTGAGGGAAAATTAGAACTCAGTGACCTCGCCTTCATAACATGATACTGTTTCTGTAGCGTAACATCGTATGTGGTACATTGTGGTAGATGTCGATTACAAACGTGTATCAGTGACGCGTGGTTGCACACAATAGAAAATTTTTTCCCCAGGGTGCTATGTTGAACTGAATCCTCAAAAGAAAAACAGTTATTAACTCAAATATGTGGTCTCTGTGTTTTTGCCTCTGTACAAACATGAGTTGCATTACATGGATATTCGAATTAAAGAATCACATAGTGTTATGAAACCATACAAAAATCAAAACGATAAATACGATCCTAATAAAGTGGAAAGAAAAATAATACCAATTTACTTCTAAGGCAAAATTTAAAACGAAAAAACATGTTAACGTCACCTACAGAGAATCATGAATCATGAAATAAATGATTCAGATTTTTGCAGTACACCTTCATTACCTTGAAATCTCAGTATAATCTATACAAAAGCAAATTTGTTCAAAAAAAGTGAAAACAGTATGTTTTCCATTTTGAAATTCAATATGGGTGACACAGACGGTTGGAAACACACCAGATATCATGTGAATAAATTCTGTTATCTATAAAATTCATCTCTGCACATATCAACCTACTTTATTGTACTCTGTTACTCAAGAAATTATCACAATATTTTCATTCAGGTTATCTTACTCAAGAAATGATCACAATATTTTCATTCAGGTTATCTATGAACTGTACGACTGTCACAGTACTGCTACCTATAACGAATAGACTGAAATACTGAGAGGTTCGAAAAACTATAATTATTAAGATGTGCGCTTTTGATGGTGAACTAAACACCAGATGATTCCAACAATTAAAATAAACGCTTTGGAACACGAAGAAACCGCCGATTACCATCCCTTCAGATGAACGCTTTGGAACACGAGGAAACCGGCCGATTAACATCCTTTGGAAAACGTAATTGACCATCACTTACGATGAACAGTTTGCAATGGTATTATTGCTTTGTATAATACGTAACAATTTTGTAAAAAAAAATGTGTTGCACCTCATCATATTCATGTTGATTTTTAAAGATGTTCACATATTTGTGTATACTTTCTTTGTCTTCCTAATCAATAAATTATTACATAATATGGTATTTACAAAATATTGTACGTGACAAGTCCTTGAAGATGACATGTTTCGAATTGTAGTATTGGGATAACATGCGTTTCGTTTTTGTTTTTTTTTTAAGTTATTTTTTAAACTAATATTTCGGAGAGATGCTTCAAAATTTTCCTTTACTTCTCAGTCTTAAGCTATTACGTTTTATGTTTTGTTACTCTTTCTGCATGCTATTTAATTGTTATACATTTTTTGTACTGCTGTGTTGATATTTAACAAGAGTTTAAAAGTTATGAGTAAATAAACATACCGCCATCTCGTGTGTCCTTCTGCGTTTATATCAAACCACGTTTTTGATATGGCATGTTTATTATGTATATCGATGTTTGATTAGTAAATGGCAGTTGAGTTAAAATTATAAATGAGATTGCAGTATATCTACACTTTACATGATAAGTATTTTAGTTTCAAGTCGCTGTTAACGGAAAACAATGTTTATATCGGCCACCGTGTTCGAATGGTTTCACCGAACCCATTATTCTTATTACGATATTCTTTCTTTGTAACAATGGTATTTATAAAAGCAACACGAACTTTGATGGTTTGTAACATGAGAACCGTAAGAGATATCTGCACCAATCTTGCTGCTCTATAAAGGCTCTACATTGATATTTTTGATGCTTAACATTATCAATTTACTCCATACAGAATATTCCATAAATTTATAAATGGCAGAAGTCAACGTTAAAAATTTTCCAGAATACTATTTTATTTTGGGAGAAAAATATGTAAAATATTGTCAGAGAGTCATAATTAGATGTCTGATGACTAAACCTCGGATATTAGGTTTTTTTCCTTTGAAGGTAAAAAAGAAATAACAAATTATGTCAGCGGTTCATTAAAAAACACAACAACAAACGAAGTTGACTAGTGACTAAAATAACCTATTTTGCTTGTTAGAACCTATTTTAGGTTTATGTGCCTAAATCAAACCTTTTTTAGGTTTTTATGTATTTTTAAGGTTTTTAAGGATTTTTGTATCACACAGAGGTATTTTCTTGCTTTGGTACCGAAGACAGTGAATGATTAAAGTGTTCGAAACAAACGTTCTGTCAATTTCTTTTCCTCAAAGTCCATCATGTTTTTCAAAACTCTAAACCAATGGTTCCCAAAGTGTGCGCCGCGAAATGTTTCAATATATTGCATCAATGATATGATTGTTCGAAACATGTGCTTATTTAGTACTTTTACACAAAATATTTCTGAATTTGAAATATGTGTTTAATTTTTAAAACCCGCATCACATGGAACTGGATTTCCAGTAGGTATGCCCTGGTTGGCGCTGGACTGGGCACCAATTTGCTAGTTTTCGCCTCACAGGATACTTATCAGCGTACTTGTCGATATACTTTTGTTCCCATACGAGGGAAGTTGTAATGGCGGTCGCGTGAGAAGTAAACAATGTATCACTTCACATTTTTAAAAGCCGATAACTGTTCAACCGAGAGGAATAACGTTTCGTAAACAACGTTATTAGGTACAAAACAATGGCGCTGCTTAAATAAATACTTTACAACGTTTACTGTACACGTATTGAAGAATATTTTAGTTGTTTCAAATGTAAACACCGTGCACTCAGCAAAGATGGTGTAACTCAACTCGCCTTTCATGCTGTATACGTTATACATTGCTGGAGTAACACTCGGAAACCACAGACAAAAGCGTCCCTTTGCACACTCACAGATTATCTTCACATGGCGAAACTTTGCTCTGATTGGCTGTTCCACAGAATCCAGTCGAGGAAAGCAAGTAGGAATTAGAACATGTCCTATTACTTGAAATCAGTCAAGCAGTCAGCCAGGCGTCCATGATAGCTACCTAGAAAGTTAGTTCAGCGCCAACTAGTGCAATCCTACTAGAAATCCAGTACCGTGTGATAGGGGCTTAATTTAAGGCAAGCAACCTAACGACACTAACTGAGTGCTACAAGTATTAGACAAGCCTACATTCTGACTTGGGCGCCGCGGAAAGATTTTGAAACACTAAGGGCCCCGCGAAACAAAAAAGTTTGGAAACCCCTGCCCTAAACAAAGCAAAATGTCTGGCGCCACTGTTACCTGCACGATGTGCTTTGTGGTATCCATGCCTTGCAAAGTAACGTTTCAACATTCAAATTTGCACCACTGACTGTTTTTGTTGAAAGATCATGTTAAATGCGTAAGATGTTCCTCACAGAAAAAAGACGAAGTTTGACTGTGAATGACACGAAAAAAAATGTTATGTAGGAGAGAGTGGGGCAAGTGAGACCCGTTAAGAAAAGAAAGGTCATAGTGTGCACATTATTTATTTGAGAATAAAAACAAACTTTTACCAGGCTACACGTAAGAACAGTTATGAACATTTTTATCTAGTTCAAATACAAACAAATAATTAACTTCCCTGTTAAAAAATTGAAATAAGTAAAGTCTGCATGTGGACGCACTTGCCCCACCGGGTGGGGCAAATGAGACCAGATACAGAAATTGAACAATAAAACTTGGCAAATAACTTTCACCAGACAAACGTTCTAAATAACTTAAATCGTGTGTCCAGATTAATGGAATGTACTGGGGAGTCCTTCAGACAGCAAAATTAACTGGCAAAAGAATGAGTGGACATTTGCCAGAACGAAACATTTAGCACGCATACTGCTCACTACACATTTGGGCATTGTTGTTAAAATTAAGAAGAAATAACCTACCAGTGAATCAGTGAAACTTTTAACAAGTGCGACTGTCTAAGATTCTAGGTGTACGCTCTTACCACACCCCACATGTTTTATTTACTTGACGCCTGTATGCGAGTCTAATAATGCTACATTCACCGGATGCCAGTTTGAGGTTCATAAATATATATTTATGCAATAAATATATTACAAGTGTTAAAATGTATTGACAAAATTGAATGTAGACTTCTGTATACACCATAATCTTTATAAAGATAACACCGAATATAAATATATACCTATAAAATCGTCAATTTTCAAGTGAGCGTAAAACTTCTTCGCACACAGCCTCTCCAGCTTCCATGACACCAACTAGCTTCTCGCGGAGTCAATTTCTATCATGGTCTACAATTTAGCTAGGATGGATGCACTTGTCCAACCTGTCTCACTTACCCCATCCTCCCATATTCAGGATGGTCACTCTAGTAACATGATAAAATTCAACTATACTTACTGGAATTCAAGGCGAAATTTGAAAAAAAATTCAATGGTGCAGGCAGATATTTTCTCTATTTCAACTTTACGTATTACCAATGTATCCAAAAATTGAAATCTTGATTTTAACGGTTGTACCTAATCAATATTTGTCATGAATTTTGAACCATTTTACATATTTTGGAACCTACTTCAGGCTTTTTGTTAGCCTAATTTTAGATTTTTAGAATCCATTTTAAGATTTTTAGAACTTATTTCAGGATTTTCAGAAACTATTTTTAGAGCCTATTTTAGAAACCTAAAAGCACTCTTGTTGGAACCTTAAAATCCAAAGTCCACTGATGACCGATGCCATATGAGTATGTAATTTGTAATCAATATTGGTCACGTGCAACATTTGATGGATTTCAGATTGAGGATTATATGGGCTAAGTTAGAAAGTGCCATTTTAGGGTCACATCACCTTAGCTGGCAACACTAGCAGATCGAAATGTTATCAACAGATGCAAGCAGAAAGTACCTAAATATTAGTAGCATATTTACATGAAGAATCATGGATTATAATTTTACACCGAAATTTGTCTTGTAACTGCAAAATTTTCTGCACCTGACAACTCTGTCGATACTCCCAGTCGCTTGATTGAAATGGCAAGAAACTGCAATTGAAATATATATATATATATATATATATATATATATATTGATATTAGTTTTGGAGAGGGGTAAAGTGTGGCAAAGTTTATTTCAGGTCCACTCTGTGTTCACGTAAGACTAAGATTAATAAGGATTTCAATAAAAAATATATTAGCTTGAACTTAACATCATCAGAAAATGTAAATTTTAGGTGTAATGTTCACGTAAGTGTCCTATTCAAGATGTTCCGGATTCTATTTCAGGTTCTGGCACATTTAAGTGTTCAGTCCTGATTAACCAATTTGTTCTAAATTTGGTTTTATTTTTTGTCTGTAAAGATATAGGCCTATTACAGTAGGTGGCTGCGGAAGGATTCCACATAAAGTTACAGAACACTTCATGTCCATTTGGAAATAATTATCTTGTCTTTTCATAGTACATAGTCATGCCTTTTTTTTGGCGCTAAATCCACCAGTTCACCCAGACAACGTTTTTTTGCAAAATAATCGGTCGCATGTACTGTGGTACTAACATATCGCCTAAGATGACGTACTACACGTACCCTTTCAGTGGAGAAACACAAACTATATAATATTGAAAATGATCACGGAGAGCGAGTTTTCGATTTCAGTCTGATTACGTTCCTTTGCAGGTTCCACATAATGAATTTTCACAGTTTTAGATAATATAATAATGTAGTGAACACGACGTAATATGCCTTTCAAACGTTCAAGCAAAACAAAAAAGTCACTCACTATAGCCTGACAAGTTAAGTCCCGATATGCGCAGATCGCTGCGGAGCACTTCCTATTACGTCATCCTCCCCACCACTCTTCTACTCACTGGTCTGGCGTTGAGAGTACCAGTGGTGCCAACTCAGCAAAATTAAGCTAAAACAAATATGACAAACAATTTTCACTGTTTAGCGTGACGGTGCATGCAGGCTCCTATTATATCAGTGGTTCATTTCATTTAATCCGGTTTTTGAAAATGCGTGCGGTGCACCGATCGTAAACTGTAGTATTATGCACGTGCGTTAAGGTTTATAACGAAGAGAAACTACAGGGCGAATGACTTCATTTTCTGAATGCGACATCGAGCAGTGGCCAGTTTTTTTTTTTTTTTTTTTTTTTTTAACTAGTGGGGTGGTGGTTCGTTTCTTTATCCTCTACAACAATCACCACGAGAAAGCAATCTGATAACACGCTTGCCTGAGTTCTTTTCTAAAGCATTGAAATGTTCATGCTCTTTGCTCTTGGCTGCAAGATTCTTACTTTGAAAGAGATGGACTTATGGACGAGCGTGTAGATGAACTGAATTAGACTTGGTGAAGCCGATTGAGACACGGACACAGATTCATCGTTAGACACAGTGGGAGTGGGAGTGGGAGAGTGAAACTGAAGAAGGAGAACTGGAAAACATTTAGAAGGTGAGCTCAGTTCTATCGTTTATATATTTTTCATTTTTCTATCGTTTTATTTCATACATTTCATATGCTGGTAAGAAATATCCATAATATAACTTAATTCATTTAAGGTTTAAAGGGAAAATATCAAAATGTATTTAGAATTTAGCGTAATGAATAGGTAGCGTAGGTGACGGGATACTAATTCATGCCTTTCATATTCAAATTTCGTTGAAAATTCTCAGACAATTCCGCTCCCTCCAGGTTGTAACACTGCGAACGAACGTCGCCGCAGACAATGGAGTGGGGAAATGTGATGTGAGGTGCGCAAACAATGGATTTCAGCGTCTTGTTTTTAAACTTGTCAAGTTATATCAGCCCATAGTGAGGGTATCGCTATCTTGTAGCTACATATTAACGTGTGGATAATTCTGAATTTGCGACTTTTAAATAATGCTAAATACCCTCTACAAGTGCTTTCAAAGTCACTAATAATAGAACCTCAAATAGCTACTAGTCAGGTGATTATTAAGTTAGTCGCCTTGTAACCCAAGGGTTCCGGGATTGATTTGATCCCATTTTAAACTGTCTCGATTAGCCTATCGGTGCATAAAGTAGACTTAAAACAATTTTTCAAATTCAAATTCTATTCTATACTCCATGAGGCCTTAAAAAGATCGCTTCGCGGGCTTGCAGCAGACGACAATATGGGGGTGTGTCTGCGAGAACCAACCAGGTCTGCGAATGAGCGACCCAGGTTGCCACAGCTAGCTAGCTGCACCCTTGGAAGGGTGAGTGACCTCTGCCTCTTGCTACCTCGGCCTGTTTGTTCGGCTGAGGAGCAGACGACACGAGAGTATCGGCAATACTGTGCGAGCGACGTCTGCTGTTAGCCCGCGAAGCGCACTTTCTAAGGCCTCCTGAAGTATAGTCAGTAAGAATGTGAATAACTGATAGTGTCTTGACTTATAAATGTAGATCACTGTACTTCGCTTTTCTGACACTTCTGGCTATTCGCAACGATCAGGATGAATGGTAATAAGTTGGCCTCGGAAGTTGAGGAAAAATCCTATAATATATGTTCATTTTGGGTCATTGTAGGCTAGAAAAAGATGGGTTTTATTTGTCCTTTTTTGCCATTTTCAGCGTCTTTGGGCTTATTGGTCCTTTTTTAGCCTTTTTTTAGATCTTAACGGCTTTTTTTGCAACTTCACCTTCTTTCGACTACGTTCTTACTGCACATTCTCAATTCGAATCATCAGTTCATCACCTCTTAAACATCCTTTCTGTTGTAAAGAAATAAAAAAAGAAAGAAAGAAATACATTTGAACCATCCCTGAAACGAGAGAAAAACATTTTTGGATTGAAAGAAGATGCATTTTATTCGTATAGTTTTTTTTCGCACTGTGTGTTCCATAACACCAGAATTTTTTTATTATTTTTATTCATTAAATATGAGATTAAAACTGAAGTTATTAATTAATTTATACACATTTATACGTCCTTTTTCCGTTTTAGGTCTTTTATAGGTATTTTTTTGCCAATTTATAGGTCCTCAACTTCCGAGCACTAGTAATAAGATAAAACGGCTGAAGGGACAATCAAAAACGTTTATGGACGACACAACGCGGGCTTCGCAGACGATGATACTGGCCGTGAGGCCGGACTAGAGACACTCGATAGTCTGCAAATAGCAGTACAGGGTGTGTTATTTTTATACGTGTATGGGAGGTTGACATTTTATTGGTTGACAAAGGGCCATTTCCTACACCCCAACTGTGTCAACTGCCTTATAGGTCACTTATTGCGACAATATAGCCCAACAAAGTCATGGGCCTCCCGGATAGCATAGTCATAAACGCTGTAGACTTGTAATCGTGGGTTCCGGGTTATTTTCCCAGTCAGGTACATGATGGAACCGCCGGCCCCTGTGGCGGAGTGGTTAGCACATCGCGCTACGACGCCAGGGGTCCCGGGTTTGAATCCTGGCCTGGGCATGGATATTTGTGAGTGTCCATTCATGAATTTCATCATATCATCACTCATCCCCATCTTCGTGAATTAGCCAAAAGTGGCACAAAAGGAGAAGTAAAATAAAGCAAATCATATCATATCACATGGTGGAACCGATCCCAATATAAACTGCCACCTCTACATGAATAAAGCGTATTTAAAACAAACAAAAAACATACATCCTATTTACTTTTACGTTATTTACTTAACATTCACTGTGTAGAACAGGACTTGGCAACTCTGCTTATTTGCGAGAGAGGTCTCTCGTATGCACGTGTGTGCTGCAGAGCGATCAGCGTTGTAAGAGGGGCGGAAAAAAGTGAAGGAGGCTTCGTCGGTCTCGTTCGTGCAGAGTGAAACCTGTGGGGCATTGTAATCGTGGTTGATTGATTTACTGATTTTGTATTTTAAGTCAACTAATGCACAGTAAGGCTAATTGGGACTGGGCCTACAGTTTAAATTTGAGATCCGAACCACCGGGTATCGAACCCGGGACCCCTTGATTACAAGGCTCCATCAGGGAGGCGTTGTAATCATGACAGAAGAAAGATGGAGTGGTTTCGTCTTCCCCCACGGAGCACTTGCTACCCTCCGCAAATGCAAGAAAGTTGCTCAAGCCTAATGCAAAGCAAAAAATTAAATGTATTTATGCTAAGTGGGCAGCGATGGAAAAACTCATGTAAAAGGTGGCTTTGCATGGCCCAAATTGAAAAAGATAGTGTTGCACCCACAACACTCATTCTATATCTGAATATTTCCTACGTACGTTTGTATAATCAATTTTTTTGCAGCATGGCACAGAGTAAGGAAAAACCATTTACTAATACTCTGCTAATCTATTAATATTTCCCTATATTTAATGTTCCTTATTATCCCTATAATCCATGCATATTATTCCGATTTTTTTTACTGGTCGAACACCTCCATGTTCTTTTCATTAGACAATTGCAGATATTCTTCTTCACTGGAGACGAAAACAGAGGTTGGTGTACACCATTTTGCCATAAGTATATATACAATATTGACCAGTTTCTGAGAATTTCCTGTACAATATGTAAAAGCATGTTGCATCGCCAACTCATTATTATAATTTAGAAGTGAAAGAAGGTAGGGGTGACTTTCAAACTTTGATCCCTTTAAGTTCATCTCCAGAAGTTTTTGATCGCCCCTCGTAAGTTGATGTGTAGCTCGATTGTTGCAAGCAATCTAAGATGCACTTTATATTGCAACAGAAACTCTTAAAACCCTTGAAAATTCATTAGCGGAAAGGCTTATCCCTCACCTACTGTTGTATGTGTAGTCGGAGAAATAAGCACTAAAGGAGAACTTCAAATTTTAATCAATGTATTTGTTAAGGATAATAAAAAAGAAAGTTACTTTGGAGGACTTTGTAATAAAAACTGAGACAAACCACTTCATTTCGAAATCTTGTTTCCGAAATTATTTTTTTTTTGCAATGGATTCTTTTACATTTACTCTGCTTATTGTTTCTTTTCTCTTAATATGGCATGCATTTTGCAATATCTGCAATATGAAAATCAAATCGAAACAGCTCCATCTTCCGTCAGCATTAACATAACATATAACTTGCAGCATTGCGAGTTGCCTGACTATAATGATCATTTCACACTTTAGTAACAAAGGACATGTCAGCTATATTGCACAGCAGGTATCCTACCATTCGAAAACAAATCTTAAGATGAAATTCGATCGTTCACACAAGAGTAACACGTCACGCTGCATGTTGATTGCCGCTTTGATGTCTTTCGCAGTGTCCGATTATTTTCTGAACATCTCCAGCTGACTGTCCGAGTCTGGCTAGCCTATCAACAGCGAAGAGCCTGAGCAACGGTGTTAGCTATTGGTGCTAGGTTGAGATGACGTCAGCGGCTCGCTTGTTGATTGGCGGCAAAAGGGAGATGTAACTCGCTCCTAAGCTGCAAATGCAGAACAGCATGCGTTGTGTAACCTTGGGTTCTTTGTAGCGCATGCGCAGTGAAAGATCTTCACACGCAGGACGGGGAGGAACTAGTGTCGTGCGTGTAGTTTGTGGTGGGGAGTCCTCCTAATTCATGTGTCACTCACTGCTGCAACGTTGTTGCATCCATTGCCTTCAAGAACGCTGAAAAACTCGAAAACATAAGCGTAGGTTGATATGAGATCAGATTTACCACTTTCAAGTTCTCCTTTATAGGCTTCAATATAGGAATTTTCCATTTCTTTCCTGGAAAGGTACTGTACGACATTTCCTCCTAGAGAAATATACGTGCAGTAATTTTGTACTTTTTGGCAAGCATATACATAAAAGATTGATATCATATGCCCGGAATTGAACAGGGTGCAAAAGATGACAAAGAGTCACCCCTGCGCTATGTCCGAATTTTGGCATCCAGAGAAATATATGAAGTTTCTTCAAGAGCCTGCCACTTCCGGTTGGGCAGTGACGGTGGAAAAAGGGTCAAGTTGGTCGGTTCGGCCTCAACACGGTCGACTAGTTGTTTCTCTTTTCGTATGATATTCAAAGGGAGTTTTGCATGTCACCGTGACAAAACATAATTTCTTCTCCTTTCCCTCCTATCCCCACTCATTTTTTTCGGGTACCATTATTTTTTTTCACTTTGATTTTCTGCCACATTTCGATAATCGCACAGATGGAATTTGAAAAGCGACAAGGTGAAATAGATGAAATGACAATCACAAATACACATGGACAGGACACAGGACAAACCCCACAGAAGATTATGCAGGTAACCAGACGTCCCGTAGAGTCCCTTCGTTTGAGCGTCTGTCCAGATTTCTTTTAAACATAATACGGTACGCCAAGGTGCCCCCTTTTTGTGACAAGCACCTATTAGCAAAGAATTACTGCAACAATACACCTTCTCTACTATTAGAGGAAACGGTCTAAATATGGGCCCCCCTTTTTTTGTTGTCATTTTCGGAGGAAAAAAAATAATATATCAAGCACCTGCCTTTAAAATGCATATCTATGAAATATATACTTAAATGCAATAGCATGCTAAAGTATAGGTCTCCATAATTATTTTTTTTAAAAAAAAAGCAATTTCCAAAAAATGGTAAAATTATGTATTTCAAAATTGTGGTCTAAATATGGGCTACTAGTGGAAATATCACAAAAACAATTAAAATTATAAAATTCATATTTATGAATAATCTGTTGTTTTGAAAACCACGCGGAATGGGAAAAATCGAAATTGAGGAAAAACATCCAAATATTTGTTGAAAATGTGATGTCAACATTACACCTCATGTTATAGCTCTTATTTAGACCATCACGCTATTTTTCTTCTTCAATTTATTTTCGCTCTCTGTGGCACGTATTTCACAAACAATCATGGCATTACAAAAGCGCACATTTGTTTTATGTACCGCTAATACCATAACCTATACAAAGCAGATGAGAATTCAGAAAACGCTGAGTTAAAACATACCTGCAAAAAGTTTTCGGAGGTCGCAATTCTATAACAGGGTCCTAGGCCGAAACTAACCACCACTTTATCTTGCGAATTGGTGCCGAAATCTTTGTCCTTGACAGATAACCAGTTTCAATAACTTCTGCCAGGCTGCAGCACCCGGGAGCGCTGATAACTACAAAACCCATATTTAAACCTTCGCCCATATTTAGACCTTCTCCTCTACTATGAACTGTTGGACAGAACTGTTGACAAGATCGCTCTTCCAGTACAAACTTCAAAAGGTTTGTTGATTAAAAAGGTGAACTTTAATCACACGCGTGTGCAAACTTTTAGAAAATGTAATTTGTACTGAAGAAGATCCATTCAAGGGCAAAATATGTCAATGAATGACTTCCAATTCTAAAAGAGTTGAAGTGCAGCACATATGTAAGTTAATTACACAATATTTATATAATTACTTAATTAGTTTTCAAACGTAAGTACTTATGACGAAACAGTTCTTATATGAAAATGTGTACATTTTGCCTTCCCGGTTCGTCCCTTTTTCCTTCAGGAAAATATGAAAAATGTCCCGTTTTGTTGTTTTAAAAATCTGAGCACCTTAGATTTTAGTGGCGGTGATTCAGGCGCCAGAGCCTCGTTAGTTTGCATGAACAAGAACGCAGTGCAGGCTGTACGTGGAAGAGAGATTGACAAATGAGTGTCTTCATCCAAGTTCGTCACTTACACCCCTTTTCTGTTGCCATTTTCACGTGATTTTTAGTCGTACTCTCATACAACAACAAAACGAGATAATACATCACTTCCAAAAAAAGGGGGAGGGTAAATTTCGTTCTAATGGCAAGCTATGACTAATTCCTCAAAGATAGAATAATGCATCAATATTTTTGAATTAAAAATTTCACAGAAACGAAATAAAAAGCTTAAAATGAAATATTTAGTGGCAGTTTAACATCAAAGAGAATGGTGTTCTAAAGCTTTTCCTGGATACCAATGAGGAAGTTACTTTGTTGCATTATCGACCATGTGTGTGTATTGTGCAGCCTTCCAAATTATCCGCTACGACGCCAGGGGTCCCGGATTCGAATCCTGACCTGGGTATGGATGTTTGTGCGTCCATTCATCAATTTCATCATGTCATCACTCATCCCCATCTTCGCGAATTAGCCAAATGTGGCACAAAAGATCAATCAATCCAAATTATCGACAGATAACTATCCTCTCATCTTCAGAAACTGAAGGGCAGTAGATGCATTGTTGATTTTTTAAGGAAATTCATTGTCGACCTAAAGCGCATTCCACATGAAGGAAAATATCCCACGCCATAGGGAAATTCAGGAAGAAATTTAGGGCAAAAAGACAATTTAAGGGAAAATATAAATTGCAAGGAAATTTTGTAATACTTGACTCGCACACTAAGTTTTAAGCTCATTTTAGTGTAAAATGCAATTTTAATTTTTCATCGTAGGCCTCCTGATGGCTTAGTGGTAACTTCGTCGCTTTTCAATCAAGGAGTACTGGATTCGATACCCGGTGGAGGCCTATAGCGGTTCTGATACCACTTTAAACTGCATATACAGTCCAGCATAAAATGGACGTAAAAATCAAAACTACTTTTTTTGATCATGTCATTTTTCATTTTCGAAAAACGAAGCACAATGGAAAAAATAAAATGGTAGAACTATTAATGCTTTTTCATCAGTGGCGGCAATTACGGGAGGGGGCAGTTACCCAATTAAAACTTTTTTGCCTTTAATTATGGCTTCCTAATGCTAAGCCTTGTCTACCAAGAAAAATTAAACTGTCATTGCCCCCCAGTTTTGGACCCCACTCTCCGTTATTGTAAGAAGAGAGGATACACGTAACATATATGAAATTTCACATTTCGTATATTTCTCGCCACAAGCGTACGCAGGATCTTTTGGGCATGGGGCTCGAATTGTAAAAGTGGATGTTAAATAGTTGTATTCTAGAGGGGGGGGGGTACACTGTAAAAATATTTTGTAATATCATTTTTATTCTTACTTTTAAAAGTTGTTCAAAGACAAATGGTACTCAGGGGTCACTTTAAGAAGGGGTTGCAATAACCATTTGGTTTTCCAGAGTTCCTTATTGGCTTTCAATTGAAAAGTTTGAATTTTCTCAAAATTTCTGGAAGGGCTGTAGCCCCATCAGCGCTCTGTATACGCCAGTGTTGCCAGCTCAGTTGTAGGACTCGTTAACTACACTCTGTCCAACGTATCTAGGGAGCGGGCTAACGAAAGCAAGTCTCTGCGCAAGTAGTGACTCCGGAGGACTGACTACTGAAGGCATGCGAGGGAACGGGATTGCGGGGAGGGGGTTTGCAGTTACCAGCCTTTCCAGCAGCTTGTACTGCTTCGCTCCGCCCACTCACTATCTACCCTTCTTGCGCGGCCTTGCTATAGAGATACCCGGACAGAGTATAGTGGAATTAAGACCTCAAACTCACAACCGAAGTTGCCTATTAGCCAAAAGTGTCAGAAAAACGTCGACACCAAATAATAAAAATACAAATATTTCGTATAATTTTCGCAAAATGTACAATTAGGTATCAATAATTTTAATTACTTCTCATACCGTTCTCTCGTCATCAATTCAAGAAATTCTAATATTTCCGCCAGTTGATGTTTTTTGAGTAAATGGAAAAAATACGTAATTACACATCTACTATTAATAGTAAAATTAATAGGTAAAATATTAATAAATTTTTGTATTCGCTGTTTTTTTAAAATAATCCTAAGATGACGGAAAATCAAGGCCTGTCGATTATGTGCTGCACTTGATCTTTAGAGATGAGAGTTACATGAGCTCCCGAAAGCTCGTTGAATAATTCATCAACAAAAATGAACTGCAAACAACTTACCCCTTTTTGTATGAAGGCTGTTCGTTCACTGTCTACAGCTATGTACACTTACCTGTGAAAAGGAAACAGAAATTAATTAATAAATAATAAATAATCACAATTGTCGCATAGATTATCAAGTCGCGTCATTCCTCACCGCCACTAACTAAAATCTATGACCGTGTCGTCGCCACCATCCCTTGCCGCGACGATAAAAGGAAGCCAATTAATTTCTAAAAAAAAAAAGTATGGGAACAATGGAATGCGATTTCATTGCTTATGGGTTTGATCCTGAAACCTCTGCAGTTGTAGTGAATTTCGCTGGCCACTCCGCCACAGGGATTGGTTTGTTCATTTGTTTCTTTACTTGAATTGCTTTTCTTAGGTCCACTTTATGTACAGATAGGCTAATCGGTACTGGACCTACCGTTTAAAGTGGAATCTGAACCGCTGTACAGTGGGATCCATGAGTATTACCGTGCAAATTGTCCATCGCCATGTTCGTGCACTTTATTTGACCCAGTAAGAGCTTCAAGAATTGAAAGAAAACTCAAAACAAGCTGTTGACAACTTCTGCACCATCATACATAAAAATCCATCGCTTAAAAACACGCAGGATGTAAGAGAAAAATTAATGAAAATAGTCATGGACAATTTGCACGGTAATACTCATGGATCCCACTGTACAACGTGCCTCCATCGGGACCCTTTGATAACAAGGCGGCGACGAGACAGTAATTGGGATTGTTTAGAATGGGGTAATTTTACGTCGCTTTTCTGCGACTTTTGGCTAATAACAAGGATGATATTGCTTCAAATTGTTAATCCTGTTGAAAGCTAGTGGCAAAGTAACTTACCTTCAAAAGTAAGTTCGTGAGAGCTATTCGAAATAGAAATCCTTAAAGCCCCGTACCAGCTAACTGTAGACCAGGTTAACGAGAACAAAAGTCTGCGCAAGTAGTGACGCGAGACGGCTCCACCAATAAACAGTGAGGAACGGGATTGCGTAATGGACGACTGGAGTTGAGTCGAATTACTTTCGGAACATCTCCAGCGGACTGCGCGAGTCTGTCTAGCGAGCCTAGTGGGTGTGTAGAACCTGAGCAAGGGGCTTAGCGATAGGTTCTGGGTTGAGATAACGTCAGCAGCTCGCTTGGTTAATTGGCTGCTTCGAGAGTTGTGACTCGTTCCGAAGCTTCAAAAGCATAACTGCCAAAGATGTTATGGAAATAATCTCCCTCTACCCGCTTTTCCTGCTTCACTCTGCATGCGTTGCAAACTTTTGAAAAGGATAATACCGTACGCACATGGCAAACGGACCGTATTTTTGTCTCCAGGTCAGTACGATTGATTTGAGAATTTCTTAGGGAAATATTAGGGATAAAACTGCAAGAGCAAATTTTGACAAGCCGTGCATTTAGCGTAAGGTCTGGACAGTACGTCCCTACATGCCATGAAATTTCCGTACAAATAGGGTCAGGACCGTTTGGTTCGCAACACTGCGCTTTCATCATTCGATTTCCCTCCTCCTCCTCTGCCGCTATGCGCGTCCCTGCTCTACAGTTAGCTGGGACAGGGTATACTTGCAATGTAGAAATAAGAAATGTGGACTTGTGTCCACGTCTTGTCAGGATTAAGACAGCAAACGTAAAATGTTAATTTGCAGCAGCTGGACTCTGGAAGTGCCTTCAGCAAAGTGTGAAGGATAAAAAAGAAGCTACCACACATTTACCCATATTGGAACAAACACCGTTCTGTTCATCTCCAAGAAAACCGAGATTAAGAATGAAGATAGTGGCCGCAAAGTTAAATTGAATACTTCGTTTCCTTAAAAGTTAACTAAAGCCTTGTCTGAGAACTTTCCATCTCCTGTAAACCACGTGCAAAGAAAGTGTTGTCATCTAAATAATTAATAAACACCTAAATAACGGATTTATCACGCACCCAGAATACGAATTCAACGTACTCAGCCGCCTAGTTATAAAATATTCCTCCAAATATAGTTTAGAGCTTGCCTAACGACTTAGTAACTCACGACGAGCAGTACAGCCATAACTTAACTAATAACTAGGGAATGGATTTTAAGGTGCAGTTCCTTTCCAGAAATATAGCTGTTTTCAAACCGATCGTTTGAGATATGTATTTTACGACATGAAATCAAGTAAAAACGAACACACTTTGTTACACCATTTCATGAGATTAGAACATTTATCCCATTTTAACCCCTCTTTCATGCTTCAGCACTTTTTCCTTCCATTTCTTTAATATGTTGTTAAACAATTGGACAAAAAAATAAATAATTTTCACTTTTCTTTAGCAGCTACATATAATTCTATAGTCTCACTTTGTAGAGCAGAACGGGAGATATAAAATGGTGTAATATAATCATTGCAGCCCCAATAGTTCACAAGATAATGTAGCAAAACCCGCGAGAGAAAACACAAACTTTAACAAAACCTATTGGGCAGAACCACAGTTCTCTTTACGGTCCGCGCGCATTATATAACCATAGTTCTCTAAGCGGTCCGCGCGCATTATATACAGAAGGCGCAGAAAAAGAGAGCATTGAATAAAGACATTTTATCAGAACCATTTTTCCCCCTTTCCATAAAATCCTTTCCCTACTAATAACATAGCAAGATATTTTAATTTCAAGAAGAGATGCAGAACAGAAAACACGAGAGAAAATGATACAATGAGACAGAGAGAGACAAAAATAGAGACGCAAAAGTAAGAAAGAGAGAGAGAGAAGGAAACAGTGAGAAGATGAGAGAGAGAAACAGAATGAAAAGAGGGAATGAAAAACAACTATTTAAAAAAGCGCCTGCTTTCACAGACAAATGTTAACTTTTTAATTTCCTGTGACTGTTTTGGTAAGTTTGTCAGTGATACCCTTCAGCCCCAACTCTTTTGATGCTCCGTGTCAGTGGTAGTTGACAGAAGTCGCCCACGTGTTTCAATTGCCAAAGGGCATCTCGATGTTGACAGCTGAGAGTGAGAGAGTTAATCGACCCGAGCTACATTTTTGATGGAAACAACTCTCGCCTCTCAGGGTGTAATGCGATATTCATTTTGCGCTATTCTCTCTTAATGGTTGGCTTTCCACACTTTTGTGGCACAAATTTTGTCGTTTTAGTTTGAGTTATTGTTTTAAATGCACTTTATGCACAGAAGGCTAATCGGAACTGGACCTACATTGGGATTCGAACCACTAGGTGCCTCCACCGGGTATCGAACCCGGGACCCCTTGATTATTCATCGTTTTATACGTTCATAAAATGTTGATGAGGATGAATGATAAACTGATGAAGACCAACTAACTAATTCTCTAGCCTTCCTAAACCCGAAAGTTTGTGGCTGCAGCAACACAAGCATTCCGTCTGTCCCTATCCTGGGCAAGATCAATCCAATCCTTTCCATCCATACCGATTTCCTTTAGGTCCATCTCAACGTACCCCTCCGTCTTCGTATTGGCCTTCCCATAGGTCTCTTACCATCAGGTATCCCAACAAGAAACCTTGTAAACTCTTCTTTCCTCTCCCATTCGTGCCACATGGCTTCATTTAATTAATCTAATAATATATGGGCAGGAACACACATTGAGTAGTTCTACATTACGTAACATTGTCCACTCACCTGTCTTCTCATCCCTTTTATGTCCTAATACTTTCCTGAGGATTTTATTTTCAAAGACTCTTAATTTATGTTCCTCTTTCAATGTAGAACCACAGTTTATCTGTGGTAGAACTGATGAAAAGGATAACTGAATAAATACTAACAAGAAAGGACCCATGTGATTGTCGCTGATTTGTAGAAGATCAGTTTGATTGTGTTGTAGATTTTAAGGAGAGACGTGTGCTCAATTTGACATGCTATGGCTATAAATGGTGAAAGGAGGGTGTGTACATAGAGAGAGCACTGATATTGGGGGAAGAAAAGAGAGATGCGGAACAGATCCTATTAGGGAGCATTCAGACCGGAGCGACATGAGCACCTTCAGTTTTAAGAAAGCCTTCATCGCGCATGCGCGTACAACAGACCAAGGCGATACGATGCACGCTATTGAGGCCCAGTCCCAGCAGCTTGTACATCTTGTCGTGTCGCTTCGGTATGAAAGGCTGTATTTATTTATGAAAGTTTGTTACCAAGATTTGATTTAATTTTTATTATTTAGCGTCGTTTTATTCCACTTTTGGCTAATCGCGACGATGGGGATGAGAGATGATAGGATGAAATTGATGGACACACATAAAGAACGCCACGTTCAGGTCGGGACGCATATTTCATAAATGAACATGGAATTCGCAGCCGAAAAAGCTTCAACCTGTCACAAGGGAGCATAGGCGTAGCTAGAACTTTATATTTGGGTGTGCACAAAGAAAAAAAATGAGGTCTTGTACCTTTTTAATAGCATATTTTGCAACACAATCACTTGGCTCTTTAACTGCACTGATGTTTTTCAAGGAATATAAATTCGCTAAATGACAGTGTTGAAAATTTCTGAATATATGTAGTAGAAAAAAATCAAATTGCATAGAAATTACACGCACACAAAATGTTCATAAATGTTACAAACAAATACATCAAAATACACGTCATCTATAACAAGAGACGTCTGTCAAAAGGTACAATGTTCTTAAACTCATCAATAACTTCATTTACATCAATAGACTATAAGCTTTTTCCTGTTCCACAAATAGCAAGAGCAGGGCTTCCAATCTATCCTGCTTCTGAGTTGCTCTTAATTTAGTTTTAACTTGGGTAAGCTTGGAAGAGCTTTCTCACACGTGCAGCTTGTGACAGGTATAAAAGAAAAGCGCTGCAGTACAGAGTAGAATGCAGTAAATATCTTCCTTCTCCAATGACATCAAAAAATCGAAAATCTATAGACACTCGTTTCATCAGCGATAATGTACACGTTTGTACCAAGTAATGGCAATTTCAACTTTTTACAAACTGCGGCTTATTTTCTCTCTTATTGAAATATCTGTCTTTAATTCTCTTCGATAAAGCAGCCCATTAGGGTGTGCCTAGGCACACCCGGCACACCCCGTAGCTACGCCAATGCAAGGGAGAAACATGCTGACGTCATTTGTTGCAAGTGCAAGGAGAGAGGAGGTTCTTCAAAGTCGTGTTCAGCTCCTCGAAGCCACATTTCTTTCTTTCACACGTCACGTGTTACATCTACATAATAGCAATCGAAAGTGTTTCAATGTGAGTCAAATCACAGCTCAGTTGATTACTGTAATGGAAAAAAAAAACACTTTTAATTCGCATGTTACATGTGACCCCTGACAAGAACTCGATGTAAACCATCATATCACTGAACCTTCTTGACAATGACTCTGATATCAGTGGAAAGAATATTGCCTTAGGGGTAGCTCTTGTTAAGAAACCAATTTCTGAAACTTTCTTCTGGGGGCCTCGTAGCACCCAGCTGTTTGTCTGTTGTGGCTGGGGGCTTTACACACGTTGTCATTACTTAATAGCTCATTTAGTTCCCTGTGCTTTTTGACTTCACTCACATGCAGAGGCAAGGTAAATAGAGATTAGGTAAAGCCATCCGAAGATTGCCGATCTTGCACGAACGCGTGACGTCACCAGAGAGGGAGTGAGCTCGGCTGAAGCAGACGGCTCCTAGCATTTATATGAGAGATTCAGAGAGCGAAAGTTTATTATTACTTTTAGGAGGGGGGAAATATTAATTGTCATCCTCCAAGATGGTATTGAGGCAAACTTTTAATGATTATTAATATAATTGAAAACGCGCTACTTTTAAAAGGGGGCAAAGTACATGTGAAAAAATGTATTTCGAAAATCCATATTCCTGAAACTTTCTGACCGATGCGCTACAAAGAAAGTTGCGTGTTCTCCTTTAGAATTTCGTCATTTTACAAATCGTAATATAATTTTAACAAAAACGTGGCATGCTAAAGAAGAATTAAAGAGTTTTAAAAAATAATTTATTAATAGACTTAGTTTATTTTACTTCGCTTGTCTGTTACATATGGCTAATCGCAAAGATGAGGATGCGTGATGATATGATGAAATTGGTGAAAGGAAAGTACACCCATGCCCGGGCGGGGATTCGAACCTGGGGACCCTTGGCATCGTAAAGCGTTGTGCTAGCCACTTCGCCACGGAGGTCAGCATTACAAGGACATAAACAGAAAATGGTATCTATGTTTTAATTTGCGAGAAACATTTGCGAGGAGGTTATTGAAGTAACAAATAATTATTACAAGACGTTGTGATGAAAATTATTAATATATCTGAAATATCGCGAGTTGACCTTGCAGTCTCTAAATGTACTTTTAGGGCTACGCAAAACCTTTACTCAAAATTGCTAGTGTAAATTTATAAGCTATTAAAATTTAAAACTTCCTGTTCGAAAAAATAAACTTCCAAGTCAAATTAATATTTCGTATAATATTTCGTGTGTGTGGCGGGGAAGGGGGGGGGGGTTGGCTGCGTGAGGTAACACAGTGGAATATGATTCACAATACTAAAATTAAAATAAATATGTGGGACGGCGCAATAGTAATGATGTAGGGGTAAATCATATTTTCCCGGGGCAATCATGTTTATTATTCCGTTACATACGACAGAAAAATGCATATTTTGGCTAAAAGAGCATTCATTCATTTATTTATTTTTGTCGTTTTACTGGGGGCAGATAAGAGAGAGAGAGAGAGAAATTGTCCCTGTAGTGTGGTCACTGCCTATAGCTATGCTGGAGAAGAATGCACCAATTAATACGCTATTAAATAAAACAGATACTTTTAAAACTTTTAATCAAATTATTTGTGAACTATGATTTAAATTTAGAGAGAACACATACCTGTTTAATTTAATTTGGATGAGTTAACTTCTGAAGCCTGCCATTTCCGAGCCTTCTTCCGGTGTAACTGCACTGCCCTTTGAGCCCTAGCTGCTGCGTTCAGGTGGCGGAACGAGCAGAATACTAATTAAAACAAATATGTGACATATATATATATATATATAAACAACGTGTTGAAGCTATTGACGGCGCCAAAGAAAAGACAGAAGAGAAAAATGAAGAGTGCAGTGATATTTTACGGGAAGCAGCAGGCACGTATCCAGGAATTCCTTTCCTATCTAGAGTACACAAAACAATTTCCTAAAGGAGGGGGAGGGCTCGAACCCCTGATCCCCACCTTGGATACGTGCCATTAACAATAATAGGGTTATAGAACATTCTCCGTCTTGTCTCGATAATTATTCCTTTCCTTAAATTATCGTCACATTATTCAAGAAGCCAAAAACCTACATTTTATCAGTGTAAAATGAAAAATTTCCTTGGGGAGCGGGTAGGGTCTCGAGCCACCTAATCTCTACCTTGGATACGCGCTATTAACAATAACAGGCTTATAGAACATTCTCCGTCTTGCCTAGATAATTATCTCTCTTAAATTATCACCATATTATCCAAGAAGCCAAAAACCTAATTTTATCTAGCGTAAACTGAACATTTTCTGAAGGGGGGCTTGAGCCCCCTGATTCCCACCTTGGATACGAGCTGTTACCAATAACAGGGTTATAGAATATTCTCCGTCTTGCCTTGACAATTATTTCTCTCCTTAAATTAACGTCTCATTATTTTATTTGACACCACAAGAAAGAAAAAATCTCATTTTATCTAGTGTAAACTGAAAACTTTCGGGGGGCTCGAGCCCCCTAAGCCCCTCCTTGGATACGTGCCTGGGAAGCAGTCACGTTTATTACACCCTTATATTTACATACAATATTAAAAAGTTCTGCTTTTAGATCTCGCACAATGCCTTTTTCACAAAAAAGGGCAATCCCGCACTTTTATATCAATCAAGCTGTGATATTTTAGATTTCTTCCGTTAGTTTTCTGATAATAGTTTTTACAGCTTTCCATAGCATTTAGGCATGATTTCAGTTGACAAGAACAAAATAATCTTATTTCAAAACATACAGCACAAAGAAATCCAAGGCGCTTAAGTTAAAACTCCCTTACATTGGAAGCCTGGAGAGAACAAAACAGGGGTTCCTTTGTAACACGATTTCTTGAAAACCATTTTACACATTTAAATCAACTTTGTGATAAATTGATTAGAAAGGATGAATCTTAATAGTAAAAATTGTAACTTTTCCCCTGCTACTATATTTTAGAAGATATTCGTTGTCAAATATCTCAATATTTGCATAAGGAACCAGCCTTTTCCGCGCCAAGCTTCTCGATGATGACGTCATGCATCCACGGACAACTGCGCATACGATCTGCGCCGCCGAACGAGCACCCCCTGATGCAGAGGCGTCTCCTGAACGCATCCGGTGCATGCTGCTGCGCATGCGTCAATTGTGGGAAAAAGGACAGCTTGCTCTGCGACGACATTAATGAGCATTTCTACATTCTAATTTCTTCATATAGGAGAAGTATTTATTTTACACGAGAGCTCTGAACTAAGCTTATATTACATTTCTTGGATCTGAAGTGACGCATGCGTCAATTGTGGGAAAATAACGAAAAGTTATTTACCGTGTCTTTCAAACATATTACATTTAAATTCAAGTCGTGTTGTATGTAGTCTAAACTCTACATTTCTGTTATTTGCGCTCAACCATTGCTTTTTACCGGCATCTCTCAATTTCAGCATGTGCGTTAAGTTAGATGTTAGACTAGAGTAAATTAGTCTTTCACATATTTACTTTTCTATAATGGAGTATGTGTAATTTGCTTAAGAAAGCGTAAAAGAGTACTCGATGTTCGCAAAAATATGTTTTTAAAGTGGGTACACACCCCTACAAGTAATTCCGCCGGCATTCAATGCTTATGTGTTCCATGAAGTGTAATACACTTCAATGTGGGTCGCAGACTGAAATAGGTTGAGAACCACTGATCTAGTTCGTTACACGGTGCACCGACTGGTCTACTTCGTTGATTTGGTGTTAAGAGGTGTATTTGGTGTCTTCAGCGTTTGCACTATGTTCTGGAGCGGTGTAATGTGTGATGTATGTTCACGTGGTGCGTGCTAACTAATCAAATGAACGTTTAAAGTAGCAGACAAGCAACTGTTGAAACTTCAGAACTAGAACACCGCTTATTGTCTACGTGGTTGAACGTCATTTCCTTGCACCAGCCTGACACCGGGATGCACCTGCACTACACCTAATAGGCGGGGCTTATACTACCAGAGGACCCATATCCACCAGGCAAAGCTAAACGAAAAATTTGTTATTTGGGTTGCATAAATTACATGTTTTAAGACGTTACGAAATTCTAGGTCACGTGTCCCATGATTCATCTTTCTCCGACTACACAATCAATCCTAAAGTATTGAAGGAATAATTTCCCTTTTGTGCTGCTGCTGCAAGTTTGAGCTGATGACGAAACATGAAAAAATAATAATAATAATAATAATAATAATAAAACACTATTAAACACTAAATCCGACTGTTCATCCACGTTGAAGGTGAAGAGCTCCTTGTTTCATAATTATGACACACCTTGGTGATATATTTTCAATAATGATTTTCAACCAGTTCTCTGTACTCACTTCTTGGCTGATGATTTTCTAGTTGATTCAAACAAAAGGTCACAATATTTTCCTTGCATGGGTCAACTTGGAGCTTTTTCTGCACAGAACGCAGAATTGAGTTCTAATTCATAGGTTCGTTTCTCACTCATAGCAGAATCTTTTTCTGCACAGAACGCACGTTTGACTTTGAGGAAATATTTAAAATGCATGTTAATGGGAAATGTCGTTGATTCCTTTCAAGAGATGGTAAGGTGGCGATTTCAGACAGCTATTCCAATGGAATCAGACACCACGTGATAGGCACAGAAACCAGATAGATAGCGAAGCGATCACGTTGCTTGTTTGACAAAATACTTTCTGTTTGATTCTGAAAACCATTGTACGAAGAGGTATCAAAAAGTTTTGCCTGTTGAGGTATGATTTGTTTAATAATGGAAATTTTGAAACAATGAACATACGAGAGTTTGCCTGTAGTGTCCTCTACTCAATATTTACCCTTCCGCACAGTTGCCAACACGTTCGATGCATTTGTACCAGCGTCTTATCCAGCCCTCAAAACCAGTTTGGAAAAATTCCACAGATCACTCCCTGACCCACCGTTCAGAGCTGTTTTAACTTCCTTTAGGTCATCGAATCTCATGCCACGAAGCACAGACTTAGCTCAGACTTAAGTAGTTAATTTCAAAGTGGGAGAAACCGAAAGTGTGGACATGACAAGGAGTGGCAGGGTAGCAGGCCATCAACGTCGTTGACCGACGACAACCGCCACAGGGATGATGAGCTCTTTGGAGAGGATAGACGCATCACCATCCAGGAAATTTCTGATGCAGTGCACATGTCCTATGGGTCAGCACATGCAATGATTGACAGTTTGGGATGCCATAAAATCTGAGCTAAGTCTGTGCTTCGTGGCATGAGATTCGATGACCTACAGAAGGTTAAAACAGCTCTAAACGGTGGGTCAGGGAGTGTTCTGTGGAATTTTTCCAAACTGGTTTTGAGGGCTGGATAAAACGCTGGCACAAATGCATCGAACGTGTTGGCAACTGTGTGGAAGGGTAAATCTGAGTAGAGGACACTACTGGCAAACTTTATGTGTGTTCATTGTTTCAATCTTTCCATTATTAAACAAATTATAACTCAACAGGCAAAACGTTTTGATACTCCTCGTAGATATGCATCTATCCCTATTGATGAAAGTTCCTATTGCTTTCTGAATCAATAAAACTACTTCGAGTGAATAACAACAATAGTATTATATTCAAAATTAGTGTTTAAATATTTGAACAACCTTTCACATACAGCAGACTTGAAGTGAAAGAAAGTTCGCGTCACACGTGAACAGAAATCGGTAAAATGCAAGGGTACGTTCCTTGAGTCAAAATACTCGACATGAATGTAATGTTTCGAACAATTATAAAGACTTGATTGAATCTGACAAAGATAGGCTTTTGTTGCTATGGTAATAAACTTGCATTTTAAGGAATGCCAAAGAGCTAGTATTTAGTAAGTTCCCCAAGACGTGCATAAATTCAAGATTTGACAGCTACGACAATTCAAGTGGGTTTATTTTCCAATATGCGTGATGCTTTTTGCACGAGTAGGTTCTGATCACACTCGCTCTTAATTAAGTACAACAATGGTTGATAATAGAGGTTAACAGGTCTATTGTTACATTTCTCTCTGCGCAATCAATATTTCATTCATATTAATTGAAAGAACGCAGCGCCTATATTCATTGGACGTTTTGTGTCAATTTAAAGGTGTCAGTTGCACGTATCAGAATTAGTTGAGAGGTACACCCAATAGCAGAAATAATAGTAGGCCAATGTCCATAACCATTTTCATTTGGTCTGATTCTTTCTTTGTGAATGTCCCTTCATCAATCAATTTCATCATTGGCCTCCCAGATGGCGCAGTCACCTTGTAATCAAGGGGTCCGAGTTCGATACCCGGTAGAGGCACATAGTGGTTCGGAACCCACTTTAAACTGTAGGTTATGGACCGTAGTGCGCGCGGAGCCGTCATTTTGTTACATTTCTGTTTCATTTGTGCCAGATTTATAGAATCATTATTAATTTTGCCACCAGAGGTCAATAGAATCGGTTACGCAATGACGTAATAAGCAAGCCTCGGTGCAACCTCGTAGGCCTTCAGGCAGGGCATTTTGGATTCTGACCCAGAGAGAGGAAGTTGTTTTCCTCAAGGTAGACACTTTGTGAAGGTGTCTGAGGAACCACGATATGGAGGAGAAGGATAAGTACTTTCCGTAAAATTTTAAGTTCCGATCTTGCACTCACTCACTCAATTATATTTTGTTCACCGCCTTTCTCGTCTATACTACGTGAAGAAGTGACTTGACAGTCAAAAGACAGATTTAGTTCATTATTATTAATTAGTTAAACTAATATCCATCAAACTGGCCCAAGTGATAAGACAATGTTTATTTCAGCGAGTTTATCATCGAACAATCTCTCTTTATGTAGTCTAATTGTTCTTGCACGTTATGTCAATAAACTCGCATAATTTGGAACAGTGTTGTATCTGTACATTCGAATAGCATAGCTGCCCCATAGCTAATAAGTAGACCTTTAAGGCGGAAATCTTCCACTGCGCGCTTATTTCAAGGTTCGTATGCATTAAACAAGCCAGTTTAACGTGCATACAAATGCAGAGCGTGGTTACTGTCGAATTGTATGGGGCAGTTAAAACTTCGGTATAATGGCGCAATACCAGTTAAACCCATTTGTAACTGTAGATGAAACGGGGTTACTAGATACTCCACAGGGACTTCCCTTCGCTAATGTCCCGATTAGCCTTTCTGTGCTTAAAATGGACTTAAAACAACAATTCAATCAATCAATCAATCAATCAATCAATTTCATCGTATCATTACTCATCCCCAGCTTCGTTATTAGCCCAAAAGTGACAGAAGAGAGAAGTAAAATAATCTAAATGATTCAGTCAATCAGTCCCTGCATGGAGTTATAACGCAATCTTTGGCTCAAATCCTCTGGTCAAAGACAAAGGCAGGACACGTTCAAGATAGGCATTGTGCTAAAATATAAGCCATACCATCCAATTTTACTTCATGCCCTAACCTTTATCTTTCGAAGTAACTGAGAACGTCCCTGGCTTAAATTGAAATCGGAGACTGTCAACAACCGACTACTACCATCCTGGAACAGCGTTGCCGACGTCTGAAGGGACGAAAAGAGTACACTCAAATAATATTATCTAAATTTGATAACTATATTCACTTTGGCTTTCTTTCATTCACTTTATGGTAGAACATACTTTTTGTTGTGTTTTCATAATAATAAGCACTTATTCAGTACTCCTTATAATTAAGAAACAATGAAGAAATTTCAATTATGGTCCGTTGTGATAATTGCTAATTAATACTCCCTCTGTCCCATAATTATAGTCCGGTATGCCAAAATGGTAGTACAGAAATGACAGACGAAGAGGCAGATGGAAAGCACAATTTGTACTGATCCTTGAGTAGTAAAGTTGTATGACTCATTCCCTTGTTTCATGTTCATCTTCTGTATACACCAATGTCACAGTTTGAATATCAGGCAATTATTATGAGACAACAAACAAAGGTGTACCGGACAATAATTATGGGACAGAGGGAGTAATACATAACAAAATTTCATTTTATTGACACTCAATAATTTACACGTGTAGAGCGGCAGGAATGGTGTAATGCAGGCTTCTATTGGTCTAGGAATTAATTCGTGCGGTTGTTACGCACACATTGAAGCTGTAGTTCAAACACAAAATACATAAATACCTTAAGAAAAATATTGTCCATCGCGAGCCACCACTTTCGCCCATCTGTCAGGCAAGTTACGGATTCCGTGGCGAAAGAAGTCCTCATCCTTTGAAGCGATCCAGTCAGAGACCCATTTATCGATATCTTCTGAAGAAGTGAACCGCTGTCCAATCAAATCGTTATTCATGCAATCGAAGAAGTAGTAGTCCGAAGGAGCAACGTCTGGTGAATACGGCGGGTGGGGTAAAACTTCCCATCCGACATTTTCTAAATAGACTTGACCGGTTTTGCGACATGTGGGCGAGCGTTATCATGTTGAAAAATAAGTTTATCATGTCTGTTATCCCATTCTGCTAGTTTCCTGGCCAGAGCTTGCTTCAAACGCATTAATTGTCGTCGATAACGTTCTCCATTAATAGTTTCACCCGGTGGCAGCAGCTCATAGTACACCACACCTTTCACATCCCACCATATGCACAGCATAACCTTTGCACAGTGAATATCTCGTTTCGGTTGTGATGGACCTGGTTCACCTGGCTTCACCCAGGCCTTTTTTCATTTCGGGTTCTCGTAATGGATCCACTTCTCATCGCCAGTAACAATGCAATGCAAAAACCCCTTTCTTTTCTGTCTTTGAAGCAGCAATTCGCAAATTGTTTTTCGTCTTTCAACGTCTCTGTCTTTCAATTCATGTGGAACCCAATGTGACATCTTTTGAATCATTCCCATGGCTTTGAGGCGTTTGGAAACTGTTGTTTGATCAACACCTAATGCTTCTGCAAGTTCTTCCTGCGTTTGACACGAATCCTGATCGAGCAATGCTCTCAATTCTTCGTCTTCAAATTTTTTTGGCTGTCCAGGTCGCTCTTGGTCTTTCAGGCCGAAATCACCACTTCTAAACCGTACAAACCACTTCTGACACGTTCGCTCAGCTAGCGCATGGTCACCATACACTTCCACCAAAATACGATGACTTTCGGTAGCACTTTTCTGCATGTTAAAGTAATGAAGCAGAACACCCCGCAAAAAAACTTTATCTGGCACGAACTGCGCCATGTTCAGTTGACTACAAAATGCTGTTTTTGACGCGTCAATCAACTGCCCTATACTACGATCGATGCGCGCTGACAGGAGTTTTCAACGCATGTGTGGCTACACGGAACTGTGGGACGATACGCTCTTTACGCCATCTCTTGTCCAGGCGCACGAATTAATTTCAATTTCTTGCAGCTATTTTTTGTTATGGGATGGTGCTGACTTTGTTGAGCAGTCTTTTCGAAATGTACGCTTCATTTAATTTAAAATACATAAGTGACTTTTTTTTAAAAAAAAAATAGTACTGGCATATAATTTGATGCCTATGACATGCACCCCTCCCCCGTGAAGTTCGATACCCGCCCCCTTCTGGGAGAAAAGTGGCTGGATTCAACACTGCGCACGAGGAACATTTTCATCAGATAATTTCATCACTGCAGTAACATTAACAGGGTCGATCCTCCTGGAAATCCATTCTAGAAACTTTAGAAACCTACAGCACTAAGATCGAAAGTGAGAAAATCCACTAAACGCACTGCTATGAAATTAGGCGGGTGGCAGAAGTTCGCGCTGTTGCCACGTCGGAGCACAACCCCGTGTGTTCAGAGGTTTAAGATAACGAAAGATCTCGTTGTAGTTGGCCTTTATGATCCATGCGATACGAACTGACAGTATTTGCTCGAAAGGCCAGGGCTGACACAAAAGTACCCCGGAGAGAGGTCCGTCTGACGCACGAACTAGGCAACGCAGCCCGGTTGACGTTGCCACACAGTGCGCGGGAACCAGCGAGTTTTGTCCCGCTCTCGCTTTGCTTTTCCCATATGTGGCACCAGCGCAATTCTGCCGCCTTTTTTAATGCCCGTGCATTTAGATGTGTTATATTGTGGTACTCTTTCCTATTGTCTGAGCGTAATGGTTACATTTGAACTGAAAAGATTTGAAAATCTAAGTAAGGTGGACTGGATTTCACAGACTGGCGAGGCTACTACACCGTCTGGATTCCCAGCCAGCATAATCTGCCGTAGGCCTCGTGCTGTGTGCTGCCTTGCGTTTGTGATTGTACTGTGGATGAAAGGATCTATCCGAATTCATCCTATTTTCACGATTACCTGAAAGTGTATGAAAAGCGAGGTAAAAAATAAATTAAATCAAATCAAAATCTAAGGGTACCACGCAAATTCTAATATCATGTTTGAACTCTACAGCCCGAAATCTACAAAGAAACAGCCTATTTTGTGCAGAAAGGTCAATCCCTAATTTTGCAGTATCGTCAGTGATGCCGAAATTTTCAGAGGGCATACGCTAAATTTTGAGAATCGTTAAGTGCAGATAACTCTGAATGATGTTTCTATTAAATATGTGAATCAAATCAATTAACTTCTACAAATAAATACCATTTATGGTAGAATACGGATGAAGATATGCCCAGTGGATCAAATCAATTAACTTCTACAAATAAATACCATTCATGGTAGAATGCGGGTGAAGATATGCCAAGTGGATCAAATAAATTAACTTCTACAAATAAATACCATTCATGGTAGAATACGGGTGAAGATATGCCCAGTGGATCAATTCAATTAACTTCTATAAATAAATACCATTCATGGTAGAATACGGGTGAAGATATGCCAAGTGGATCAAATCAATTAACTTCTACAAATAAATCCCATTCATGGTAGAATACGGGTGAAGATATGCCCAGTGGATCAAATCAATTAACTTCTACAAATAAATACCATTCATGGTAGAATACGGATGAAGATATGCCCAATGGATCAAATCAATTAACTTCTACAAATAAATACCATTCATGGTAGAATACGAGTGAAGATATGCCCAGGGGATCAATTCAATTAACTTCTACAAGTAAATACCATTCATGGTAGAGTACGGGTGAAGATATGCCAAGTGGTTGATTTGATTTGAATTTAAAATTTTGGGAGCGTCAGCACTTAGGCTATTTTGCTCCCGTCACATTATACGGTGGCCAGCCTATTATCATTACAAATAACAACTATAACGTTGCATAACTAAAAAAATTAAAATGTTCTGACTTCTGTTAAAAGCTGAGGCTGTAAAGGGGCACTCAGCACACATAAGGACAAAAGAACAGGACAATACAAACAAAATTATACTGGCCATGGGGCCAGTCGCCAGAGCCTCGTTAGTCTTCAGTCCAGGATGTACTAACGTGGAAGTGAGGTTGACATTTGGGTGTACTACGTGGAAGGTCACCCCTTACACCCCGATATGCCAAGTGGATCAAATCAATTAACTTCTACAAATAAATACCATTCATGGTAGAATACGGGTGAAGATAGTATGCCAAGTGGATCAAATCAATTAACTTCTACAAATAAATACCATTTATGGTAGAATACGGGTGAAGATATGCCAAGTGGATCAAATCAATTAACTTCTACAAATAAATACCATTCATGGTAGAATACGGGTGAAGATATGCCAAGTGGATCAAATCAATTAACGTCTACAAATAAATACCATTCATGGTAGAATACGGATGAAGATATGCCCAGTGGATCAAATAAATTAATTTCTTCAAATAAATACCATTCATGGTAGAATACGGGTGAAGATATACCAAGTGGATCAAATCAATTAACTTCTACAAATAAATCCCATTCATGGTAGAATACGGGTGAAGATATGCCCGTATTTATCAAAAAATAAATATGCTGCAATATAGCTCGAGTTCTTGTTTAAGTCCACTTCATGCAAACATAGGTTAATCGTGACTGGAACTTTAGTTTAAAGCGGGATCCGAACCACGTATCGAACACGGGAGCTCTTGATTACAAGGCAGTGACGTTAGTGCTACAACAGAGAGGGCATTAAATATGAAACGCATATTTTTTCGACACTCCACAGCAGCACAGCATTTTGTTCATGCATTTTATTTTTTTATAATATAGCTTTTGTGAATTATTAGTTTGTTTGCTGCTAACATTTTAAAAATACTACTAATTATACTAAAAACTTGGAAAAGTACTTTTATAAAAGTGTAAAAAGGCAACAGTTCTCTATCTTCATTTCTGTCCGCGTTTATAACTAAAATACAACACATCTCAGTTGTTGCGTTTGACGTAAAATCAGAAGTATTTGACCCCCATAAGCTCACTGCACACAAATATAAACAAAACTAAAGGTATACGCTAATGAGTAAAGTTAACCAGAAGAGTATACGGCGTATTGACAACTTGTAAGATGTACTGCGTGGATGTAATACCATGTCGAACGGAAAAAAAGCAGCTAAATGCCGTTACCTTTGCTATTGATTTCATTAAAAAGGCCACCGCTTTTCAAATTCTAGAAAGAGATAATTAAAAGTTGAATTTTCGAAAGAAAATCGGATTGGTTTTGTATAATTAAAAGGATTTGAAATAATTAGGCGAGGATGTTCAAAAAGATTATATCAATCTTTAATTACTGGCCTTTCGGTGACAATCTTATTTTCAATTAGTTATAATGAAAAGATACATGATTATTTTTTTAAGACAGCAGGAGAGACAGAAACACATAAGGGAAAGTATAAAAGGAACGTTAATAAGATGACATAAGAACGACCAAAAAATAAGAGACGAATGCAGGCAAAGCAATGAAAAGCATGGAATTAGAAGAAATTAATAAAATCAGAGGAAATATATAAAAATGATGAATCTGAAAAGAAATGTTCTTGTTTTATGGAGATTTCACACCAAGGCGACATTTGTGTTTCTTGGAAGCGAAATCTTAGTAATCAAGTAAACCTTTCGAACCGAAGCGACAAGACAAGCTGCACGTGTCGACTGTCGCTTGCATGTCGCTCGGATTGGGCAGTATTTTCAGTACCGTGCATCGTGTCGCCTCAGTTTGTTGTCCGCGCATGTGCAATGAATGCTTCACCCCCAACGAGCTATAGGTTCAACTCTAGAGAAGAGCCTAACCGGAGGCCTTTTCGAACCTCATATTTGCTGATAAAATAAAGTATCAATGCGTACTAGAATCAGAGGTGAGGCGTCCGGCCATCGGGAGATGCGGAGACGACCAAGCAAAATATTTAAAATATTGCATTTTAAAAGTGTCAGAGAAGAACTTAAAAAAATAAGTCAGAATATTCGCATATTTGTGCGAAATAAGTCAAGCGACAGCATGAAACAGCTCAAAATGAGCAAGAGATTCGTTAAAGTTTAGCGCATCGAAATGAGGGCCCGATACTACCCCTCGCACCGAACCCTCCCGTCAAGTATATTGAAGGCAATGGTGTTGGACAGCTCAGCTCATCGCAGAATGGTGCGAATCTCTCTGGTCTCTGCCGGTGCCGAGAACAACCGAACGCTTCCGAACAGGTAGACCCTACGACATGTCCAACAACTTCTACTTCCCCCCCGCTCTTGAAGGTCTGGGTTATAACAGGCCTTTTTTTCAGTCCCCATCCCCATGTTTACAGCCACACGCCAGGGTTTCTCTTGAGTCATCAAGATTCTTCCGAGTGCCCTGTGGCGTGCTCTAGGATGGGTTGGTGAGGGTCATAATCCCTCCTTAGGCTCAATATAAAAATAAGATCGTCAAAGGTAGAAAAAGAAGGCAAAATGAGGAATGATTACAAAAAAAAGTACACGTAATGCTCCCTTTCGAAAATCCTGGGCACGCCACTGCGAAGATCGTAAGATCTGTGGTATGAGCTTTTACATTGAATTGGCAAATGACCTTGGCGTCTATCGCAGAGGAATATTGCCCCCCCCCCCCTCCACGTTGAAAGATTAACCATGACGTTTGGCAAATCACGCGATGACTACGTGAAAATGTCAGGCTTCGCCACCGACTGTAATGTTTCAAGATTTAAACACAATGTTCGTTCAGCTTTGGCACGTTTTTTGGTGCATATATCGGCTGTAATTTGCCTTCAACATCATGTAAAGAGGCCGTGTTTTGGCCATTTGGGACGTGACCGTTTTTGTTTGAGACAGCCAGGGCTTTGACGAACGTTAGTCTAAAGTAGGTCAGTCAACGTTGTAGGGTACTTTGGTGCAGTGTTTGTCAACTGCCTGCCCGCGGCCTGGAACAGGGGCCTGGTATCTGATATGCTGGGCCGCAAGAGGTTATGCTGAAGGTGGTTGACAAATAATGTGATCCTAACTTCATATTTGAGTTGTGAGTTTTTGTTCTTTAAGTCCACTTGATGCACAAATAGGCTAATTAAGACTGGGCCTATAGTTTAAGGTACGATTCGTACCGTTATGTTCCTTCATCAGGTATCGAACTTGTGCTCACTTGATTACGAGGAAACGACGTTGCCGCTTCGCCATCCATATTTTTATATTTGTCAAGAAGCCTAGATGTAATCGATCTACTAGTCTTTATGATTTAATTTCAAGGTTACATTCACGCATAAAAGTTTATAAACGGGAGAGGTATTTACGAGGAAAATTCATGAGATCAGGTCATCAACTTTCAAGAAAAAATTACCGGGCCTCAGTCTCACGAAGGTTGAGAACCACTGCTCTACACTTTGTCCAGGGAATCTCTGGAGGGAGCGAACGCAATCAAGACTCTGTCCAAGAAGTGACTCCAGAGAGGGGACGGGGTTGCGTGGAGGGGAAAGTGCGACAGCTGTTACCAGTCTTTCCAGCGACTTGTACTGCGTCGCTCCACCAACTCGCTTTCTCCCCATCTCTACTGTTAAGACTGGCCTTGCTCCAGAGATTCCCGGGATAGAGTAATAATATTCAGGTCTTCGCTTTATCCAAGCTGGAAAGCAAAAGTCAAGCTTATACAGTTTGAGGTATTCGTTTCCTGATGGACAACATGCCTAAACATCGTACACGGTTTACTTTTTATTTGGTGTGTTAAGTACATTTTATGCACAGTAACGCTAATCGGTACTGGTCCTACAGTTTAAAGTGGGATCCGAACCACTATGTGCCTTTACTAGGTATCGAACCCGGGACCCCTTGATTACAAGGCGACGACGCTACCACTGCGCCATCGGGGAGGGCCATGTACATGGTTTACGTATTACAATGTCTTATGTTTTATTCTGGTGACTAATAAACTGATTAGTGCAATTATATCGGTATCATCAGCCGATGCCCACGTGTGGACTGAGCAGAGAAACAAGTGTCGCTTGTCACTTCGGTGTGAAATCTGTGTCGTTCGTCGCCTGTCGCTTCGGTCTGAAAGCTCCCTTAAACTCTAGATGCAGCACGAATGAGCCTCTTTTTGAGCAAAACGTGAACATATAAGATTTCTCCATCTCAGTGGCTGAACGTGCTGAGTGTTTGTTTCACAATTTCGGCTTCGAATACTTGTCTGGGTTTCCTTGACCTCTTCATCATTTTCATCTACATCGCTGCAGTTAGAAAAAAAATTACATAAAAACGACGTAAATCAAACTTCGCAAGAAATAATTAACATGGAGAAACCCAGTATAAACAAATACTAAATCCCTAGCATGTTGAAAAGACAAAGAAGAAATCAATTATACATGCAACAATGTAAATAAGGTAAGACAATATACCGCAAGAAAGGATGCAGTATTCTGCATTCACAATATCCGAAAATGGTATCAGTTCCGTGTATTGGAGACACATTTTTACAGAAGAAACTACTTACGGAAATGAGTTTCTCTACGGTTTCTAACGTTCGTCGAGGTATTTTCTTTCATCGTGGAATCTATTTGACCGGGAAATCATGTATTTTGCAAGAGAAATATTTCACCGACACACAAGAGCCATTGCTTTCATTTGCTTCCCCTACGTGAACCGGATGCTCCATACGTTTAATGACGTAACCCCCTGTCAGTGTTACAAACCCCCTTTTTTTTAAACTATTCTTACCAAACCTAACCTAACCTTATCGGAAATGGTTCGTGGGGCTATCCGTCAGCTACCCGTGCATAACGTGCAATTTGCACACGTGACGAACACAAGTAGGTATTTTTAGGTGAAGAAGGTTGGAAACACTGCATACCCACAACAGTAGTCAACCTGTGTCGGCCATATTGTGTGTTAGGGAAGCGAAAAAAGGAATAACAACAACTACTGGTACTACTTTACTATACCTGAGACACCTGGAAATAATCTCTTTCGCACTTTTTCACATTGCTAACGTATTATTATGCATTCCCGAACACTTATGTGGGTGAAAGAATGGAATTTCTAACGAAAATAATGTATATTTCTTACATTTACAGTTCTTACTGTTCTTGTTTATTTCCACACATAACATGGCGATAGCTTACCGTTGATCGTTCGTTGAGCCAGTGTTTTGTCGATTTGGAGTGTGCATGCAGTGTTGCAAGCTCCTTTACCGAAAAATACCTAGTTTTGGGCAGGATGCTCAAATAAAAATTTAAAAATTAAAAACACTTTAGGAATTTTTAATTGACTTTTTTACTTACTTACGGGTACGAGGTATGCCTACTAGGTTAGGTTAGGCCTGTTAGGTTAGGTTCCATTAGCACTCCTTTCGTTCAATTTAGCATATATGGAAAATTTAAAATTTAAAAACACTTTAGGAATTTTAAATTCACTTTTTTACTTACTTACGGGGACGAGGTATGCCTACTAGGTTAGGTTAGGCCTGTTAGGTTAGGTTCCATTAGCACTCCTTTCGTTCAATTTAGCATATATGGAAAATTTAAAATTTAAAAACACTTTAGGAATTTTAAATTCACTTTTTTACTTACTTACGGGGACGAGGTATGCCTACTAGGTTAGGTTAGGCCTGTTAGGTTAGGTTCCATTAGCACTCCTTTCGTTCAATTTAGCATATATGGAAAATTTAAAATTTAAAAACACTTTAGGAATTTTAAATTCACTTTTTTACTTACTTACGGGGACGAGGTATGCCTACTAGGTTAGGTTAGGCCTGTTAGGTTAGGTTCCATTAGCACTCCTTTCGTTCAATTTAGCATATATGGAAAATTTAAAATTTAAAAACACTTTAGGAATTTTAAATTCACTTTTTTACTTACTTACGGGGACGAGGTATGCCTACTAGGTTAGGTTAGGCCTGTTAGGTTAGGTTCCATTAGCACTCCTTTCGTTCAATTTAGCATATACGGAAAATTTAAAAATAAAAAAAAAATTAGGAATTTTAAATTCACTTTTTTACTTACTTACGGGGACGAGGTATGCCTACTAGGTTAGGTTAGGCCTGTTAGGTTAGGTTCCATTAGCACTCCTTTCGTTCAATTTAGCATATACGGAAAATTTAAAAATGAAAAAAAAATTAGGAATTTTAAATTCACTTTTTTACTTACTTACGGGGACGAGGTATGCCTACTAGGTTAGGTTAGGCCTGTTAGGTTAGGTTCCATTAGCACTCCTTTCGTTCAATTTAGCATATACGGAAAATTTAAAAATGAAAAAAAAAACTTTAGGAATTTTAAATTCACTTTTTTAATTACTTATATCACTTTTCGTACTCAGACAAGTAGCCCGTGAAGTGCATACACCCCCACATTTTCCGCAGTCCATTTCTTTCTTGACGATTCCATGTTCAATTAAAAATTCCACCGCATCTTCAACACCTGGCAACATCTTCACAGCGCATCCTCGACACGTCATCTTGTAGAGATAAACACGCGTGGCTTGACTACGGGGCCGTGCTACGGGGTTTACGCGTACGACGCTTTGTACTCTCGTCCACAAACCATATGGTCGCGCAGCAATAGCGCGTACACTGCTCTCGTGTAAAAAGCAAATGGCGGGAGCAGGAATAGCACGTCGGAGAGAGATTTTCGTATAAAACCACATGGATTCGCATTAAAATGGAACACAACTACATTCCGGAACATCTACAACGCCTCACAAAATGATTTCTGTAAGTACTTTCTCCTGTAAATTTGAAGGAATCTGTCTCAGGTATAGTAAAGTGTTACCCAACTACTCTCTATGTGAAAAATTGTGTTTGTTTTCGTGTAAAAAGCATAATGGAACCTTGAACTATGTTCCGCAATACACAATTCCGATATACGGAACTGGCACCCCGAAAATATGTGGCATATAAATTGTCGACAACATTTATTTATTGTGCAGCAGAGTAATAAGAACACTACATGTATTTTTTACGTATCATCCTACCGTGGCATATGTAGCCTACAGACGTTAATTTAATTATTTTGCGTTTGTAGCGACATCTTTTAGTACTTTTAGTAACTATCTGAAACTGCCGGTTTAACACGTGTTGACATAGGCACTGTTAGGAGGTACAGTCCAGGACACTTATGGATTGTAACACTCCCATTAACTTTCAATGAAATAGTTACAACCCAGAATTGTCAATGACGGTACGAGGAATGCTTGGTCACCCAGTAGGAGAATTTATCCACCCCATTCTACTGTAATTACAATAACAAAACACAAATCTCCTCTCATGTATTATTTCTTGAGTTGTAACGAACCTGAGAGTTTAAGATTTTATATTTATAAAAAGTTAAGATTTTTAAAATGTTTGTTATTTCAAATAATGTTCAAGTTGTCACAGATAATTATACTTAGACTGATACAGTTGTAGTTGCAACTTTTATACATGTTTATAAATACGTCAAAATCTGTTCCTGTTGACGTCACTTTCTAATCTCAGCCGAGGAAGTGAACTAACCTGAATGTTTCTCACCTGACGACAGACTGAGTTTGAAAAACAATTGAAGGTGAAAAATAATAAGAACTTGGAAACGGAGAGAATTGAAGTATAGATTTTGGTTTTTCGAGTTTTCTTCTTGCCGATAAGTTGAAAGTAAACAATTAATTATGTTCTTTGACTTTCGCTTTATGTGAGGGAATATACCAACGTTAGTAGTGAATGTTCTAATGTTGTACTGGTAAGTGATTATGAAATATACGCGTTTATAAAACTGCGTTTTATCTTTGAAAACAGTGTTGTGTTTTCTTTTCTACCCAGCAAGCCCTGATGATTTGCAGATTCTCATGTTCCCGACTAAAGGAGTAGCGGAGTAACTTTCTGACGACTGGTGTGCAACTGGAGTACGTTGCAGAGTTTTGAGATATCGTATTAATACATAAGATTGCATTTTATTTAAACCTTCTCTGGAAGCTTCATATTGACCAGGGCATTCACTTGTTTTCACCTGTCGTCTACCCTCTGTGGTATTTCAGTATTGCACAGTTAAGCATTAAGCAAACTTCCTGATGTGTTGAGGATACAGGAGTTTCATCAGGAAAATAGGTGGTCAGTTGTTTGCAATAAACAGGTGGAAAACTCACGATTCGGCATGGAAAAAGAGCTCCATGGCTTGGGTTTTTAGAGGTAGACAGGCTTGGAGAGGACTGACTTTTGATTTGGATTTGAGAGAGAGAACTTGAGAGGAGAGGTCAGAGTGTCGCTGGTCAACAAGCAACGAAGTCCAAAGATAGTTTAGATTAATTGTATTCTACGACATTTTAAATTCTTCATTATCATTCTTCAGATAGACAGGTATTTATCCAACCAACATGCATGATTCAGGTTTGAAGGTTCATGAAACCGAATGTTTTTCTAGTTCCTTAGATATTTTATTTCAGATTTACCTTTCGCAGCCAAGCATTTAGACTTGTCATCTTAATGACAAGTGCTCTCGTCATTTATGAGGATGAATGATGAATAAGCTACATTATCCATCGATTTATTGTTGGAGTGGTAGGTTTCGATCCCATCATTCACTAGAATGATATGATAGGTAAGTCTATATTGATAATACGATACCAGCGAAAGCAAACTACTCGAAAATTCACGTCAATGGCCTAAAATGAATTCTAAGCGTATGTAATTTTTCATATTTTGGAACATCACAGCGGTTTTTCAAACTGAAAGGAAAATTTTAAAAAATAGTTCTCAGAGCTGCCAAAAGTCACGTCGAGCCTTAAGGCCCACTCAGTACTTTTTACCCTGCATTAGGCACGCTATTTTCTGTAAGATACATATGCACGCTAATCCATTATACTCTGTCCAAGCTAACTGTGGAGCAGGTAAACGAAAACAAGTTTCTGCGCAAGTAGTGACGCGAGACAGCTCCACCAATGAAGACGCTAGAGAGACGAAATTGCGTGGAGTGGGGGAAAGCGACTGTAGTTACCAGCCTTCCCAGCAGCGTGTACTGCTTCGCTCTGGCCACTCGATTTCCCCCCTTCTCTTCCGCTATGCGCGGCCTTGCTCCACAGTTAGCTGGGACAGGGTATAACTGTCTCTAAAGTATGAAATACACTGCGAATTATACTGCGCACGAGTGCAGAAATTCTTATTTTGTTTTTGGTCTAGATTCTATCCCGGGAATGTCTGGAGCAAGGTAGCGCATAATGGTAGCGATGGGGAGAAAGCGAGTGGGCGGGAGAAGCACTACACGCTGCTAAAAAAGGATGGTAGCTGCAGTCCCTGTGCAATGCCGCGTGCTGATTGGTCCAGCCCTCTCAAGTGACTACTTGCGCAGAGATTTGCTTTCGTTTGCTCGCTCTCGGGACATACAAGGCTATCTCTGGAGGAAGCGAAAGAAAACAAGTCTCCGTGCAAAAAGTGACGTGAGACGGCTCCACCAATGAACACGCGAGAAGGAACAGTATTGCGTGAAAAGGCAGAAAGCGATTGCAGTTGCCAGCCTTCGAGCAGCGCGTACTGCTTCGTTCTGTCCACTTGATCCCCCCCCCCCCTTTCTCTGCCGTTTTGCGCGGCCGTGCTCCAAAGATGCCCGCAGTGGCGGTGGCAGGGGGGAGCGAAGGGGTGCTTACGCGCCCCTTAATTTTCTTCCGTACCCCCTTTTTAAAACATATGTTCTACTGAAAACACTTTCTCTTACAATGTCATACTTCTGTATTACGGTATATCATGTCATATTGAGCGTCGAATGCTAGGTTTTGTTGAGACCCCCTGTTATCGTATACAACAGGCTATCCTATACTCTGATTGGCCGCATTTACTTTTCTGTACTTTCGGCAGTCTCTATAAAGGCCGTTGTCTTTCTTTCGCCGCATTGTTGTTAAGAATTGTTTATTCAAGTGATCTTTTTGTTGTTTGGATATCCAGGTATAATTTTGGATAGCTATATTTGATAGATAGTAAAGCATACTAAAATCATCAACTTAAATCTAATAGGCATAACAACAGCAGAAAATGACACTGAAATGGGTCAAATATTTGATATGATGTCACTCTAAATTACACGAAATTTTCCGAAATGAGACGCGCGCTTTTGTACATGTGTACGTTTGTGTTTATTTTTCATTTCTCATTAATGAAATTGTCTTGTACTATCTTCTGTGGAATTTCCTTGTCAATATGTTGTTCTTTTTTCTGTCGACGACAAACTGTTGGTGTAACCAATGTAAAATAGTAAAGAAGACTCGCACAACCGGCCCCAGTGGCGGAATGGTTAACACATCGCGCTGTGACGCCAGGGGTTGTGGATTCGGATCCTGAACTGGGCATGGATGTTTGTGAGGGTCCATTCATGAATTTCATCACATCCTCACTCATTCCCATCTTCGCCAAAATTAGCTAAAATTGGCACAAAAGGCGAAGTAACAAAAGCAAATCAATTATCTTCGCCATGAAAAATATGGCGACATAACTAAAAAAATATATAATCAAGGTTGATAACTAGTACCTATAGTAGCATTACTGTGATATTGTCTGTAAAATATTATGATCTCAAAAAATAAAAAGAATTCAATACCACGTAGGTTCACAAACATAAAAGATTATGCAGGGTTGGGGTACATTTGAGGGGTTCAGAGCACAAGTGGTGCAACTCCACTTTTCATAGAAATTGAGTTACTTGTATAACTTAGAACTGTGAATTAAGACATTTCAGTACTAGAAGTAAGAGTTTCAAGTTCCTGCTCATAGAGGCACCACTATGTTTGGGCTCCAAGAGCTTAACATAGTACAGAGTGTCCGAAAAGTCACGCAACCCGGTGTTTACGACCGTATAACGGAATAGCAAAACGGAATGAGAAGAAACGCTTTCTGTCAAGAGAATGCCCTGTATATTGGGAAAATTTAGAGAGACAAACATATGTAAGAACATGCATGTTTTAATAACAAATAAGCAAGGTGTTGCCAAAGGCACTAAGTTTCAAAAACATTGCACAATGGCTGTTCCAAAAATCGATGTTTTCACAATATTACGAGGGACACTGGCAACACTGTTGCTGTCACGTGTCACTAACAGATGTATTTCACCTCAGGCTATCACACTAAGGCACTAAGTCAAAATTGGTGTGTTACCTTTTAATAAAAAAATGAACAAAAACAGTCTTCTAGCTCATGTAAAGATTTATCACACAAAAATCATTATTATGCAAGTTGCGTTAAACAAAACTGCTGTTTAAATGTTCCCTAAAGAACCTACCCATATACAATACATCATTTTACCATTTTTTGGAAATTGCTTTTTTTTTAAAAAAAATGGAGACCTTCTATACTTTAGCATGCTATTACATTTAAGTATATATTTCATAGATATGCATTTTAAAGGCAGGTGCTTGATATATTAATTTATTTCCTCCGAAAATGACAACATAAAAAGGGGGGGCTATATTTAGACCTTTTCCTCTATTGTCCGATTATAAATTGTAGATACTTGAGTTAACCAGTTGACCTACATAAAAACACTGCACCGTGGAAAAGCTGACGTTGCGAGTGAGTGCGTGCGGTTTTGCCACGTTTCACGTAGAGCTTTACCTTGCTGAATAAAAAGCTGTATAAAATCTGTTCCGCAAAGTAAATTGACAACGATCATGCCTTTAAAAAACCGGATACAAAGAGCTTCAAAACAAGATCAGTATTGCAATACTAAGAAAAAGTTGTTTCGCAAAATTGTAAAAACATGTTGTTTTTGACAAATTTTGAAAACCTGAAAATTAATAATTGTGTTTAAAACCTTTCTGCCTACACCCTACTAAAATTTCAAAACGATCGAACACATTTTTTATTTACATAATTTCAGAGAGCGCGCGTTTGCAGAACTATATATAACAGCCCTTTCTTTGTTCTCACGGCGATAAAACATATAAGGCATATTGGAAAAAAAAATCGTTAGCATAAACTAGAGTTGACGAGCTATATCTTTGCGGGTGCCTTGGCTACTCCGCGCAGAGTGTGAGAGAGATATGTTTATGTTTATGTAGTTGCCACCTAATCGCCCTTCGGGTGGTCGACAGCAAGGACAGAACGCAAGGATAATGACGCGCAGCCGGTAGCTCCTCCCCCTTGCTACTGCGCAGCCGTGCTTGGGCAGGGTTCACCCGCAAAGATACAGCTCGTCAACTCTAACGCAGAATTGAGTAAGCTAAATTGTGATGTAACTCGTTTTTATGTAGCTCCTGGTTAACTTTTAACTGGATTCCAAACTCGAGTATCTATAATTCTTAATCCGATAGTGCCACTGGCGTTGTCAAATCCACACAATTTCTTTTCTAGGCCAAGAAATTCATGATGTTCAAATGTTCCCCACTCTTCTCTGCAGTCGACAGCAAATATTAATAGCAGTCAAATTGTCCATCACCATGTTTATTAATTCTGTTTTCGCAACATGTATCCCAAGACTTAAAGCAAGAAGCACGGAAAAGCTGACCATTTCAATTCCCTAAAAACACACAGAATGAAGAAGAAAAAGAGCGAAAATAGCAATGGACAACTTGCCTACTGTTAAATATTGAGACTGGCTGTACGCGTTGTACGTGCTAGGGAGAATTATCTCATACCAACAATCGCCACACTCCGTGGTGTAGTGGTCAACGTCGCACTACAAAGCCAGAGCTCTCATATTCGAAAATGGGTGGGGTATGAATACAGCATTCTATTCAGTGATGTGCGTCTACGCGTAAACAACGATAGTCTACATTCTACACGTAGACTATTTTATACACGTAGATTACGTAATCTATGTAAACAACATGGCGAAAGGTGATAACTTAGCGAAGGGCGTCGTGGAATTAAAAGAAAATTATACTGCGTATCAGTTGCTGATGTGTGAAGAGAACATTTCATACTCTTTCTTCCAAATTCGAACAATTTCTCACGTAGGAAGATACCTTATACAGGAAATATTCTAGTGTTTTATGGAAAATAGACCACCCTTGCGTCGCGACTGCTATCTGTTGTTGTTTTTTTGCATACTATTTAACTTCTTCCATAGTTGATGATAGAAAAGAAGAGAAATTTTGTTGTAAATAGGATTCTTTTCATTTCGTTAGGAAACAATATAGTTGAAAATGTCACTTTCCATTCATGAAACCCTTGAAAATGCAGTTTAGATTGTCTACGTAGTCTATGTCAACTATAACCCAATCTAATCTACGCGTAGATTACGTGTAGACAAAGCATGTAGACGTAAACGTATAGTCTAGGGCACATCACTGATTCTATTTCTCATTATCAAAGATGTAGGAACGAAAAAACTGACAGAAATGCCAACAATTGCCAGTATATGGGAGGACTGCAATGTTGCAGCTAATTTCAAACTATTCTTACTCCAGGTACTAACAATTTTTAGTTTGATTTGGAGTATATAATTTCTCTTAAGTATTTCTTAGATTAATTATATGACTTCTTCCCTGCTACAATTGCAATAATGGTTTAGCTTTCATGGAATTTTAATTAAGTTATTTTCTCAAAGGTATCAGAAAAAAAAAAGGTTCCACTGAAATTAGGCATACTTTGAACTTCAATACATTCAAGTCGGTGAGGGCATCCCGATTCTATTAAATTATGATTGATTGATTGATTGATTTGTTCTTTTAAGTCCACTTTATGCACAGCATGGCTCATCGGGACTGGACCTAAAGTTTAAAGTGGGATCCGAACCACTATGTGCCTCCACCGGGAATCGAACCCGGGACCCCTTGATTACAAGGCGACGACGCTATATTAAATTATGATGTTCGGATTGATTTATTGATTGATTTGTCTTATTTTACCACTTTCTAGCTAATTGCGAAGATGGGGATGAGTGATGATATGATGAATTAACATTCACAAACATCCATGGCCAGGCGGGGATTCGAACCCGAAACCCATCGCGACGTAGTGCGATGCGCTATGATGTTCTGTGTTCAAATAACACATTTTTGTAAAACACGTTGTCTTGCATAGATTATGGTTCGAATCGAGGGGTCCCGGGTCGATACCTGGTGGAGGCACACAGAGGTTCGAATCACACTTTAAAATGTAGGTCAAGTCCCGATTAACCTTTCTATGAATAAAGTGGACTATAGAAACAAACTCAAACGAACAAAGTAGTAGATATTTCGAGGAGTAAGGAGTAATGAATACTCAACCATTCTGACATGCCCTTGGGGTTCGCGTGTTAAGATTGTCTATCAACCTATTCTGAGTTTCTGCTTTTTTATGCACCGTAAGGCTAATCAGGACTGGACCTACAGTTGAAAGTGTGATATGAACCAATACGTGCTTCCACCAGGTATCAACTCGTCCATTCACCTTCTTCTACGCAAGGTGGAGTTCAAAATTTGAAACAAAGTTGCGAACATAAAGGACGATAAACTCTCAATCACAAGTACTACAAACGCTTCCGTGACAGACGAATACGATGGAAAAGCAACAGATTGAGTTGTAGTCACGGACAAGTTCGGAGCAACATACTTATTTGAATCGCTTTTCTGTCTCATTAGGCTAATAGATACCATGAAGATGAGTAATGACTAGATCAAATTGATGAATGGATACTCATAAAAGGAATACCCATTCCAAGACGGAACTCGAATCTTGAACTTGCGGTGCCGAGATTCTGAATCGACCAATAAGCACGTTTGGTTATCGAGGTGGCACGAATATGTGCTGTAATTTTTATTGCGAAAATGTAATTGAGGAGGAAGTAGTTTATCTTCTTTAAAACAAATGTATTTACAATGACATTGCAGTACTGCATTAACAATGGTACCAGCGATGGCTCTAGATTCGAATCCTGGCGTCAGCCTATTTGTTCCATTCCATCCATTCTACAAAATCATCGTTCATAATATTTGTCGCGATTAGCCTAAGGAGGATTTTTTTTAAATATTGAGAGTAACGCACTTTAATGGTCTTGCAAGTAATTTGCTAGTTGTGAGTATCTTTTACTTGCAATATAAGCAGCTGCTAATGTTGACTAGACGGAACTAACGAGCTCCTGCGCATAGTCAAATGATTAGCGCTCTTGCGTTTGTACGAGCGATCTCGGGTTCGATATCCGGTGGGAGCTTCAAATTTTCAATATTGACCCAGCATCGAGAAGACAATTGAAGAGCTATTTAACCCGGGATCGGTAGCGCTCGCTGTAGTCACGTCGCCGGTCGCGAGTGAGCGCGGCGCTCACCCTTGCTTTTCAGGCATATTTCACCGTATTCTATTTTTTTAAATATTCTTTTTGTACTTGTAATGATCTGTTTATTATAATCCTTCTTATTCATTACATTTTTGTTTCAAAATGTTTATTTGTTTTCAAACAGCGTAAAATACATCGTCGAAGGCAACAAGTCTCAGCGTTAACAAAATACGCATGTTCCTCTGAGGTAGTTCCATCTGATCTCCAGAAATCTAATCACTACGACACTTTTCGAATTTTCTATTAAAACGACAAGAACATATGTACGAAAACTCACTAGAAACAGGATAGATCTATTGACTAAATAATGCACAAATGTAAATAAAAAAATATATAACGTAATCTGTCGCGTGAGAGCTTTGCGCTGACACTGACAACACTAGTTCGACAACAATGGTCTGTCTAAAAGTCAGCGAGAGAGCACCACAGGCCAATATTTTAAATACTGTTAAAATGGCATTTCATTAAAATTTAAAGTGAGCGCGGCGCTCATCCGCGACCGATCGCGGGTTAAAAGTAAACCGTATAGAAGGTAGAAACAGCGAAGATGGGACTCGGCGCGCCGACCACGTGTAACTCAACAAAAAGCCGCTTAGCACGTCTTTCTCGTCAAGGGGCTGTTGCACCACGGAGTAGTAGAGGAAAGTAATAAAGTTTGATCTTATATTTACTGCATTACTGTTATTTCTAACTTTTTAAAATTCAAATTTCAGCGTAAATGTAAATAACAATGGAGTAACTAGAGCTACTGATCTTTCAAAGAAACTACAGTGCGGAATCACAAGAACGCGAATATGCTGCCTAATAATTAAAGAACAACCTGTATTACAACAGCCAAAATGCCTATTTATTACTAAATATAGAAGATACTGCTAAAAATTAGTATTGTGCTCACCGTTAGGACTCGGCTTAGGCTCTAGCATAGCGATGTAGAAGCTCACATTGTATTTAGTGGGGAACACGAATGTCTGTCTAGCTTTCGTGAAAGTATTCAGGGCCTTGACGACAGTACTCTTATACGAACGCAGTCTGAACATCATATGGGGCACAACCACCCCAATATTCACTGGTATCTTCTCCTCGGAAAGTTCACTGCATGTCTTCAACACTACACAACACAGAAGAAGTAACTTCAGTACATCCGCACGGCAAGCCATGTTGTACCACAATGTTGAGGTACACTTAAGAGAACCCTGCTTCTCTATTTAATCCCTTGCGTCCCAGAAATATGCTGCGAGAGTTCACGAAAATCGAAGCTAATTGTTCACATAACACTTCCCGAGGCGTCGTTTTAGTTATTTACTCACAAAACTAGAGAGTTACGAGCATGTTCTCGTGTTCAACAACTTTGTACGCGAAAGAAACACGAGAGTTTAGCAAAAATATTGTTCCGGCGAACGCACTGACATCTACCGTACGTTTTCGCGACGGTGAAATTGGGCGATATCTCAGTCAGCTTTCCTCGCGTACGCAGCTAAAGCGCTACCACGCGTCAAACCCGCGAACATCCGTCTTTCTCGAGATCACAGTCTAACTTGTTGCTTTTCAGAGACGACTCGTGGTCGGGGAACGTCGTGTCGCTAGATCCACGCGAGCACCGCACGAAACATGCGCGGAGGGAAGCCAGCGTACGTTCACTTTTTTTTTCACCCTCTCCTCGCTCAGACTCTCTCGGTCACCAGAGTACGGACGTCTCCCCTACCTTGGCAATTAGCTTCCGCTGGGCATCTTCCATTAGCGGATACTATTCCCAACACCGCGTTCACGCATGGTGGTGTTCTCTGAAATTTGTTATGGGGAGGGGGGGTGGGATAGTACCGAGACCGAAACTTAGTTTCTGAGTATCTTGGTCTCGTTCGATATATCTGAGAAATTTACCTATACTCTGTCCCAGGAATCTCTGGAGCGAGCGAACGAAAACAAGCATCTGCGCAAGTAGTGACGCGAACACGTGCTAGGGAACGGGATTGCGGGGTGGGGGAAAGCGACTGCAGTTACCAGCCATTGCAGCAGCGTGTACTGATTCAGCTCCGCCCATTCACCTTCTCCCCATCTCTGCCTTATGCGCGGCCTTGCTCCAGAGATTACCGGGATAGAGTGTAGGCCAAATTTATTTTGCCATGCAATATTACAAGAGTCAAATATAAATCTTAAAAGTCCATTAAAAATTGTAGTATTGTATACAGCTCAAATTTACATGAAGGAACTGTAATCAAGTGAGTTTCAAAACGCCATGTTTGTTATTTTCAAGATGGCGCCTCATCTACACACTTGCACCAATGAAGAGGAGTGGTTTCTTGCCCTCTGTCAGCCTAAAAATTACAGAAATTTCTCGGCAAATGAAAATTCAATATCTCTGTGCATGCTTACCACACCAGCATGTTTACTAATAGAGGACAAGTTCGACAATGGCCTCAGTTCTCAGGCAAATGGGTGGAAAGGCCTTCGCAGCGGCTCATAAGTGACTGCATGTGGACCCCAAAGACTTATTCTTCTTAAAGAATACAAGCACTGACTCAAAGTTGAAAATGTAGGTAGATCAGCAATAGGTCTGTACTAAAATGCAGCAAACTTGTACAACCATATATACAGAAATCTACTAGATAATAAACAAAAACAAATTAAGTCTGTACTAAGTCTGTGCATCGTGGCATGAGATTCTAGGACCTACAGGAGCTGAAAACAGCTCTGAACGGTGGGTGTTCTGTGGAATTTTTCCAAACTTTTTTCGACGCCTGGTAAAACGCTTGCTCAAATGCATCGAACATGATGGGAACTATTTGCAAGGGTAACTTTGAGTAGAGGAGAGTACAGGCAAACTATGTGTATGTTCATTGTTTCAATCATTCCATTATTAAACAAATTATACCCCAACAGGTCCCTCGTACAAAATTTATTATTCAATGTATAATTCTGATGATGATGATAATGCTATACCCATAAATGGCACGAAATATACATGAAACACGTAGCATGTTATACTATAGTATTTCATTTTCTTGTTGATTCTGCTTTCGCGAATTATCAATTTGTATACTTTTAATAACTTTTAATAATACTGATAATTATACTAAAAGTGAACGAAAAAATTATACAATGTATCAATTGTTGCTTCGATTATAGTTCGCCGCCAATCATTGCGAAAAAGAGAAACAGATTGAGATTTCGCATGACTTATTAGATATGTACTTTGAAAGTTCATGTCGTGTGAAGTCAAACTTCTACATTGGTATTTGATAACAAAAAGCAGATCTCAATAAACTCACTGAAGTAATGGACAAATTACATCAATAAATAAACGAAAGGAAAGTAGAAAGCATTGTAAAAGAAGGTATACGTTAACGAGTAAAGTTACACAGGGGGTATGCGGCGTGAACCGAAGTATATCCTCGACTACAGCCCTGCACACAGGTTGCAAGGTGTTAGCACACACCGCCAATTGTTTATTTTCTCAATCACTGTTGGGCAAGTAAGTCCCAGTGTGAAGTTTAATAGTTGTTTTAAGTCTACTTTATGTACAGAAAGGCTAACCTGGACAAACCTACAGTTCGATCCGAACCACTATGTGTCTCCACCGGGTATCGAACCTGGGACCCCATGATTACGACGCTATCTATCACTGCGGCATCTCGGAGGCTCCCAGTGTGTAGTCAAGTTTGCTGTTGTGCTGAGCGAACACAAAATGTCAGAACGAGATATGGAAGGACAAATTCGCTCACATTTGATAAATGAAAGTATATTTTTTTAGTTCAAAATGCAACATAAGACCCGGGTTACAATGGATATCAGTCAATATTTGCACAAAATAACAGTTTATGCTGTCTAAAAGTATATTTAGTTCAAAATGCAACATAAGACCCGGATTACAATGGATATCAGTCAATATTTGCACAAAATAACAGTTTATGCTGTCTAAAATTATATTTTTTAGTTCAAAATGCAACTTAAGACCCGGGTTACAATGGATATCAGTCAATATTTGCACAAAATAACAGTTTATGCTGTCTAAAAGTATATTTTTTTAGTTCAAAATGCAACATAAGACCCGGATTACAATGGATATCAGTCAATATTTGCACAAAATAACAGTTTATGCTGTCTAAAAGTATATTTTTTAGTTCAAAATGCAACATAAGACCCGGGTTACAATGGATATCAGTCAATATTTGCACAAAATAACAGTTTATGCTGTCTAAAAGTATATTTAGTTCAAAATGCAACATAAGACCCGGATTACAATGGATATCAGTCAATATTTGCACAAAATAACAGTTTATGCTGTCTAAAATTATATTTTTTAGTTCAAAATGCAACATAAGACCCGGGTTAAAATGGATATCAGTCAATATTTGCACAAATCATAAAAGTTTATGCTGTCTGGCAATATGTTTGGCAAATACTTTTAATAGCTTCGTGTTTATTTCGATCTCAATTGATTGATTGATTTCGTTTATTTTACTTCGCTTTTCTGCCACTTTTGACTGATCGCGAAGATGGGGTTGAATGATGATATGATGAAGGAACATTCACAAAGAACACCTCTACCCATGCCGGGATTCGAACCCGGCACCCCTTGCGTATTTCGATCTCAAGTCAACCAGAGGTGTCAGGTAACCGCCTGAACGTTTGTGGGAAAAATAAATAAATACAAGGTGGCGCAAAAGTCATTACCTAATTTTCTTAGCCTATAGCTTGGGTTTTAAATTAAACAAAGTAGTTTTTTGTGTTAAACTTTTATTGGTACCTGTAAGTTTTATGTCATCAACTTTTAAATATATCGTACAATAAATGACCACCATTCGAATTGATGCAAATTTGGTCTCTTTTTATTGCGTTGGTGGTGTTGGAAATAATCTGCGGGGAAATGTTTTCAATTTCGTGGTGAATATTGTACTTTAGTTGCTGTAACGTCTCTGGCTTATTCACATAAACCAATGACTTCAAATATCCCCAAAGGGTAAAAAATGAGGAGCGGACAAATCGGGGGACCTGGCCGGCCATGGCAAATCACCAAAACGTTATATTACTCTGCCCGAAAAATGTCACGCAAAAGAGCTAATGTTTCGCGGGCTGTATGTGGAGTATACTTATTCATTTTCGCACACAATAAATTTCGTGAGTATCTTCTATTCAACTGACAAAACAGTAATGATATACACAACAAGATGTCAAAATAAAGTTTAGTTCTAATAGAATGATGACTTTTGCGCCACCTGTTATATAAGCTATAGGCCACTTCTTTTTGATACGTCAAATTCTGATATTTTCAAATCTTTGTCTAGTTTGCATTTTCCCAATTTTAGACAAATGTTTCAGTGCAATTTAAGTTCATCCCTTATGCATTAATTTTGTCGTGGAAAGCTTAAAATCTACTGCTTTGTTACAGATTGTCGCACGACGAAAGTGGAGCAATGTTTTGACAGCAGTCAAGTACTTTGAAGAACTACTGTGGAACTCGTAGAACCAGGAGCGGCTTAAGATAAAAATTTCACCCGGGAGAGATGGATTTTTGGCGTTCCCCATCTTTCTACCCTGGTCCTCCTACTTTTCATCCTCACCCAATAAAAATATGACCATGTTACATATTTAAGGTTTTAATGACGAAGAATAATAGCCTTGTTTTAATACGTACAGTCAACGGCAATAAAAATGGGACACCTACATCCTGCAAGGCGTTATGCGTGTTGTCTAACTCCATGGCGATAAGTGGATGTTAATAGCAAATTTTCAATGGCAACTTCTACCACTGCCGTAGATCTAGATGTCCCATTTTCATTACAGGTGGTTGTACAGTCATGGACACTTCTGGGTTGTCACAACTCCGTTGACTTTCAATGGAATCATTACCACCCAGAACCGTCCGTGACTGTACATAATGACACGAAAATAACAGTAACACTTAGTTTGAATTTCTACATGACTTTTCAATATACTTAACACATTTGAATAGGTGTATTTTCAATTTATCTGATCATATTGAATTTAGTGTGACGAATATCACACGTCAACAACGTACAAGCTCAGGTTAGGATCAACACCACTTGCAGTGTTGTAACGTTGCAATCCAATGTTCTTATAGGTCGAATAATTACTACTAAGAACTGAATAGAACAAGCTTCAGCAACTCTCTTGCTCTTGTGGAGGGCAGTAAGTGCTCCGTGCTGTGCGAGCTTCTCGCCTAGACACTACACGAACGCCACCGACGAAGCCTCCTGCCTCGCTTCCTCCTTTCCACCTCTTTTACGATGCAGCAGTACCGATGTTCGCTCTCAAATTGACAACTGCATACGCTACCGCTCCTCCACAAATGCGGAAAGTTGACCAATAACTGTCAAAGGTGAGGAATCGTCACACCATTCTGGTCTCAGACGTCCCCTATACATTTTAGAGTAATTGCCAAGAACATGAACGATGCGGAACGGTTTCCAGATCGCGCAACGACGCTAGGGGGCACCGAGTTCGAATCCTGGCCTGGGCATTCTTTGTGAGTGTCCCTTCATCAATTTCATCATATCATCACTCATTCTTATCCCCATGATTAGCCATAAGTGGCAGATGAGCGAAGTCAAGGCGAAGTCAGGTGAACCAAATCAATGAATTAACCAAAAAGATGAAGATGCCAATAATTCTGACGACTAAAACGTTTCGACTTGTTTCTACCTTTCTCCTAGAAAAAAATAATTTATTTCTCTGTGACCTACTTCCTTTGGCAGAGTTCAATCTATTTCTCTGTTTGCAATGTATGATTCGTATGATGTCTATTGTTTCAATTACGTCAAAAAATAGAAGATCGGCGCTTCACATTGCGTGTTTTACAATGTGACCCTCTATAACAAAGTACCTCTGCTGTGAGGCAAGTTATGACAGTGTGTATTTTGAGCAATAATGTATTTTCACCAAAGAAAATATCAAAGGTGTAGTAACAGATTGTTTCAGAAATAAATTTGAAGGATGATGCTTTCAAACTTTACCATCAGCATAGTTGTGTCCGAAAATAATTTCGTAATTTATTGACTTTGATACTATGAGCTATTCAAAAGCTTTTTTCACTGAAGTGAACAATTTCCCGACTAGATCAATAACAAAAATGCGTCTTCTAAGCTTTTTAGAAAATGTACAAAGTCCTAAATGTTGGAAAGTGAGATTCTTATGAAGCTTAGAAAAAATACCTAAATGCGAAACGCCAGCTCGGAGGGAATAGAAGCTTATGTTTATGCACAAAGAACATTAAACTAGATGTCATTTCAGTAGTTCCAAGCTCCCGTAGATTGACAATATATAAACAGTTTTGTTATACAGTGCGTTATGTTCCTTTCTTGTGTGCAACTGAGTGTACAGGTAATTAACTGGTGTCGGGATCGGTGTGGAATCTACAAAATGTGTAAAGTATTTACACATAGTATTTACTACTATACCCTATTCACTCACTCTCCAATAATTTAATTTTAACAAATGTTTTCTTGTATTAAATATTATTTGAAAATTTCCCCCTCACTTTTTCCACAGTAATTTCAAAATTACAGATCTTGTAAGAACGCCGTGGAGGTTAGCAGACGCGAAAATGCAGAATAAATTTATACAGGGTGTCCGAAATGAAAGTATACCCAACCCCAATGTATGCCTTCGATCTGCTATACATTCATTATATAAAAAGGGTACTATTTTTACTAACCGCATCCAAAAGATTAATATCACGTAGGCCTAAAAAAGTGTTATTAACAACTATGAAGATAAAAGTACAGTCATACTGAATTATTGTATTGTATTCGTTAACATACTATGTAACAACAATAAAGCACTTAAGTTGAGTAAATTAGAAGTGACATAAAATGCCATGTACAAGGGTGAGTCAAAAATTATCTACACTTTTCACCAAAACTTTCTTTAGGTTGGCCACACTGTCCACAACTCTCGCATGCTGAAAGGTGGCACTGTTGTGGTTACGTGGCTGAGGTTTCATATTATTTGCTCCATTTTTGTTTCTTTTATAACAAAGTAAACATGGCCATGCTACTGGTAATGTGCACCAAGGGAAAACAGAGACCAGTGATCTGAAAGTTGCCGTGGACTAACAGTGGCGTGTCGAGAATTTTCGAAAGGGGACGGGGTTATGTATACCTTTTTTTTAGTAGTCGGTCCTCGTTTTGCCATCTTATCCTTTTGTTGAAGAATACTGGGCCAAAGAGAAAGGGTTATAACCTCAACCAACCCTCCCCCCTCAGGCATTTCACTGATAACTAATTTGCAGAGAGCATGCCACCTCATCGGCTGCCACCCTGTGACCCATGTGTTTCTCAGAATCATCTCTTGAGCTTGTAGAATCTTCCCATCAGTCGCGGACGTTGATGAGCGTCCTGCTCCCGCTTCGTGCTTCCCGCTTGTCCGGTCATTTTTAAACCTCTCGATCCACTCGTATACACTTCAACGGAGTAGAGCACTGTCCACGTATTGTACTGAAAGCGTAAGGTGAAAATCAGCCCCTGACACACCTTCGGAGCAGAGAAACGGATCATTGTTCTCTGTTCTGCGTTGGTGCACACTGCCAGCAGAGCGGCCATGTTTGCTCAGTTACAAATGAAAGAAAATTGGAGCGATTAATATGAAACCTCGGCCACGTCACCACAACAGTACCACCTTTCAGCACGCGAGCTCTGAAGGAAGTGTGGCCAACCTAAAGAAAGTTATGGTGAAAGTGTGGATAATTTTTGACTCTCCTCGTAAATGTTAACGTTTTTGGAGATCCGATAGGTTAATTGTTGTTGACTCTTTTTTTTTAAAGATAAAAAAGTCCTAGTTTTAAAACACTGACTACCATCTATCGTGTTCCGACAGAATTCCTCAGGTTAAAGTATAATTAAGCGTCTAAATTGATATGACACCATCACATAATTCCGCATGTATTTAAATGGAACAACAATTATCTTTCGCAAGCGCTCTGACGCGAATGAAGCCTTTTGCTTTGGGTAGGATGACCACTCCAATTACGTAATTGTGATTTAATTTGGGACGTAGGTTATTTGGGTGTGAAAATTTGTATGTAAGTTACCAATAATTAAACTCAACTATTTTCTTGCTGTTTAAGTACCTTAGAACAGGGGTCACCAAACTTTTTCATTTCACGGCGCCCTTAGTGTTTCAACATTTTTCCGCGGTGCCCAAGTCACAATGTAGGCCTATCTAACACTTGCCACGCTCAGTTAGTGTGTTTAGGTTGCTTGCCTTAAGTTAAAAACTAATCATATATTTGAAATTCATAAACATTACACATGTAAATATTACTAAAACCACGTGTAGATAACACGTAAGTGTCATTTCGGTGAAAATATTGGAACATTTCTCGGCCCCCAATAAGCCTAGGGTCCCGCGGGGCACACTTTGGGAACAACTACCTTAGAACATTGGTTCTAACCTAGGTTATTAAATCTCATGATAACATTTACAGTTCATTTAGAAAGACTTACAATGTTTATATTGATTGGTTTAGTTTGTGTTTTAAGTCCACTTTATGCACAGTAATGTTTTCTGATTGATTGATTTAGTTTGTGTTTTAAGTCCACTTTATGCACAGTAAGGTTTTCTGATTGATTGATTGAGTTCGTGTTTTAAGTCCACTTTATGCACAGTAATGTTTTCTGATTGATTGATTTAGTTTGTGTTTTAAATCCACTTTATACACAGTAAAGTTTTCTGATTGATTGATTGAGATGGTGTTTGAAGTCCACTTCATGCACAGTAAGGTTTTCTGATTGATTTATGCACAGCAAGGTTTTCTGATTGATTGATTGAGTTCGTGTTTTAAGTCCACTTTATGCACAGTAAGGTTTTCTGATTGATTGATTGAGTTCGTGTTTTAAGTCCACTTTATGCACAGTAATGTTTTCTGATTGATTGATTTAGTTTGTGTTTTAAATCCACTTTATGCACAGTAAAGTTTTCTGATTGATTGATTGAGTTGGTGTTTTAAGTCCACTTCATGCACAGTAAGGTTTTCTGATTGATTTATGCACAGTAAGGTTTTCTGATTGATTGATTGAGTTCGTGTTTTAAGTCCACTTTATGCACAGTAAGGTTTTCTGATTGATTGATTGAGTTCGTGTTTTAAGTCCACTTTATGCACAGTAAAGTTTTCTGATTGATTGATTTAGTATATGTTTTAAACCCACTTTATGTACAGTAAGGTTTTTCTGATTGATTGATTCAATTTGTGTTTTAAGTTCACTTTATGCACAGTGAGACTAATCCGGACTGGATATAAAGTTTAAAATGGGATCCGAACTACTATGTGCCTTCATCGGGTATCGAACCCGGAACCCCTTGATTGCAAGGCTGCATTTCTCGCAAAATTCTAGCCCGATTTGATATATCACATCACCTCCTTTCCATTGAAATTCACTGTGGCGTCAACAATATGGCGGACCTCTGCTCGACACACACAACTATGGTTCGCCCTGGGCTTAACATGTTTCTATACTAATGACTAATTGTACCCAGCATTAACTCCTTTACATTTTATTGGTGGTATAAAGGGACTTTTGACTCACCCTAGTACATCACCATGAGGCCTTGATCAGCCACATAGCTGCACATATTATTGTGTTTCTGATCCCATAGCAGTCCCAGTTTGATTTCTTCATACGTTTTATAGTTTAGCATGGTGCGCCAAATATATTTTTCGGATGAATTTTGGCGATGACTTATTTTGAGATATTCAAGGTCAAAGGTCAAGGTCATGTAACAAAATTTGCTTTTTATCCGAAGGTAGGCTTGTTATATATAATTGGAAAGCTTGTTCCATTCCTTGCAGAATAAACTTTATTTCAGCGTCCTAGGCCAAATTGGAGCAGCGTTACAGCACATTTAGTATGGCTGAACCAGCTCAGAAAGGGCAATTTCTGCGAACTTTGACCTTGAATAATTTTACAATTACATGACAAACGAGACTCAAAATTTTCATAAGTTGCACAAACTAAAGCAAGAGCAAGCAGAGATTTGCAAAGATAATGTGTCAGCCCAGTCTTGACGTCCCTAAAATGTAAGAACATTTTATTTCTGATGTTAATTTTACAAGTAGCATAAAGGATAAGGAACGGCATGGTGAAAACCGCGAAACAAACTGGTGAGCTAAGTTTCAAGATAGTGAGGAATTACTTACTCAGTATCTACGTGTAAGGCGTGTATAGAGAGTACTGTCTTGCAGGTGAAGAACATAACATTCTTCGATCTCAATAAGTGGTGTTTCGCTTTCGCGACTGACGTCTTAAGTGAGTTTTTATGCCGTCTCTGCTCACAGAATTGAAGAAGACAAACCTGCGCTTCTGAATAGAGCGTGGGGAGATTTTCTCTACGAGCCATTCATAATGAACACGTTGGGTTAATCCTTGCGGAGGTAGCTTTCGACGGGGCTTTCAACGGAGCGAGGACGGGAGGTTAAAGTATTCAGCACACGAAACGAGAAAATCTTATTGGATTCTTCATTGAATGCAATACAATGAACGAGTGTGTGCTTTGAGAGTTTCTTAGGCTTCTATTCAAGTGTTGGGGTCTTAAAAATGGAGGGTTAAGACATCTTTGTTTCGTTAGTAGAGGGAGATTATTTCCATAACATCTTTGGCTGTTATGCATTTGAAGCTTCGGAACGAGTCTCAACTCTCAAAGCAGCCAATCAACGGTGCGAGCCGCTGACGTCATCTCAACCCAGAACCTATCGCTAAGCCCCCCGCTCAGGCTCTACACGCCCACTAGGCTCGCTAGACAGACTCGCGTAGTCCGCTGGAGATGTTCCGAAAGTAATTCGACTCTATCAAAAACCTCTTAAGAACTTAATAATACACTAAGAATGCCGACCAAGGTAGTCTTTAGCACACTCTAAACGTAACGTTTCCACCCTCTAACAGGATCTTCTTCAGACGAAGATTCAAACTACAAGGGTTGGATAAAAAGTAATGGCAACACTGGTATAATTGGTACTTGACTGTATTGGCAGAGGAGCACGTGCTACATTCCTTCAAAGTAATCGCCCCTCATCTCTACGACCTTCTGTGACACGTATGGAAGGCGTCGTAGATCGTCAGCGCGTCCATCTCTGTCGATGTCCCGCAGTGACCGCCCTATAGCACGTATGATGCCTTCTCGCGTGTCGTAGTGCTTCCCGCCCAGTGGTTCCTTCATTTCGACAAAACGGTCGTAATCACACGGTCTCATACCGGTGAATACGGCGGATGTTCCAGTACCTCCCACTACCAGTTATGCAGGAGCGCCGTCACATTGTTCGCAGTGTGACACCTTGCATTGTCAAGCAGGATGATGGGACACCGTGCCGTCGCTTCCTTGTTAATGCGAGACGAAGGTGGTGTTGCAAGAAGGTGCAGAAGTTGACCGTCTGCCTGAGAGACGTTGTTCTTCTTGCCTAAACATATTGTTAGAGCGCTTGCACTCTCGTCCTCTGCTTCAGAGTACTGCTGTTTTTGACTGAATAACACACAATCGCTCCCACTCACTATACTTTCTCGTCTGACATTCCTTTATCAGCCACGAAACGCTTGTGGCGCTGTGACTCACCCCTTTCACGGGACAGCAGTGTTGCCATTACTTTTTATCCAACCCTTGTAAAACGAAATGAAGGTCCAACCAGACACACACAGTACAGGGTTCATACAGAAGACGCATGAAGGCGTCAGTCCTTATCTGAGACGTTTCCTGTCATAATGTTACTCTTAAGAACTGCTTTCGTTCCCGAATAATGGTTTGTTTGTTTGTTTTTCATTGTTTTACGCCACTTTTCTACCTTTCCTGGTTAATTGCAAGAATAAGATTAATTGATGAAATACGTTTATACCTCTACCAGGATTCGAACCTATAACCACTGTATCGTAGAGCTCTAACCACTTCACCACGGAGGCTTTCCATCTAATTTGATATTTCTTTCTAGAAAATAGTCAACAACCTATGTTGCACCATTTTTAACAGTACCAGTTTATAAAGACCTGGGTTCCATTCCCGGGGTGGGCGATCTAATTTTCCTGCCTTGTCCCCCCAAAAAGGGCTCTGAGGCTTACTCAGCCTCAAATCATTGGGTTCGATACCCGGTGGAGGCACATAGTGGTCCGGATCCAACTTTATACTCTAGGTCCAGTCCCTATTTGCCTTTCTGTGCATAAAGTGGACTTAAAACAAGAAATCAATTAATTAAATCAATAGGTACCTGGGGGCAACCCTGGGGGAGGGGGGGGGGGTGCGGCCAGAGCGTGGTGCTAATCAGATCACTTCCAAAATAGCCGAGATCGAGAATGTGTGGGACCCTACCCCGACATCCCCTGAATGAGGCTTCATGGCACGGTGCTATATACACTGGGAACTTTACCCGTACTAGTTTCTAAAATACTAGAAACGACGGCATATGGATTCTACAGGGTGAGTCAAAAGTCCCAGGACACCCCAATAAGTAGAAAACTACTTGACGGAGGGCGAAGAAATTTCGGATATGGGTGATTGGGGTGGGAGCACACCAGATGGGGTTAGTGTGTATCATGGAGGCTATCTTGAAAGCCGCCATCTTGGAATTATTTCCAGATTTTCAAATGGGAAGGGGATCATGTAGCATACCATTTTACATGCGCGTTTTCTCAGATATAAGAATATGCAGTTATTCTTCCTCTAACTTTATTTGGTAAGGATATTTTCACAGTTGAAGTTCACAAGTGGCGTAATGTAATGGATTGGTATTTATTTGTTCCAGGTGATCTAACATGGCTCTAATCCTCCAAGAACGGATCAAAATTGTAGTTATAAGTGGGGAGCGCAGTGCCAGTGCCATTGCAGATTTCAATGGCCGGCATCTAGAGAGAGACGACATCTCACATACTACATCATGCAGTGTTGCGTGTAATGAAGAAGTTTAAGGAGACGGAATCCGTGTGCGACAGAGAACGTAGTGGACGGCCGAGTACAGCTACCGACGAAGAAACAGCAACGGCAACTGTGGCATCCTTGGTCAAGAGCCCGAAACGCAGTACCCGGCGTTTGGCTTCAGTGTCAAAAGTCAGATCCATACTCCGTGCGTTGCATACTATCAAACGGCATCCCTACAAAATTCAAATGCAGCAGTTCTTAACCGAGGAAGACTCAGACAGACGGTTACAGTTTGCAGACTGGGCTTTGATTCGTTGCAATGAGGATTCCCAGTTCCCGAAAACTGTTCTGTTTAGCGGTGAGGCCATATTCTTCGTGAATAAGCAGAATCATCGTTATTGGTCAGATACCAATCCATCGTGGACAGATCCTCGTATGGAAGTCAGTGCGGCAAAGGTAATGGTGTGGTGTGGGATATGGAACACCCGAATTGTGGTACCTGTCTTCATCCATGGCAACCTGAATGGGGAGAGATATCTGAATATTTTCCAGGAAGATGTGTTCCCCTCACTGATGAACCCAGATGGCGAATTACCAGCTTATTTCCAGCAGGATTGCGCGCCTCCGCACTATGCGTTGTAAGGCAGTGGTTGGATGAACAGGACCCTCTTGTCACTGGATTGGTCGAAGAGGGCCTACTGAGTGGCCACTCCATTCTCCTGACCTTACGCCACTTGACTTTTACCTTTGGGGTCATGTGACTCTGTAGACCCTGCAGTGTTATTGCGTGTCCATGAGGACTGGCTGAAACGTATTACGTTGTGTGTAGCACAGGACGGGCAACACATAGAGCACATCATGTAGGATGCCAAATGTGAACTTCAACTGTGAAAATATCTTCACCAAAAAAAGTTAGGGGAAAAATAACTGCATATTCTTATATCTGAGAAAACGCACATGTAATATTATGCTACATGACCCCCTTCCTATTTGAAAATCTGGATGTAGTTCCAAAATGGCGGCTCTCAAGATGGCCACCATGATACACACTAGCCTCATCTGGTTTGTCCCCACCCCAATTGCCCATATCCGAAATTTCATCGCCCTCCGTCAAGTAGTTTTCTACTTATTAGGGTGTCCTTGGACTTTTGACTCACCCTGTACATATCTAGGCACACAGAAAACTAAATGCATCATATCGATTGATGCACCAGAATGCATCGATTGATGCACTAAAGTGTGTTTTATGGTTTCTTCAAAGAATCAGATTCACATTTGATGCATTTGGGTGCATTTTTGTATGTCGTGAAATAAACACCAAAGTGCATCCATCATTTGATTCTAGTGAGGATTTATTTCAGTCGAGATTCACTTCAATGCATCAGTTCATGTTCCTTGATGCACCTTCCTGTATATTTTTGGATGATGCATTCTGGTGAATCAAAACGCATCAAGGTGCATCAAAACGTATCAACTAATCCATTGAAGTGCATCTCGCCTGAAATAAATCCTCACTTGAATAAAATGATGCACTTTGGTGTTTCTTTCACGACATACAAAAATGCACCCAAATGCATCAAATGTTAATCTTATTCTTTGAAGAGCCCGACCCTGTGGCCGAGTGGTTAGCACATCGCGCTGCGACGCCAAGGGTCCCGGGTTCGAATCCCGGTCGGGCTTGGTTGTTTGTGAATGTCCATTCATCAATTTCATCATTTCATCACTCATCCCCATCTTCGCAAATTAGCCAAGAGGCACAAAACGCGAAGTAAAATAAATTAAGTCAATCAATCAATCAATCAATTATTCTTTGAAGAAACCATAGAACACACTTTAGTGCATCAATCGATGCATTCTGGTGCATCTATCGATATGATGCATTTAGTTCTCTGAGTGTAGCTGGGTTTTCCCAAATGCCAACCGCGTAGTACACCTTGGACTGTATTTTGCAGACTAAGGAGGCTCTGACGTCTGGATTCACGGCCAATAAAATCCTCCGTGTCACTCGTGGTATGTGTTATCATTCTGTATTTGTGATTTTCTTTTCATCCATTTCATCTTTTCATAATTCATCATCATCATCTTCGCGATAAGCTATATGAAGCTCAGGTTTTCTACTCGAAGACCCGGATTCTATTACTGGAGTTTCGAATTGCACACACTAATTCAAAGGTATGTGATAGGTCATGGATAATGTTTTCATTGTGTATTGTACGAGTATTCAGTACCTGCCTTTCTTCTATTCACAGCGAGAAAATTCCAGTTCCAGTCAGAACCATCATGTCTGACATAATTTGCTACGAAAATAATGTCATTGGAAACGTCACAGCACTGTACTATCTTTGTGTTCAACGTGAACGCTAATCTATATGTATTAGCTACTTGGAACAAATATAATTAGTACATATTAATCTGGCAAATGATATTTGATGTTAGTCTTGCTAGAGATACATTAGTAATATTATTAGATAATTGCATTATATATTGACGTGACACGGACCAAATTCTTGTTATTGTGACGTATGTTACGCCTCCACATAATCAAGTAGTTACAAATTTATAATATTTAGATTAAAATATAGCTATTGCTATTGTGTTATGACGTCAATTTCTAATATATGACGCAATTTTTTAATGTGGTTATGGACTAACCTGTAGATTTTCGGTTATTAGGGAAATGTCTGAATAATAATAAGTGCGTGAATTTTCATCTAAAGTTATTATATTTGTTTTAAGGCATTTTAAAGGATGTAATCGATGAAAAATTGTTCATTATTAACATTGTTATTGTTTCATTCTGTGTTACGGTAACGGTTCCGAATGTTTAATGATTTTTCGCAAGTTTTATAGGAGTGTTTTGAACTGAGTTAGAAAAGGGAAAGCGTTTGTCGGGATTAGGTTCGAAGCTTGGAGATATAAATTAGGACAGTTAAAATTTTCACTATGTGTAAGTTACAGGAGAAATTATGATTTGAAATGTTGCTTGCGCGAGAAGGCATTCTCGGTTGTCGGTCTAATGTGACGCGAGTATTTCAGAGTTTCATGTGAGGATCTAAAGTGGTTTCGTACTCGAAACCAGATATAACATAATGAGATGCTCACAGTATTTAGGGCAGGGCTCGAAATGGACCAGACCGCACCGGAAAACGTTTCGGTTCGTGAATATTTGGAAACTTCCCGTTCCGTCTCGTCAGGAATGGCAACGGACCGTTCAGGTTCGTTTATTTTTTATTTTTGTTTAGATCTTTCACCACATATTTTATTTTTGCTATGAGCTAAATTGTTATTGCATATTATAGTATTCATATAAGCTTACCCTATACATGAAGATGTGTTGTTGCCGTGAGGGGGACTTAGAAGAGTATGACGACGCCTATGTTGCCTAAGCTGGAGAAAACGTATTTAGCTCTGGAACTGAAATAAGCACACTATCTGCTGAATGTCCTTATCTCCTTGAATTACCCCTTTTCGTACTTTCCAGTCGTCCCTTCTTCCATTTACCATTGTTCCCATTTACCTAAGCCAGTCAAAAAAAATTGAATCCTTGATCATATGCAAAATTAAAACATGGAAATATCTTTCACTTGTACAAATTGATTTCTTAATAACTATTATTAAGATTAAGATTATTGACGATATGTACTTTTAAATCAGAATTTTTTCCACTTTGGTGCAAGCTGACTCGAATTCACGATTAACATCTGTTGACATTTTAAAAATAAGAAAATTCCAAATCTCTCATATCCAATGTATTTTCCATTATTTGATGCTTATGTAAATATGTAATTTTAACCATTATTAATTTGAATACAGCTTGTAATTTGAGTAAGCGTTAATCTCGTCGCTGTAATAATCACACAGAAAAGGCAACAGCATATTTACGAAAGGGACATTATTTTAATGTTAAAAGCCCTAAACCTGACGGACCTAACCTAACAACGAAAGGATTTAGCGACGTAATACCCTATCGAACCCCACGCAATTGAAGGTGATTGCAGAAGCAGTCCGTATCCAAGACGCCAGTTAAACGAATGACGGCTAGCAAAGAAATAATCATGTAGGAGTACCTGGAAGAGGAAAATCGTTCTCAAGAAACTGTGCAGTAAGTACTTGCTAAGGATCTACAAACAGACGCAATTAAAAATCGAAGCATGTAAAAGAAAAAAATATTGTGCACCATATTAAATTCGGAATTATGACACCATTGAGTGAGCCTTGATTCCATGATATGATATGAAAAACTCAATATGCTGACCAAGGTGTCTTGGTGAACATATTGAGTTTTTCATAAATTCGGAATTCAAAAATCGGAACTTGTGCCATTGTTTCTATTAAAATGAGAAATATATAATACAAATATTAGTGGTAGGAGAGTTTTATAGAGCTGAATGAGTTTTGAGTTTTTGTTTTAAGTCCGTCCATTTTATGCACAGATACGCTAATCAGGACTGGATCTACAGTTTAAAGTGGAATTCAAACCACTGTGTGCCAACAACTGATATCAAAGCAGAGACCCCTTGATTGCAAGGCGACGACGTTGCCACTACTTCATCAGGAAGCCCCCCCCCCCCCAGAGCTGAATGAGAGAGAGACATTATCTCATTGTTCGTCGCTAAGCGTAATTTGTTTTGAGTTTCTGTCTCAAGGCCACTACACTCAGAGAACAAAATGCATCATATCGATTGATGCGCCAGAATGCATCGATTGATGCACTAAAGTGTGTTTTATGGTTTCTTCAAAGAATCAGATTCACATTTGATGTATTTGGGTGACTTTTTGTATGTCGTGAAAGAAACACCAAAGTGCATCATTTGATTCAAGTGAGGATTTATTTCAGTCGAGATGCACTTCCATGCATCAGTTGATGCGTTTTGATGCACCTTGATGCATTTTGATGCACCAGAATGCATATTTTTTGATGATGCACTTAAACGTTTCGTCTGAGCTACATAAATTCTCTTGCTCAGACCAAACGTTTAAGTGCATCATCCAAAAAGATGCAGGAAGGTGCATCATGGAACATCAACTGATGCATTGAAGTGCATCTCGACTGAAATAAATCATGTGAATCTGATTCTTTGATGAATCCATAAAACACACTTTAGTGAATCAATCGATGCATTCTTGTGCATCAATCGATATGATGCATTTAATTTTCTGTGTGTATGGACGGATAGTCTAATCAAAACTGGATCTACAACTTTAAGTGGGATCAGAGACACTATGGTGCCTCCACCGGGTATCAAACCCAGAACTCCTTGATTACAAGGATCTATGATAGCTGGATATGCTGAGAGAGGTGGTTCGTGGGGTTCACCATCCCTGAAATATCTTCGAAATATCAGTACTGAAACCAGAATATAAAGCAAATTAAATTAACTTTCATTCTCCACGTCTGGATATGTATAATAATATAATATCGCAAAATTCAAATCGGAATGTTCTCAACTTCTTCCTTACAGGTGGTGCAAGAATATTACTTAACAGATGACTAAATTATTCTGTAATGAGAGTAAAGAATGCTTTATAATTTGATTGATTAATTTGGTTTATTTTACTTTGCTTTTCTGTTACTTTTGGCCAATCGCGAAGATGACGATGAGTGATGATATGAAATAATTAATGAAGATACACTCATAAAGAAAACCCAGATTTATAATTATGAATTCAAATATGTATTGAAATATGAAATATGTATGTATTTTTTTATATGTAGCCATGCAATCTGAACGTTTAGTGAAGAAAGTAAGATCCAGTTATTCTTTGATATATTAATAAATTGTCTTATTTCATATTTATTTTTCTGTAGGTGTTTTACACCGTTGGAGATTAAAATTTAATAATGCACCTGTTAATTTACAAAAACATGACACGGTAGTTTGTATTTAAATTTTATTGATTGATTTTTATAGTACACCAGTGGTTACGTCCCTATTTAAATGTGCATATCTTATCGTGCATTAAGATAGATATTGATGATAAGTTATAGTTCCGCGCTCCATGACTATATTTTAAAGAAACTAAATCACTAAAATGTCCCGCACCGTGGCTGTGGGGTTTCTCCGTCTACGAGACACGCCCAGATTCGAAGAGTAACTACTTTTGTCATCATCGTGAGGGAATTGGGGAGCTACGAATGAGTAACGTAGCCCGGTCATGGAAACATAAAACGACTGGGGGTTCGTCCTGCTGACCACACGTCACTCCATAACTGGTTGGGCGATCTCCCACGTCAGAAGGTGGGAGTGAGGCCGGCAGTCGGTAGGGAGGCCCTGGCTCCCACGGGCTGTTGCGTCACTAAAATTGCATTAATTAGAGTAACAATGTAACGGTCGTTAAACTTTAAAAAAAACGGTCACTGTTATTTTTTACCATGTTCTACACTACCATTTTACAGGTTAACCTTTTACAGTGTTGATTGATTGATTTGTTGTTTTAAGTGCACTTTATGCATAGGAAGACTCGTCGGGACTGGACCTACAGTTTAAAGTGGAATCCGAACCATTATGTGCCTCCACCGGGTATCGAACCCGGGACCCCGTTGGTTACAAGGCGACGACGTTACCACTACTCCATCGGGAAGTCTCCCCTTTTACAGCTTACACGAACATGTTGAGGTTATGGCCTTGGCGTCCTCACTGTAGCTCCAACACTTGTCTGCCTGCTTAACCACAATACTAGTACCAACAGTAAGAACGGCAGAGAACCTGTCAAGCTCATTACGCCCACAAAATTGCCTTCATAATCATCATCAATTATGCAGTCTTACCGTCAGCCGACCCACATTCTACCCGATGTTAGCGGCAGAGGAAAGGTCAGTGACTGAAATAGACGCATAATCCAACCGAGGCAAAGCGAAAACGCGCCCGAAATCTTCTTACCAGAATTATGATCGCGGCTCATTAAATTTCCAATTGCTCGAGCCTTATTACGTTACCTCGAAAAAGATGTTAATGATTTTCATTATGCGTTATCTGTATTTAATTAGAGCTAGGAAAAGGCTGTGTGAGTGTACTGTGCCATATAGGGTGCAGCTTAAGGAATAAAAAGCAAGGAAATACTGGTTGGTTTGAAGTGTGGGTGTGGACAAAGGCATTACTAATCTCGTTTGTTCAAAAGTCGAGGAAATATTTTTAGGTTGTTTTTAGGATTATTCTTTCACCTTTCTCTGTCTGATATATTTTTTCTCTGTTCACCTTTCTTTCTTCCATTATCGTTCTTTCTTAGCTATCTCAACTACAGGGCTACTATAAATGATTCATTAGATTTCAAAACACTGTATTTTCCAAAGTATTGCCCACACAGATTTGAATGATACCGTAACGATCCATAGTATCTTTTAATTATTATGGACAACTAACTCCAACTTCCAGTCATTCAACCATCATTCTCCAATCGGAAAATATTCAGAAACATCAGAGGAATGCAGTGTCAAACAGCACTGAAGCTCTTCCTGGTCATCAGCGGTATAAACATGTAAACGGATGAAATCCAGGAAGAGGCTACAGTCCTGACTGTGCATTTGTTTAGTAAACTGAATTGCAATAAATGTCTGGGAGGCAGAGAGTTGGGGGTCAGTTCTAATTCAGTTATTGAGGAGCAAGTTACGATTGAATAGAGAGAGCATGTTAACGCTAGTTGCAAGTCAGACTCTACGTACAGTCACAAGCATAACCTCTCCCAGCAGATCTTCAGTTGGAGTACAGAGACAGGTATATCCTTACATTACCCATGCTGATCCAGTCTTTAGGGGTGTGAAACTCAAGTGTCATGTGTTGCCATTCAAGTGTGTAAATTTAGTACCTCTAGCGCCTTACCACCAAGCTCACCACGAGCAGAGAGTGATTTATCATCAAGGATGAATGATGATTAGTGAGCTACATTCACAAAAGATCCCCATACCAGAGGGTGTGATACGATACATGAAAATAACTGTAACCTCATCAAGTTTACATCGTGACACACCAGTTGGCAGCCCGTGTCCCTTAGCGTCGTAGCGCGATGTGCCAACCACTCCATCACGGGCGACGACAAACCGAGAAAAGAGTTTTTGTGTGTTGAAACATGGGATATGTTCATCTGTTATCGCAGGCCCGTACCCAGGGGAGGGTCCATGCCCCCCCCCCCTCTCGAACACTGAAATATTAATGAACCTATAAAAAACTACAAAGTAACATCGTCGATTTTCCAAATTTGTAAAAAATTCAATTTTGTTCTTACATAAATGAATGTGTTTCTTGAGTAGAAGTCTCTAGTTTAAATATTGGATAGATTTAGTTTTATAATCATTAATGCAAGGCTACCAGATGTCCGATTCACCTATTTATTAAGGATCATTGGTTATTTTTAATCCCTGTCCCGACTTTTTCGAATCGCAGTCGTGATGCGAAAATGTCTCTTTATTAATTTTTCTTGTAAAATTTAGACATGTTTTTTATGGTAATAATACGTAATTGCTAATACGGAACATTTATTTTATAAATATAGCTATTATTTTCCAAACATAGAATTATCATGGGTTTTCAATGGCACTCTCATATGAAAATGAAGGAAATTTGAAAACGTTGTTAATTTGCAGAACACAAAACTATTTGAACTATTTTGTAATCTCCGTTTTCTTTCTCTCTCTCTCTCTCTCTCTCTCTCTCTCTCTCTCTCTATACATACATATATATATATATATATATATATATATATATATATAAACACACACACACACACACACACACACACACACACACACACATACATACATATATATACATATATTTGTCGCCATTTTGTACAGGCACTGCACTCGTGCTGCCAACTGGTGTGTCACGATGCGAATTTGGTGAGTTTACAGTTATTTTCATGTATCATTCATGCCTGTATGTGCAATACTTTGAAAATACAGTGTTTTGAAATCGAATGAATCATTTATAGTACCCCTGTACTACTTTTCTTACTCTTATCATTCTCTGTTTTTTACTTTATTTCTACTCTACTTCTACTTTTATCTATTTGCGAGTGATCCTATGACTTTATTTCTATCTTTTTACTTTGTATTTTCATGAAAAAATATAAATATGCTGACCAAGGCAGTAATTTATTTTATTAAAAACATAAACTAAACGTAACGTTTCAACCTTCTAGCAAGGTCTTCATCAGACTCTGTATCAAGTACAAAAGTAACAAGATACCAAAAACAGGGCATTATATACACAAAACATTACTCCCTCCAGACTAATAGAAAGTTGTTTTGGAACTTTCTCGCAGGTGGCTTTCACTATACTTTCACCTAAAAGGCGAAAAATATATACTTTCATATAGAATGTGGATTGGGCTTTATATATCACGCTCTTTTTCCTTCATTTTCTTCCTTCTCCTCTCCTCTTTCTCTCTTGTCCTTTCCACTCTTTCTAACACTTTCTTCCATTCTTTGTTTAACTTCAGTCCCCCATTCCAGTTCATTGTGTCTTCTTCACCTTGCTTCTCTATTTCCTTGGCTTCCTTCCATTTTCTCACTAGCATTCTCTTCTCCCTTCCTATCTGCTTAGCCTCATCCCACTCTATGTCATGTCCTGTTTCTCTCGTGTGTTTAAATATCGCATTTCTCTCTCTCTTAAGTCGTACATCATCCCTATGTTGTTTCAACCTATCTTTCAGTCTCTTTTTCGTTTCTCCTATGTACACACTCTGACATTCTTTACATTTTACTTCGTAGATAATCCCTTCCTCTTCCTCTTCTCTGTTTTCCTTTTTCTTGTTTGCATTCTTCGCTATTCCTAAGATGCTTCTCCCTCCCTTCCTGTAAGTTTTAATGCCCGCTTTCCTAAGCACTTTGCATATCTTTTCTGTGGTCTCCCCCATACTCCTTATTCCAAACCACCTCTCTTTTTCTTTCTCTTCATCTTTTTCTTTCTCTTCCAATTCTCCCCTTCCTCTTTTCTTCCTTCTTCTGTTTATGTCCAGTCTATCCTGCTTCTCATAGCCATTCTTTTCCAGCTGTTTCCATAGGCTATTTATTTTGCCTTCTTTTTCACATTCCTTCGTGCATATTTTCGTTATTCTGTCCTCCATATTCTTTATGAAATTTCTTTTTGTCACCTCACTTACATCACTTCTTTTGTGGCAGAATACCCCTGCTGCACACTTTTTCTGATGCCAAGCGGTTTCAATTTCTTCTCCTCTCTTCCTTTTCATCAATATATCAAGGTAGCTTAACTTGCCTTCTTCTTCTATTTCAAGTTCCAATAAAATCCCTCTTTCTTCATCTTGTATTTCTTTGGCAAAAATGTCAAGCTGCCTCTTTGTTCCCTTCCATATGCCAAAACAATCGTCCACATATCTGCAAAACAAAATTATTTTGTCACCTCCTTTTTCTATCACTTTCTTTTCCCATTCATTCATGTATTTGTTTCTGCATCTTCTGTACCTCATTCCAGAATTGTTTACATTAATTATTTCGAATTAATTCGAATTCCGAATTCGCTGTTCTGTTTCTTTTCATTTCTATCCCTATTTATTCCTTTTTGTGCGATGCTCTGGTAACTTATATCTTTCTATCTACCATTTTTCTCTAGCTCGTTCTATCTGTCTTTTCCTTTTTTATTTATGTGTTTGTCTTTCTTTTAATCTAACGACTTCAATACTGTCTTCCTTATTCTGATTCTCAGTTTCTTATCTTGTATCTGCCTCTGTCACTTTTTGACTTCATCTCTTTGCTTGTTTGAAATTTGTTTCAAGTCCACTTTATGCAGTAAAGGTCTATGCTCTCTCCAAGGAATCTGTGGAGCAAGGCAGCGCATAACGAAGAGAAGGGGAGAATGTGAGTGAGTGGAGCAAAGCAGTAAACTCTTCTGTTTACAGACGTTAGCTGTAGCTGCATTTTCCTCTTCATGCATTCCTTTCCCCTTTCACACGGATTGATTGGTTAAGATCTATCGAGTCACTTCTTACACAGAGACTTGTTTCGTTCGCTTGCTCCAGAGATCACCGGGATAGAGTATAATGGAGACCGGATCTATAGTTTAAAGTGGTATCCGAGTGGTATCCACCGGATATCGATGAAGCTGGATCCCAAGATCCCTTCGTGTGTGATTCGTCATCCAGTGTATGTGATTCTGAAAACTTGTTTTGTAACCTATTTGGGTGGACATAATAGTGAAATAGAATTATTCCAGGGTGGGCTAAATCCCACCCTCGTCTAACGGGTAGTACGCTCCTGGATGTTGAGAAAAATTATGCAAATTTAATTTACATAATACTATAAATGAAGAAATGGAAAGAACTCGTGAAAAAAATTGGTCTGAATTAAAACCAGAAACTAAAGAAAGGATCAAATCTAAATTTGAGTGCAGAGAAAATATATGTACCGTCACCGGCAATAAAACGGGAAACAAAGATCCTGAAATACTGGCTTTTCGTTATGTGTGTTGCCTAACTCGATGGCGGTAGTAGAGGTGTTCATGGGAAATTTGCTATTAAAATCCACTTCTAGCTGTAGAATTAGGCAACGCTCACATAATATAACGCCTTGGGGGGAAGAGATTATTTCAAGATGCGAGTGTTCGTGGTGGTGACTGTACCTTCTTGTGTGCTTACCTACCCCCATTTCTTTCTCTCTCCGAGACCATGGCTCGTATCGGGAACATCTGTATATAGTTGGCTTTGTGTCAAAATATTTATTTTCTTCATCTCCACTTGAAAATTTTGGGGTTCAGAAATGTATATTTTTATGGAAGGTGTTTTGAGTGTGTTCCATAAGCTATGGATTGCTGTAAAGATGAAACTATAGTCTGTCCCTACATCTGTGGACGAAGGCTGCGCATAGCGGCAGAGAAGGGGAGGGGGAATCTAGTGGGCAGAGCGAAGCAGTACTCGCTGCTGCGAAGGCTGGAAACTGCAGTCTATTCCCTCCCTTAACGCATTCCCGTTGATCTCACGTAATCATTGGTGGAGCCGTCTCGCGTCACTACTTGTGCACAGACTTGTTTTAGTTCGTTTGCTGGGACAGAGTATAGACATATTTTCTTTTTCTTTATTTTAACTTTACTCGTAAATTAGTAGTTAGTGTTTTCTTCTAAAGGAAGAATGAGCTTGGTTGCGTCACTTAATACGCGTGTCAATGCAACAGTCCTTTAAATTAGAGTAATTTCCCATTAGTAATTGATAAATTCTTGTTTGTGCAATCACGTATTATCCGTAAAGAATAAAGAAAATTCCCTTGCATATTTGATAGAAACATTGTTCTTTTGTTTGTAACTGGTTGATATGTTGATTTTGTAATATGATGTGTAACAATTACAATAAACTTAAGTGAAGTGATTTGTCGATTGCTTTTAGTATCAAATAATAGCAACAAAATGCCCAGACTGGAGACAGTCACTATATAGTATCGACCTAGAGCCAGGGCTCGAAAAAAAAGTTAATTAGAAGAAATCCGGATTTTAATTCCGTGGAACTTGATTGCTGCTCAAACTAACAATTGAAGAATTTAGAACCATATGCATAGACTACATTATATATTTTTTGTTCTGGTTGTGACGTGGTCATAAACAAAGGGGAATTTTGAAACGGAACTACTATTACAGGAATGCGAAAAGTGTGGTTGGCATGTCATAGGGAATTTGTCCTCTAGGCCAAAACAACACTGTCCCATTGAACACGTGCAGTAGTTAGAGGCCGCTGACCTTCAACAAACTACAGTTTACAATTATGACGATGTTTTGAACCCCTCTGCTGCTATGTTTATTTAGTGTATTGAGTGCGTGCATTACGTTACGTTTTGAGTGATCTGTGCTATGTCGTGTAGTGAACGAAAATGAGTGACATAATTAACGAACTATTGACGTACAATTTACTCGGCTTTTGAATGAGGATAAACTTCAAATCTACAAGATATGTAGGCCTCTGGCATCCCAAAGAAGAGAAGAATGGAATTCATTTGTTATTTAGCGTTACTTTTCTGCCACTTTAGCTAATCACGACGTAGAGGATGAGTGACAATACGATGAAATTGATGAAGGGACATTCACAACGAATATCCATGTCAATGCCTGGATTTGAATCCGGGACCACTAGCATCGTAGAACGCTGTTCTAATAACCATTTCACCACATAGGTCAGCAAGAGAAGAACGGAGATCCTGTTCGAATTAAATATTCAAGGTAAGAAGTTTATTGCATATTTTATTCTCGCACGTAGGCCTATGTAAATACAGTTCACAATATGGGCCTCTATATTTTATAAATAACCATGAAATACGAGGGTTGGGGAGTAAGTCATGGCAACCCAGTAATAATTCGACAATCGGAGGATGTATTAAAAAAAAATTATATACAACTGAAAGAGTATCCATTATGGATATTTTGTTGGTAGGAATCATGAAAGAAAACCCAAGCAACCCTGTGACATACACATGTATTAATGTACAAGTTACAAGAACCTGTCTGACCCTGTGACATACACATGTGCACATATTACAAAAACTTGTCTAATTATGGCAAACCTTTCGAATCTTCTTTGACCCAACCTTTTAAAATTTGTTTTTGACCCTCACAATGCATTTTCCTATTCACACACATGTATACAATATGGTATTGAAGGGTTGATGAGGGTGGAATTCCTCCTCTGGTTTCTGCATCCTCTTTCTGGTTGCTGATTTATGGGAATTTATAACATTGTTTGCCACGAAGGAATGTCTTTTGGGGATCCTTGGTCAAGAATTACTGCAAACCGTTACTATTTTTTTCCTGGCTAGCGAAGCAATATTCTTCCAAAGATTTGTTTGCCACGTAGGAATGCCTTTTGGGGATCCTTGGTCAAAATTACTGCAAATTGTTACTACTTTTTCCTGGCTAGCCAAGCTATACGCTTCCAAAGATTTGTTTGCCACGTAGCAATGTTTTTGGGGATCCTTGGTCAAAAACTACTGCAAAGCCTTACTATTTTTTTTTCCTGGCTAGCCAAGATTTACTTCTCCAAAGATTTGTTTGCCACGTAAGAATGTCTATTGGGGATCCTTGGACAAGAATTACTGAAACCGTTGCTATTTTTTTCCTGGTTAGCCAAGCTATATTCTTCCAAAGATTTGTTTGTCACGTAGGAATGTTTTTGGGGATCCTTGTTCAAAAATTACTGGAAACCGTTACTATTTTTTTCCTGGCAAGCCAAGCTATATTCTTTCAAGAATTTGTTTGCACTTAGGAATGTCTTTTGGGGATTCTTGGTCAAAAATTACTGCAAACCGTTACTATTTGTTTCCTGGCTAGCCACGCTATACTATTCCAAAGATTTTTTGCCACGTAGGAATGTTTTTGGGGATCCTTGGTCAAAAATTTCTGGAAACCGTTACTATTTTTTTTCCTGGCTAGCCAAGATTAAACTTTTCCAAAGATTTGTTTGCTACGTAAGAATGTCTTTTGGGGATCCTTGGTCAATAATTGCTGCAAACCGTTACTATTTTTTACCTGGTTAGCCACGCTGAATTCTTCCAAGGATTTGTTTGCCACGTAGGAATTCCATTTGGGAATCCTTAGTCAAACATTGCTTCAAATCGTTACTATATTTTTTTCCTGGCTAGCCAAGCTATACTCTTCCAAAGATTTGTTTGCCACCTGGGAATGTCTTTTGGGGATCCTTGATCAAAAATTACTGAAAAACCTTTACTATTTGTTTCCTGGCTAGCCAAGCAATACTCTTCCCAAACTTTATTTGCCACATAGGAATATCTTTTGGGGATCCTTGTTCAAAAATTACTGCAAATTGTTACTATTTTTTCCTTGCTAGCCAAGCTATACTCTTCCACAGATTTGTTTGCCACGTAAGAATATCTTTTGAGGATCTTATGTCAAGATTTACTGCAAACCGTTACTATTTTCTTTCCTGGCAGCCAAGCTATACTCTTCCAAAGATTTGTTTGCGACGTAGGAATGTCTTTTGTGGATACTTGGTCAAAAATTACTGCAAACTGTTACTAATTTTTGTCCTGGATAGCCACGCTATACTCTTCCAAAGATTTTTTGCCATGTAGGAATATTTTTGGGGATCCTTGGTCAAAAATTACTGGAAACCGTTACTATTTTCTTTCCTGGCAGCCAAGCTATACTCTTCCAAAGACTTGTTGGCTACGTAGGAATTTTTTGGGGGGATTCCTTGGTCAAAATTTACTGCAAACCGTTACTATTTTCTTTTCCTGCCTAACCAAGCTATACTCTTCCAAAGATTTGTTTGCCACGTAGGAATGTCTTTTGGGGATCTTTGGTTAAACATTTGTTTGATTTGAGTTAGTGTTTGAAGTCCACTTTATACACAGTAAGGCTAATCGGTACTAGACCTACAGTTTAAAGTGGGATCCGAACCACTTGTCCCTCCACCGGGTATCGAACCCGGGATCCCTTGATTACAAGGCAATGACGCTACCACTGCGCCATGGGGGAGGCCCAGCATCCTTGGTTAAAAATTAGTGGAAACCGTTACTTTTTTCCTGGCTAGTAAAGCTATACTCTTCCAAAGATTTGATTGCCACGTAGGAATGTCTTTTGAGGATCCATAGTTAAAAATTATAAAAACTAGAAATTTTTCGTAGAAGGATGGTGCTGCAAATGTCCAGGCTGTAGAGAATATAGGTAAAAATTGGATGGAGCATTGCTTTGTATGTCATTATAACCAGTCCAGTCTTCAAGCCCAAGGTTGTCCCACAGACTCATTTTAGTTAGATCATAGTTAGATCTTATTTTGGCTTTGTAATGTCGAGGTGAGTTTTCCAAGTAAGGTGTTGGTCGTAAACGAAACCGAAGTACGTTAATGTCTTGGAGGATCTTATTAAAAAGTTATGAACTTCAATAGCTAGCAAATCCGGATTTCTATGGACCAGTGAATGGTGACCTTTTGGCAGGAATACAATTGCTTGTGCTTTGCCACAAATTGTTATGAGTCTCCAACGGCGGCACCAGGAAACGAAGATATTTACCGTTCTCTGTACGTTCTGATTCAATTGGTGGATTGTTCGCCCTAACGCCAGAAAGGCGGAATCGTCAGCATATTGGAACGTATGAAAGACCATCGGGTGGGGGACTAGGTAAATCAGCCACATACATTAATTATAGGAGCGGTGAGAGTACTGAGCCTTGTGGGACTCCTGAGTGGAGAAATATTTTGTTTGATAAGCTGTTGTAGATAGATACATAGGATATTTAATTTTATATGAAGTTATAAATCAAACTAATATAATAGGAAGGTAACTGAAATTTGGTTAGTTTATAAAAGAGGCGTTGATGCCACACCTTATCAAATGCCTTTTCTAGGTCGAATAGCAATAAGGGGAATGGTTTTAAGACATTATATTGATTGGTAATCATAGTGGTGAGCCGAAGGAGTTGATCGTTAATACAAAAGGAACGTCTAAAACCTGCTTGTTGGCGTGGAAGTACGTTATTCGTGGTCAAATGTGCATGGAAACTCTTTACCAGAATCTGAACATGGAGGTAAGTTGTATTGGTCGATAGGAGTTTATTTATCCATTGCGGATTTGTTGGGTCTGAGATACATCAGGGGTTTAGAGGCTATCTATGCTATAGGAAAAAAAACAGTGCGAAGGATGAATGCGTATATCCCTGCCAAGATGGTAAGGACAGCAATGGGGCATTCTTTAATAAGTCGGTAAGAAAGAGAATCGAATCATGGGGCAGTATTTCGTCTGTGTTGTGAGAAGCATTCACACCTGGCGCTCCGGTCAAGGTTCGTTCGATCGCGCTCAGCTCGGGGTCCGGTCACGATCGGATGGAAATAATATTTGACCAGAGCGTGAGAGGGCGGAACTTGACTTTGCGAAGCTCGATCGTAACGTATGATACGGTTCAGTAGCAGTCATCAGCTTCATTACAGAGGATACGTAAGCCAGTTTTGTGCGTAAAAGATAAACCGTCAGAAGGCAAAGACTTATTGAAACACAGAAGAAGGCGAGTAATGACAAAATTGATTGATGGAGGCATTGAGCAAAAAAATCCCACAATATTTTCCTCCCAATTCTGTTTGTTAAACATCGGTCAAAATATGCGATTTCATGAACCCGAGTAAAAGGAATTTAAGAAAAAAAAACTGACCGAAACAACCAAATTACAATTAGCAAATGAAAAAAATTAAATAGGGTACTAACCACAAATATGATCCATAAACACTAGTTGTAACGACCTATTTCCAACCCGTTGCATCAATTAAAATCCTTAAATCAAAAAGCGGTCATATTTTCCCGGACAACCAAATTGTCATTTTTGTGTGTGCAAAGGGAAATAACGTGGTGGTCGAGCCCCTGCCAAGGGGAAAATCATTCTTGATATCTAGCCCCGAATCAAGATTAATAACAAACTTGTTCTTCGTTTACAGGAAACGGTACAAAATTACTCAATATATATTTTTTTAATGTCGAGGGAGACCACGTTTCACACGATGTGGTTACATGACAATCGGGTCCTTGAAACTAGACTTACAACCTGCTGTATATTTGTCACGTGTTGTATCGGAAACTTTCTAAACAAATGGTCAACAATGTCGATATGAAACAATGAGCTCGAAATTTTGCATGTCAAACCTAGACCGCCAGAGTAGTGTTACCATCAGGGGCGGCGCCAGAATTTTTCGACAGGGTGGGCAGAAGCTCTATATTGATAAATTAGGGTGGTCAGTAAAACGTGAGATTGACTAACAAGTATCCCCCCACTCCCCCTCTCTCTCTCTCACTCGTGATTTCCCTCTTACCTTGTGCAGAAAGCGATTTGGACACAAGGAATTTATCAAACCTAATCATCGTATCCAGTAATTCATATCTTTTTACAGATCATTTGGGCTGTAAGTGTGACCTTTCCGAACACTCTCAAATGTAAACCTCCCTCCTGAATAGTAGTACACCCTGAAAACTGTATTCTTGCAGGCAAATGCGTCTCTGGTGCCTGTAACCGCAATGAAGATTGTGTTGGTGTTTTGTGTCTCCTTGAGTGTTTGTGTTCCTCCCTTCATGACGCTCATCTAATTACCATTCAACCTCAACGTCACCATTGGTCAAAAGTAGCAGAAAATCAACTTGAAATATAACAATGAGTCAAATCAATTATAGAGTATCAATAGTTCATAGCACATCGAAAGTTGAGGTAGCAAATTCAACTCCACAATGCTTCATTTTTTTTTTTTATCAAATCAGATAACTCCGCCAACAAGGACGTGGTATTATCTAAATCTCAATATTTTTGTCCGTACGTGAAAGAAGTAGTTTAAATCTAAGGCCAATCCATGGGTGTCCGGAAGGAGGGAGTAAGCGGCACGCCCCCCCCCCCTTGAAAATAGGTCTTACCTATAAACTTATACATTGCACACATATATTTCATTTCATTCACAGTAATTTATGTTAATGATTGAAAGGGTGCTACAGGAACATGATAGCTTCAATTTTAATAAGTGTCTTTTTTTTTAGGGCAGCACTATTATCGTGGGAATATGTCTCGTTTCCCTCCCCTTGAACAAATTACCATGCTTGCCCCTCCCTGGAAAAAATGCTGCGGACATCCATGGCCCAATCATAATAATAGTGTATTCCACCTCTTAAATGGACGCATCTTATGTTATGATAAAATGATACGGTTGACGAAGTTATTTCTCTCCGATCGCATAACGCTCTTGTCTTATAATTAAGGGGTCCTGGGTTCAATCCCCAGTGGAAGCCAATACACACTCGTTAGGACTACAGTTTAACATTAAGATCTAGTGACAATTAGTCTGTTTGAGCATGTGGACCTTTTAAAAAAAATTATATGTTGGAGGAGACTTGTAAATAGTGTTAGAAACTAATAATATCAGTTCAGTAATTCTATAGATTTTTTCCAAAGCTACAAAACTGTTACATTAAAATTTGGTCACCTCGGTATGGTAGTGATTGTGATTACTCCTTATTAATTATTAGAACAAATTAGAAATTGTAATTTTAGAAACATTGCATTATTTGAAGGTGACAGTTATGTAAAAATAAACTGTGATAGAGTAAAGAAAGTGACAAATCAAATTACCCACGGAGTGGTTATCGCAGTGCGTTATGATGCCAGGGGTCCCGGGTTCGAATCCCGGTCTGAGCATGGGTGTTTTTGCGAGTGTCCCTTCATCATCATCAGTCATACTCATCATTGCGATTAAGGCAAACAAGATGTTTTTATTTCTTTATTGTTTATTACTTTGATCATACCCAGGCCGAGATTTATGTGGAGGTCCGTTGCTGACAACATCAAGAACTCACTCCCATCTACGTGGTCGCCTTGTAATCAAGGGGTCCCGGGTTCGATACTCGGTGGAGGCACATAGTGGTTCGGATCCCACTTTAAACTGTAGGTTCAGTCCCGATTAGCCTTACTGTGCATAAAGTGGACTTTAAACACCAAATCAATCAATCAATCACTCCCATCTATGCACAGTTTCAGTTGGTCTGTAACCTTTAGCCCAAGTCATGCCAGATGGTTAGTTATACTTTTTATACTTCCACATTCCTAATATCTTTTTTCTTCAATATATGGCTGATTTCAAAGCAATTTTTCCCCATTGAAGGGTGGAGCTGCAACCCTCCAAATCCTTCTAAATCCTGATTAACTCTTGATCATATAGCATACATAGGGTTGCCAGATTTACCTATATAAAATAAAAAATCGGGACATAAATTATATAGGCATGGATATAGTTAAATTTATTTTTTATAACATTTTTAAACATTACAAAATAAATTGCTGTTTAAAGCATTGTTAATCCCTAATTTTTAACATTTTGACAAAATATATTAATAGTTATATAATATAATAATAATAATAAAATAATATTTGAGTGAACTCTTGGCGTTGAGTATTTTCCAATGAATTACTATAAAATTCAGAACATGACTTATTCTCATTCACTCATTATTTCTTTAGCTAAATACAGGACAAATGGGCGTCCCGAGAACATTTTCCGGGATACCGGGACATTTCTTTAAAAAAGGGGACAATCCCGTATATACGGAACGTCTGGCAACCCTAAGCGTACCTCATAATTGTGAATATCCAATAAAACTTACTAAGGCTGTTCATTGCTTCTAATCATAACAGTGTTTATAAGATTACATTTTTTTAAAAAATGAGTTCTGATAGCGCCCTTAGCTTTGCAATTACAAAATTAAGGAAGTAGAAACAAAAGCTTAAATTAATTTCATTCAATAAGGTATTCTCTCTAATCTTTGTAAACTTGCTTATTAGAGAATTCGCCAAATGACAGCAAACCTCGTTATGGGATGAAACTTGTGAACTTTCTAGTTTCTACAATATTCACAAGTAAAATATACATGGAGTGAGGACTAGCCTATACTTACAGAAACCGTTTACATTTCCCTAATTGTATATATTTATTTAATTTGATTGGGTGGGCAATCGGGTGGGCACAGGAATTTTTGGGTGGGCGCTTGCCCACCCGTGCCCACCCCTGTCGCCGTCCCTGGTTACCATTGTTGACATTTACAGTTTTGCACATTGTAGTTGCAAATAAAAGTTTGCCGATTTCAAACCAAAAGGATAACCTCCTGTCCGAGTGGTTAGCAGAGCGTGCTACGGCACCAGGTTCGAATCCCGGCCCGGGCATTAATGTTCATTGCGATGTTCCTTCATCAATTTAATCATATTACCACTCATTCTCATCCTCCAAGATTAGTCAAAAATGCCATAAAAACGAAATAAATCAACCAAGTCAATGAATACCCGCTTTCGAAATTATTTTTCTTCTTTGTCATTTTCTTCTAATTAACGCTAGTCCATCGTTGAAAATCTCATAAACATTGTAGTTAGCACAAAACCTTGATCGGAGCGAAGCTTCACCGCTAGTGTGGATACCCCTTGACCGTGAGCGGAGCGTTAGGGGAGACTGACCTGAGTGTTTCTTGAGCGTAGATGTGAATCAAGCCTAAGGGCTGCGATATCACGCGGCATCAGTGAGACGAATACCCTGTCCTTGATGAAACCCCACACGGTAAAAGATCCGGTGATCTTGGAGGCCTAGACATTGCACAAAACACAGTGCTACAGGGAAATGAACTCTCATCTTAACAAAACACACACGCACAAACTGTTTGCGTTCCTCGATCATTCTGGACTGGTTTCATTAATGTAAGTACAATAGTTTACTTCCAATAAATTTTTGTAACCCCTTAATTATTTATGAAACAGCAGGTAATTTATAAAAAAGTTTCGCTTTGTATTGCGGCGTTGCAATATTACTAAATCATCAGGAAAGGCACTGATTTCTATGGAAACAAAGTAGACAAATATTATCTTTCTAGTTTCAACACACACTTCAGTATAGAAGTGTTTTCAAAGTTGCATATTCTGACTGATGAGAGGACGAATCAATATTTGATTAGAGAGAGAGAGTCGTGTTTTGTAATGGGAGTCTTCCATGGAAATAACTTTCAGTTGTAGATCAATATTGGGCTTTCACATCACCTAGCTTAATTCTGGTAAATGGTGTGACCAAACATTTCTAATAATTTAGATTATGCACGAGGCTACAAATTCTTCACTTGGTTATTCGTGGTCTTCTTTCTTTCATCAAGGTTCTGAAGAATTACAAACTAAGAATTAATAATGAATTTAGGTTCTTAACGAGAAGTTAAGTCAGCACCTCAGCATAGAGGTGCTGACTGTGCCAGTGACCATTATTTAGTAATTGCTAAATTAAGAGAAAGACTCGCAGTGATAAATCATAAGCAACAAAATCTAAAAGTTCTAAAATTTAATACAGGAAAATTTGCTGATGAAAGAATTAAGAAAGATTATCAAATTAAACTGTCAAATAGATTTGATGTTTTGCAGGATTTAAATGATGATGAAAATATAAATGAAACAGATGAAAATAAGAATTGTGAGCACATACATAATGCAATAGAATCAGCAGCTAAAGATAGTATAGGATATCATGAACTAAGAAAAAGTAAGCCATGGTTTGATAATGAATATCATAATCTAATAGAAATAAGAAATCAGGCTAGACTTAGGTGGTTAAATAATTCTGATGATAGAAATCTAAGCAATTATAATTGAATAAAGCGAGAAGTTAACTGCACGTTTAGAAGTAAAAAAAGAGATTACTTGAAAAGCAATATTAACGAAATTGAAACAAATAGCAAAAACAAAAATATCAGATATTTATATAAAGGTGTAAATGAATTTAGAAAGGGGTGGCAACCTAAAGTAAACTTGATAAAAGATAAAGACGGTGATTTTCTAGCTGACCCAAGCGATATTCTAAATAGATGGAAGAACTACTTTAATGACCTTTTAATGTTCATGTAGGAGATAAATCAGAAGTAAATGAAGTACACACAGCAGAACCTTTAGTTCCAGAACCTAACTTGACTGAAGTTAAAGATGCTATTAAAAGGGTAAAGAATAACAAAACACCTGGCATTGATTTAATACCAGCTGAGTTAATTAAATATGGTGGAAATTCGTTAATATGTCAAATTCATAAATTAATTTGTTTAATATGGCATAAAGAAGAAATCCCTCAACAGTGGAAAGAATCCATAATTGTTCCTGTCTTTAAAAAAGGTGATAAAATGAACTGCGATAATTACCGTGGAATTTCTCTACTCTCAACAACATATAAAATATTATCTAACATTCTTTTAACAAGACTAACCCCATATGCTAATGAAATTATAGGTGATTATCAATGTGGATTTAAACGTAACAGATCAACTACAGATCAAATTTTTCTCATTAGACACACACTTGAAAAAAAGTGGGAATATAATCAAAATGTCCATCAGTTATTCATTGATTTCAAAAAAGCATATGATTCGGTCAAAAGAGATAAATTATATAATATATTAGTTGAGTTTGGAATACCTAAGAAGCTTGTTAATATGATAAAAGTATGCACCAGTGAAACAGAAAGTAAAATTCGTGTGGGTATTAATGTGTCTGACAAATTTACAATTCATGATGGGTTAAAACAAGGAGATGCATTATCTTCATTGCTCTTTATTTTTGCCTTAGAATATGCTGTTAGGAAGGTAAACGAAACTAACGAAGGACTAAAATTAAATGGTGTAACTCAGTTGTTAGCATATATAGATGATGTAGACTTATTAGAGGATGATATAAATAGAATTAAGAATAATGCTAAAATATATTTCAAAACTGCTAAAGAGATAGGTTTGGAAGTTAACAAAGATAAAACTAAATATATGCTTACAGGCCGAAACCAAGTGTTAGGTAATAATCAAAATCTAATTATTGATAACAACTCGTTTGAACCAGTTTCCAAATTCAAATACTTAAAAGTAATATTAACAAATGAAAATTATATTAAGAGGAAATAAAGAGTAGGCTTAATTCAGGAAATGCATGTTACTTCTCTCTTCATAAACTATTGTCTTCTCGTTTAATATCTAAGAAACTAAAAGTTAAAATATACAAAACCGTAATTTTGCCTGTAGTATTATATGGATGTGAAACTTGGTCCCTTACATTAAAAGAGGAACATAAATTGAGAGTATTTGAAAATAAGATCCTTAGGAAAATCTTTGGACCTAAAAGGGATGAGGAGACAGATGAGTGGAGAAGATTACATAATTTAGAACTACAAAATTTGTATTCATGTCCAGATATTATTAGAATAATTAAATCAAGAAGACTTAGGTGGGCAGGCCATGTGGCACGAATGGGAGAGGAAAGAGGAGTTTACAGGATTCTTGTTGGGAAACCTGATGGTAAGAGACCTGTAGGAAGGCCAAGACGAAGATGGAGGACAACGTTGAGATAGACCTAAAGGAAATCGGTAGGGATGGAAAAAAGTATATAGATCTTGCTCAAGATAGGGAAAGATGGAAGGTCTGTGTTGCTGCAGCCATGAACCTTCAGGTTTAAGAAGGCTAGAGAGTTAGTTAGTTAGCTTCTTGACGGAAGTATTGGCTTTATTCAGGAAGAAACAGAGAAAGGAAGAGACAGACACACTCATCTTTACTTTTCCACACTCATATACAAGGTGTCTCAAAAGTAATAACGCAAACTGACATAGGTGAAAGTACACGATAATAGAAGCAGTCTCAGTAAACATGGGTCTGCAAACGAGCCGTTTTCGAGGTAATTGCGAATGTGTGGTTACAAGCCGCCACTGACTTCATTGTTTGTAAACGTCGTCCTAGTTGGTAAAATGCTTCCGAACACCCCCGGTTGATTTCGGAATTAGGTCAGAAGCATGTACAATTCTCCGTACTGATTGTATCTATCCTGTTTGATCACAACGTCACCTCTCGGAAATGTTCTGTTTTGTAAACAAAAAGCAAAACTCGGAACGCGCAAGGAGTAAAGAACTCGGTGTTTACAAAATGCAATCAATGACGGCTTGTATCCACACATCAGCAGGCATTATTAGCATTTTACCAACTAGGACAACGTTTACAAACAATGAAGCCAGTGGCGGCTTGTAATCACATATTCGCAATTATCTCGAAAACGGCTCGTTTGCAGACCAACGTTTACTGAGACTTTTTTGTTTCTATTATCGTGCACTTTGACCTGTGTCAGTTTGCGCTAAACACCCTGCATAAACGAATTTTAATGGATCTTAATGTAACACTTTAACTGATTCCCAAATTGCCTTCTCCAGAAAAGTTTGTCACCTTTACAGAAAATTAAATTGTAGTTATCATGCAAAATACCTTTCAACGTTTTGAAGAATTTACTAAAGTTGTTGGTACCATATCCTACCAATCCATGCGAATAATACACACCAAAATTAATCAAAAATTCAATTTATTTTCCATCAAAAAGAACCTCTTACCTAAACGCAAAAGAGGGAGCTAAAATCATTTATTCCAAATATTTTTACTTTTGCACTGCTCGTGCACAAAACAGGAAAGTACTAGGAGAACTTGAAGTAGATAACGTAAACATGAACTAGCAATGGATTTTCAATAGGTAGTGTTAAATGTTGGTTGTTTCAAAATAGTTTATTCAATTGTATTAAAGATTACCACTATACAACGTGATTTATTGTTGGGAAGTCTCAGAGAGCAAAACCTTCAGTTATCGATACCCATAACGAGAATATCGGGTTGCAATTTGTTAAAAGAGGACATAGACCTAACGTGCACTAGGCAGTCAAAAATTATGCGATTTGTTAATCTGCAAGGAGGAAAAAAGTTACTGGTACTTCTGTCTTGGACACACAAGCGATAAAATGGTTACGTTATATCAACTATCAACCTTCTGGTCTGTAATACCTTGCATCTCTCACATTCAAACGCTTTAACCGATTTTACAAAAATTGCAATACTAAATCCTCTGTTCAAGTATCTAGTATCTCTATACGATTTTTAGCTTAAAACTTGTAATATTTATACAGTTATCATGGTCACAAAATTGTTTACTTTGCCCATATCGACGAACAGAAACTTATTTCCTTGTATTTTTAAATTTCAACAAATTCGATTGATAAATTGACAGATTCTGCAATTTGCCTATTATTCATTCAGATATTATCCCCCCTTCACTCAGGATATTTCTACACTTCCTCACTCCGTTTTAAACGCCTATCGACCTCTATTTCTCTCTCTCTTTTTATTTACTATTTTTATTTTCTTTCTAAGCCTTGTTTCCTATCTCGATCTACCTTTCAATCTCTCATTTAACTTCGTCTCCCTGTAGCTTTACATCTTTCTACTGTCTCTATGACTTTCGTTTCCAAGTTATTTCAATTCTTCGTTCTCTCTTTTCCGTTTCTTCGTATCTTTTCCAACTTTTTATCTCCCTTTTTCCCACATTCTTCTCTTTTTCTATGTCGTTCACTCTGGTTTTATATTTCTTTCTAATTTTCTACTTTCTCCGTTTTTTCTTTCTTTTTCTCGTTTCTCATTTTTCTATTTTTTCCTCTCCTCTCACCACATTTTGCTTTTGTGTCATGTGATTTTTAAAAGTACTTTATTGCCAGAGGATGAGACACTTTATTTACCTATTCATTCTTGAAACCAAGGGAAATAAAACGTGACATTGATTTTTCTTTTCCAAACATGTCATTAGTCTATCATGAACTAGTTTTACCATGATACAGACCCAAATGTCATGATATTTCGTAAACATGGTGTCGATTATACTTCGATATATCTTATTTTAAGGATGTAGCCTTGAGTTTTAGCCCTCTTTAGGGTTTTTCCAAGGGCACAGTGTCAAGGACATCTCGTTGTAATCTAAGGGCTCCGGTGGAACCACAGTCCACAGTGGTTCACATTTCCTTTTAAACTTCAGGTCCAGTCCAGATTAACTTATCTGAGCATAAAGTTGACTTAAAACAAACTTTGATAAACGTTTGTTCTCAAAGTTGTTCAAATATCATGGCTTTAACATAATAGCGGGACGGAAAAAACACATTTTTTACGCAGTAATAGTTTCGACATCAAGATTGCCGCTCGTAGCTCCAAGCAACTCGAATCTCATATTCCCGGTGCTGGATGCGACATCTGAGGGTCGCCATGGCAACGGGTCTTTTGAGCGCAAGGCGCCTTTGGGTGAAATACGAAAGTGAAATTTCTCCCCGGTTTGGCAACGTTTAGTACGCATATATGGCTTGTTGCAATAATTAACTTCAGGGTCAAACAAGGAGTGGATATTACAACTTGTAAACGCAAACATTTTTAAGTTTCTTTCCATAACAGTTGCTGTAAGTTCAAGTCTTCATTAATAATTGCAACTCATCCTTAAAGGGATCAGTACACCCGTAATTTAAGTCTCATAAATGCAGCGTAAAGTCGCTACCTTAAAGTAAAAAGGTTCTATCTGCCAAGTCGTAATATTCTCAGGAGAGCTAATTAAAGATTTGACTATGTGCACAGGGAAAACTATTGTGCCTATTTGTGACATTTGTATAGTGATCCCTCCCACATTTTATATACACAGGAAAATTAATGAAAAAATATTACTAATGTTCAGGTATTGCAACGTCGAATTTGCGGTTAGAACCTTTTTACTCCAAAAGCAACGTTTCAGATGAGAGTAAAAAGGTTATCCCTTAAATATTCAAACTTTATGCAAAAAAAGAAAGGTGAGAAATTAGTTATATTCTAGTTATTCTATATTCTGTATGAACTATGTACTGTACATGTTAAAGTAAATAAGATGTAAAAGGTGCTCCAGAGTACAAAATAATACAAATTGTTTCATCCAATACTATAAACCAATTACGTAAGAGTGTGAAGATTGGATTTTGAAATAATGTTTAATAGAAAGTATTGATATGTGAGTCAGTTGGAAAAAGTAGCCATGTTGTAAATAGTGTTGCAGTATATAATCCCAGTGGAAACACAAAACGTTCATTTCAACATAACATGCTACTGCATATCCTTCTTATAAAAAAAAATGAAAAGTATTTGTACTCATTGAGAGTAGATATCGCTTATTGACAACAAGACTGTAAACAAATGGAAAAAAAATATCTTATATGTTTCTCTTCAGCACCGTAGCAAAGTAACGTTTGTCCACTTCATCATATAAGTGAGATCTGACACTTTTTCTTTACTTAATTGCTTCCTCTCTACGTTGGAGGTTCCAATAGATAGGAGATGAACGTTGTGCCATTGGTTTGGTAGTCACAAAGACCGGAAACAAAGCAGATAGAACTTTTTTACCCCAACTTAAAACCTCATTTGCCGATAGTACTTTTTTACCCCGTTGATTCCTTCGAAACTAATATACTTCGAAGCATGATCTTTACGGAGTACAAAGAATGTAAACCAATGGTCTGCTTAAGGTCACAAACTCATTTTCGCACAAAAGTGCAGATAGAACCATTTAACTTTAAGGTCGCGAAGTGATTGAGCACGGATGTGCATTTATAAGTGTTTTATATATAAACAGTCAAAACAAAAAAGTCAAATAAAAGACAGTGTGCAGATAAAAAAAGAAGAAGAGGAAATGAAGCAATTGACAAAATTGAAGAAAAATATATGAAAAAGAAATCTCTTGAACAAGGTTGATTGATTTGATTGATTGATTTTATATATTTAACTTCGCTTTCTACCACTTTTGGCTAATTGCGAAGATGGGTATGAGTGATGATATGAAAAAAATCAATGAATGTATACTCACAAACACATATGTCCAGACTGAGATTCGAACCCAAGACCCGAATTTTGCAAATTCGTAGTGCATGTGTGTATAATGAATACAAGTGTGTGTGGGTGGGTGGGGGGGGGTGAAGATGGTGTGTGTGTGTGTTGTGTGTGCATGTAGCCAAGCAAGAATGGCAAACGACTGCGAATTTTGAATTTCAGGTTACACATTTTTTACATATTTTCTGTTTAGAATACCTATCTTTAAAAAATGCGATTGTTTGAACATTTCTCTAATTTCAATCGAGTAATGCAGATATATTATACGGTATAAGCATTCAAAATATTATATCTCCAAAAATTCAATAATGCTTCATTGAACTTTTCTTCACTTGTTTATAAAATTCTTGTACATTGTTGAAATTTGAATGCATCTTTTGACGGACAGACCAGGCCACTGAACTGGAACCAAAACTGTTTTAATTCTAATTAGCAACTCATCATTATTACGTATTTAACATATGAAAAATTTCATAATTTCAAAATTAATACATTGAGAAAGACGTTTAATATGATTGTTTTTCTTTAATACCACAAACGAAAAAAATAAGTTTCAGTTGGTTGGTTTTTTAAGTCCACTTTATGCACAGTAAGGCTAATCGGGACTGGACCTACGGTTTAAAGTGGGATCCGAACCACTGTGCCATGTGCCTCCATCGGGTATCGAACCCGGGACCCCTTGATTACAAGGCGACGACGCTACCACTGCGCCATCGGGGAGGCCCACGAAAAAAATAGACAGGAATTATGAAAATAGATCGACGACTATGAAAATTGGTATTATATTACGCATTTCCATACGTTTACATATTTCTAATGTATTTCAGTAATTCTTTCTACATTCTTAATGTTCCTATTTTGCATGTTTTGGCTATACTCTGTCCCGGGTATCTCTGGAGCAAGAAAACGAAAACAAGTCTCTGAGCAAGGAGTGAAGAGAGATGGCTCTACTAATGAACACGTGAGAGGGAACAGGATTGCCTGTAGGGGAAGAAAGCGATTGTAGTTACCGGCATTCGCAGAAGGGTGTAATGTTTTGCTCTGTCCACTCGATTTCACCCTTCACGGTCTTGGTCCACACATTCCTGGGATAGAGTATACATAAGAATCCAAACCTGAATTGTCAATACGAGTTTTCATAATCCTATCTTACCAGTGCCGTACGACAGAGCTACTTAGCTAAAACGGGTGGGAGGTCACTAAAATTCAAGAAACCATTTGTTATTGAATCACTGCTTTCTTTGTTGATTATCTATGTGCAGTTATATATTAATTATAATTATTACAAAAATTACCATCATTAAAAAAAATTATATCCAATTATTGCATGAGTGTGACACATATTTTACCATTCACTAGAACTCACAAAAACCACAATAATATTTTATTAGGGCTATTTTTGTTCATACAGCTACAATTGTTTATTAATTATAATAACTAAAATAATTTCCATCATTAGCAGCCAATTGTACACTGACTCTGGTATCAGTGTCTCGAATTACAGCATTCAAAGATGGCACTTGATAGGCACCCCAAGTGCATTTTGCCTCCTATTTACATTAATGTTCTTATGAGCAAAAGTAATGCAAAAATATTGGGAGCATCCTAGTGAACAATTTAATTTATTTTCAATTTTTTATATAAATTTTCAGTTGAAAAATAGAAAGAATAGAGGTGGTGGGCCTGACAGCCCCCTCGGGTAAGCTAGGGTAAAATGCTATTGTTTGCATAGAGTCGACATTCGAAAAAAAAAAAGTTTTGATTTCTGAACACGTATATGTACAAACATTATGACTTCAAAGTAAACGCAAAGATGCAAGCAAATGTTCTCCTGATGCAAAATCTTGGTGTGTGTATACGATACACTTTTTGCACAAAAGAAGCTCTTTAATATATTCCCCCTGCATGTTATCCCTTCGGGTCTTTCAGCAACAACTTAGTATGCGGCAAAGACCTCCATGGTAACGCGAGATACCAAAGATTCCCTCGTGGATGGGGAAAAGATGATCTTGGTTTCAAGGGCTAAAAAAAATCTTGGCGACGATTCCTGGAAGAAATCCACACGGGGAAATGAAAATAAAGGCTGAATATGTTTCCCGTGGCTTTCCCCTTCCACCTTCTCTTCACTTCAGTGGCTATGTTACCCATTTGGAGGTTTGCGAGCTGCCTAATCATGCGTTCAGGGTGAACATTCAGGCGGTTGTCCAAGTTTTGGCTGACATTTCAGCCCATAAGAAAGTTCCACGCAATCCAGAGATTTATTTATCCAAGCTGGAGCGAGAGAAACGTGCTCTTAAAGCTTGTCAACGTTCGTATTAAGTTCACGGTTTGTCCAGATAGGCTACTGTTGAATGTGCCTCACCGGGATCGAACCCTGAACCTCTCCGTTACAAGACGAATGCGTTACTACTGCGCCAACAGGAAGGTCCAAGTGGGCTCTTAAAGACGAAAAGATCTTCTGTGACATTTAACAGATATTTGAAATGCACTTCTAAGCAACGAAACAGTGAAATATGGATTCAAAACATGTACACATGTTCATGAAAGACACAGGAAGAGTGAAACATACATTTAAAACAGTCAAATGTGCATTTATTAAGCAAAGAAATAGTGAATTGAGATTTAATGAAAGATAAATACATACACTTTAAAAGTATCAAGGGGAAATATGTACTTAAAAGGCAACCAAAAAAGCGAACTGGACTTAACAAGAAGATAAACATGGACTTATAAATAAAAGGAAGAATGAAATATGAATTGGAAAAAGAAAAATATGCAGTACAAATGCATTGTAAAAGGATGTATGAAGGAGAAATATGGGTTTAAAGCAAACGGCAGAGTGAAATGCTAAATGAAAGAGAAAAATATCTATGTTTGCACATAGTCAACGAAAGAGGAAAGTTCAAAGTTCCTTAGATACCTCAAATTCAAAGTCTATGGAGAATAACTAACATTCGATTCATACGATAATCTACTTTCGGAGAACAACTTCATAGCACTCCGATCACAAAGTAAGTAACCTGCTCTTTCTCTAGGAAGTAATTAACGGTATAATAGACGATTCCAACATTTTATCAGCCGTAATATTTAATGTTCTCATTAACAAAAATAAAAAAAGTCCCAAACACAGTGAAAACATCCGTTCTTTCAACGTTTCGGGCGTGGAGAGCGCGCAACTTTTTCAACACAATTTCAAGTGTATATAACACCATTGATATTTTTACAATGAGTTCATACAAGCTTAAAGAAAACATTTCTGAAACATTGCAGCAAATATTTTGTAATAATAATATGTAATTAGAGCATTATAATTTGGGTCGTCTTGTTGGGATCTATCAACAAATAAATAAATATGCTATCAATTCCATTTCTTTTGAGGGGATAAAAACATATCTGGCAGGGATAAATGTGGGGGGAAATCCCCGCCACCCCCATCAATTCTCACACTACCAGTGACTGTATATACCAGTAACTAGGAATAGAGTCAATACTTGAGTGTAACTTTTTTGTCACTTTCTTTAGAACCACCCTGGAAATGGCCAGTAAAACTTATGCAAAGGAATGGCGCTTCATGAAACGAAACCAGAAGAAACATGCTCCGCGCCAGGAAATGTTTCACGGGTTTATGTAGTGGGAACTTGCTTGCTTTGAAAATCAACTTGTTATCACGACATACGGCACAACAACCGAGTGATATTACAGTTATTTGCCCAACAAGGAAAACCGAAGACTAATTTACTGCATACTAAAGGAGTGGTTGGGGAGTTTCTGTGCAATTACTCACGGAACATTAATTAGTGATGCATTCAATGAACTGTTATTAGCATGTTTCGATTCCATAATTAGTGGTCTTCGTCAATGACCTATTCTCGTGTACAGCAGCTGGCATAAACACATTATGCAATTACTATGCGTTGGATGGAAATATCTGCAACGTCACCAAAGCTCTGTTGGCCGAAGAAGCTTCAATGGCTTGCTAGTATTACAGCTTTTGGCAAGGGTTTTCCTTGTAACATTGGCAGGGTTCATTCTTTCTTGAAAACGTCGTGCTGTATTCAAGAAACATGGGCTGTACGATATCGATATCTAATTGATATATCGAGTTTCGAAAATATCGATGTTGATATCGATAATACTGTTATTGTCGCTATCGATATCATCGGAGGCATTGTCGGGATAAATTCTAACCTGAGATTATGTATCTCTGGTATCGAAACCTCGTCTCCCACATAGCAGTCAGACGTCTACCAACTACATATACGAGGGCTATTTTTTTTATCAAGGTCCGATCGGTCGCGAAATAAAAACAACATTAAAAATCCGATGAAGCTGTGCGCGGATGTGTTGCGCAGTGTCTCTAGTATGCCCGTTGATCGAGTCACGTCGCACGTGTCAGTTCGAAGCGTGCAGTGAGCACGGAAACATGCCTAGAACATTAGAGTCGCACGCCAAGTGAGAAGTGCGTGCAGTCAATCGATTTCTTCATGCTGAAGGGTGCAATTCATCGACGAATGAAAGGATCTTTTGAACAAAATTGTTACAGGGGACGAGACATGGGTCAATTTCGAAAATGAAGAAACAAAAGAGCAATCCAAACAGTGGATGCATTCCCATTCCCCGGGTAAACCAAAGAAGTGCAAGCGAACCTTCTCCATCAGAAAGTGTATGGCTACTGTGTTCTGGGACAGAAAAGGAGTGTTGATGGTGGAATTCATGGAACGTGGCACGACCATCACTGCAGCCTCATACAGCGTGATGCTTCAACATCTACAAAAGGCAATTCAGAACAAGCTAAGAGGAATGTTGTCATCAGGCATTGTCCTTCTTCATGACAATGCTCGGCCGCACACTGCAGCTGCAACACAGACGCTCCTGCAGCGTTTTCGATGGGAGGTGTTTGATCACCCACCTTAGAGCCCAGACTTGGCTCCCTCAGAGTTTCATCTCTTTACGCACATGAAACCCTGGCTAGGAGGACAGCATTTTGGCACAGACAACGAGCTGGAGACCAGCGTAGAGAATTGGCTGCAAGCACAGGCGGCTGCCTTCTATGACGAGGGTATTGGAAAGTTGGTACTACGCTACGACAAATGTCTAAATCTGGGCGTCGACTATGTAGAGAAGTAGCTGGAAGGTGTAGCTAAATGTTGCAAATAAAAACATTTTTGATTTCACTCTGACTTTTATTTGGCGACCGATCGGACCTTGAAAAAAAATAGCCCTCGTATAAACTTAAAATATATATATTAAAATATTAAGGAACACATTACAGTGTATATTTATAATATATAAGGAAACTTTTATTCAGAATGACTCCAAAACTGAAATATTGACAAACTATATATTATATTATATTTAGGTATATAGGTATTGCTGGAACAGGACACAAGCGTTCACACAGCCTTACTATAGCCGTACGCGTAAGCTTCCAGATGGCGTTGTATTATTATTATCACTGTTATTTTTTCTCTCATTAATTCATTCCTTGTAAAAAACGAGAGATCACTCAAACAGAACGAAGGCAGTAAACCTACATTAGCAGATACATGATGTATAATTTACATGGTGCCTTCAGAAGTGGTGAAGTGTTTGGCGGGGAATATCCTTTCAACTTAAAATAAATCACATAATTAAAGATATGATGAAACATAGCACTGGTCATTAAAAAAAGTCAACACTCTTACCACTTGTATATACCTGTGTGGACACACCATTGGTAACGTAAATAAAGAAACAAGTAAACAACTTTTTTACGATTGCACCCTGCCTCTCAATCCTCCCCGCTTTCCCTTTTACGATGAGGGTTGGATACACGACAAGAATTCATATACCAGAAAGTTTCCTATAATTTAATTATAAAATTATAATTTAATTAATTATAATAATTAAGAATATTGATACGTTCTAGCTCGTTGTAGCTACTGTGACTCAAGCTTCACTAACTGCTTATAATTAAGGTAACATCTTGCTTTAATTAATGTCAAGTGTTGCTGGCAAGGTAAACTTTGTTAGAAAGTTTAAGAAGCAAGTGATTGCTCTCCAGTAAATTGGCGATCTTTAACTTTCGCGATTGCAGATTCGAAATTATAATTTTCTCCATAAACATGTATTTTGATGCAACATGTATAACATATTAAGAAAATAGTTGTACTTCCAATAACATGTATTAAAATACGTGCTATTCCTGTGTCCCTTGAAATTTCCACTTAATCAACCTAACAGTTTCGCTCATATATCGATGAACAACAACAATCGCAAGTTGTTACGGCTATTTTATAGTTTGTCGTTTGCTTCATGTTTCTAATTGCCGAGAGGCTTTCTCTTGTTGATAAGGTTGTCAAATAGAGCTCCTTTTATAGACAACACTTACAAAGTTTAAAGAGGTTGTGTGGGATTACAATAGTCGTTAACAAGACGAAATTACACCCACGTATGTGCATAAAACAAGCAAGATTCGCATTAGTTTGACCTAACTATAGGTAGACGCAGTGATAAAATAACAACAGGGTACATTAATCACGAATACTGTTTGATCAGACGTTATAGGAACACATTCTTCAAACTAGCAACATGGAACATTCGGTAATTATGCGATATAGCCCGAACACCTCTCACTCGTTTATTTCGTTAATTTTAGCATTTATATTTAACTATTCTGCATTGCGGAAGATTCTTAAAGGTGAAGTTATGCCTTTTTCCATAAAATAGTGTCAACTTTTCATATTACGAGTCATTATTTGTCTTCCTTCTACCGCTTGGGTAACAGACAATATGGCGTGCACTCGTCTTGGATCATCGCGCGTCGTGCTTGTGTTTTGTCGATTTGGAGTGGGTATGCAGTGTTTCAACCTTCTTAACCGAAAAATACCTACTTTCGTGTTCATTATGTCATCACAAACCATTGACGGATAGCCCAAAAAAAACATTCACGATATCCCACAAACCATTGACGGATAGCTCCAAAAACCATTAACGATAGCCCAAAAAAACATTCACGATACCCCCACGGACCATTTCCGGCAAGGTTAGGTTAGGTTGGGTTAGGTTAGGTAAGCATAGTTTAATAAAAAAGAAGAAAAAATTCTCGTAAAAAAAGGCACGTTTGGAAACACTGGCGAGACCGCGTGACTTTCGATGCTCGCGCCATCTCCAGGTACATAATGGAAACAACGGCATAATGTTGTCGCATTACAGAAAATGCAAGTTCCTTACATAAAAAGTTATTATTTCTTGTTCTGCAGCATTCTATGGTGTAGTTTTCAGTTTCCGCGAAAGAAAATACCTCAAGAACTTCGACAATGCTACAGAAACTGATTTCAGTAAGTAGTTTCTCCTGTAAATTTGAAGAAATCCGTTCGGGCGATATCGCATATTTACCGAACATTCAAATAATATAATACAAGGAGATGTTCCTTATGGCATTTAACAAGGCAGGGATTCCAACTATAGGTTTGTGCCGAAAATGTGAATCATAATTGAAGTAATTACCACATTAGAACAATATAGTTTTAAAAGTGGTATTACTGAAACCATCGACTTTAATATTCTAAGCTATTACGATATTAAGTTGGTAATACAATACATTAGAAAACCCTAGAAAGAAAATAAATACTCACCAGCTCTGCTTGTTGGAAATCACTTTTATTGTTTTGTTATCAGCACTAAAATTTATTCATATTTTTCATATTTTAAAGTAAATCATGAAATAATTATTACATGACTGATACAATACAAAGAAAGTTTAATAATCCTATCGAACTTAACATGCACACACTTGCACATTATAATGTTCTCTTCCCGCAGCTAAAGGAAACACAGTTGCCAGATCGTCAGTTCTGACACAAGATCTTTGGGGAAAACACTAGATAACCACACATTATTGAATGGTTAATGATACTTTTAAACGTTGAAAACAAGCGACAGTATCCATCCCATGCAGTGGCGGCGATTGGGTTCCAAAACGGGGGGGGCAATGTGCCAAAACTGGGGGGGGTGCAAAGACAGTATATTTCCCTTCGTAGATAAGGTTTAGGATAGTGAGGCGCCCCCCCCCCCTAATCGCCGCCAATGCTTCCATGATACGTAGAAAACATTTATTAATATAAAGTACCAAAAATATCATTGTTTGAAAAGTGGTTCCAGACGTGCCATAAATGTGTCAGATTTATCGCTGAAACTTCAGAGTTCTCGTCTAGGTGGCAGCATTCGCACTGGTTGGCAGCTGAAGTTGAAATATTTTTTTCCAGAGTTGTCTGATAGGCACTCGGTTTCAAACTTTTAAAGCACATTGTTTTAATCAGTTTTATTTTTTAAAAAAAGGCAACCTCTTGTCACATGCATCCGAATTAACGACCGAACTTTCCAGAGTTCCGAGAAGCAACGGTACAAGCACAAACATAGAGCTTCAGAAAACTATTATTATTATTGGAAATGTGGTTCCATAAATCATCGCTCAAACTTTTATATTTCTCAAGTGCACAAAAACCACAAGCTAAAGCTAACCAAATATGATTCATGGAAAAGCAAATTATGGATAATAAGTGGATAAAAGGTTTATTGTCCACAGACGACAGAGAACAATGCGGGGGGAAGGGTGTGTTCGTTTTGGTTACAGAAATAGTAAAACGGATAGTTCGCGTGCATTTTTACGAAGTATTTTCAAACCTTTTTGCTTTAGGATCGTTCCAGCGTTACGTGTGTGACATTTTACACACAAAATGTAAGGTTCTAGACATGAAATTGGATTAAAATATTCATAATGAGCTGATTTGATAGATTAATGAAGTACTTTGTGGTATGCTAACAAATGAAAAAACAAACTTGAGTGTGATGGCACAGGCTGAATGCATTAATAAATGTGCGTTACGTGTGTGACGCTTTAAAATGTAGCAAACTTTGACTCCATTTGTCTGTGAAGCATATAGGCTGCAAATGCTAGTAACTTTTTTTGTGAAATGTGTAAATTATATACATTCACAAACATCTAATCCTGAATGCAATTAAAAAGAATAATAATTTCTATGGTAATTCATTTTGTTAATTACGTGGAGTAGGGTCACTTTTCGTGGAATGCCCCTTTAGCGGAATATCAATTGTTTATGAAATATCAATACCTGCTGATATGCACAAATAACTTATTGGGATGTATTTCAATTGTACGATTAGAATAAGCCATCATCGCATCGTTCAAACTACTTGTGTAAACATGAAACTGCTTTGGTAATTTTGATACCTGTGCAGAAACAATGAAATAGCATCAACTAATGGTGAACAATCAACTAATACTAATTATTATGAATCTAATTAATCTTTTCGGGTGTATTAAATATCAGAAACGCTAACTCGGTAACTTTTGCAGATATTAGCAGTAAATCAAACTGAGTTACACTCCTCAATTATGTAGCTCTAAGTGTAACTAGATTACTTTATACTCGTAAGTAAGTTCGCGATTAGCCAAAATTTGCAGAAAAGCGAAGTAAATTATATTAAATCTATCAATCGTAAGTACAAATCTACAAATTCTTCACTTTTAAGAATTATTTTCTGGAAATGAAACTTATTTTTTCGATTATGTAACCCGAGCTGTAAATACATAATGTTAATCAGATACGTTTTCAATAATGTAAGGTAAGCTTTACTTTCAATTAAGTTACTGCAAATTTCAGGTAACTAAATGCAGCTTAGTCACTTTTGTAACTGTAATTCCGTTACTTTACAAGAAAGTAGCAGTAGAGGAAGTGTACCAAATGCGAGCCCCGTCCTTAAAGCGGACCACCTGCATTTCTGCTCTGTATGGTGCTGTACTCTGGCGGAAATACATGGAGCTGGGAGTATACGTCGCATGCAGTGCTTGCGCCCATGTTTATTACTGCGTCTAATGTTTTCCAATGAGCTCGTGACTGATTTTGTGCAAGTCGAAAATGTTGTTACTTCCACGTTTAATTGCTGTACTTCGGTCAATTGAAAGGGAAATCCGTCAACTCTTCTGTATACTTAATCGTAAATATAGGAGCTATCTTTGTATGCAATTGGGAATGGGAATTCGTGAGAAATAATTATCATGAAAAAATAACTCCTAGTGATCCTAAAGTGAGCCCCTTGTGTTGTTGTGCAACAAGCACAGAATGCGTTTTCTCCCACATTCTGAACATGGAATTCTGGTACAGGTTCCAAGAGAATAGATACGACGAGAATAGGGGAGAAACTAAGAATCAAGATAAGATGGCCATATACAGTAGATTCTGTACCAAAAAAACGACGATCTTGAAGAAAGCTTGTAATACTGTATGTTTAACATTTCAGAAAACGTTTTATTTTATTCCACAGTCTTTTATATATCGTATATAAGCTTATATTACTATAATATGCAGTTGCTGCTTTTAACTTTACTAAATATAAGGGGGCCCACTTTATGAACGTTTTTTTTTTTCCAATCTTCAGAATTTCATCTCTTCAAAAAAATAGAATGTTCTAAATGAAGCCATTTTTTCCCTGCTATGGGAGGAGACATACTGAATAAGTACATAACGTACTATTTCAGGCTGTGTACCGTTTATTTTGGCTTCATGGTTCCCTTGATATGTGCCAAATACAAAATGGGGGCCGCATTTGGTACACTTCCTCTAATAGTAGCTATACGACGCACGCTTTTAGAAGCGATATAGGGCGGGGCCACGTAGAGGGTGTGCGTGGCAATCAGCCAATGGCAGGAGTGCAACGTTGTACAGTTAGGAGACTGCGGCGCGGAAGTTAAAAGCCGTGTTCTGTATTTTTCTTGCGCGCAAGATGTTTTCATAAAACTCGCTACTTTAAGGTTCATCATAAGATGGGGAAAGACATTTTGAACCTGACTGTCCAAGTCCCATAAATTTCCGTCGCCTACAGCCAGAGTTATCGTTCCTTGAAGAAACAAGGGAAACGTCACCTTTCATTTCCTTCAGCCTGTTTTTTTCGTTGCCACCGTGTTGACGCAGCTGAGTTGTTGTGTCTAAGGAAAACTGTGGGTGTTAAATTCGTCTCGATATAAACAATGACCCTTCATTGTTCTCGAACATTGAAAGTCTGGGTCAGTTTGAGTTCAGCATTTTCGTAGCAAGGCTGGTGTAAAATTAATCGCTTATCGTTCACTCGTGCGCCATGAAGAACAGTTTGTGAAAAGATGAAATACAGCCCTTTCGTACAATAGTGTGTGTTCCGTGTGTTCTTTTTATTTTAAGTAATGTCACTCTCGAAACCTAGCACCAGTAGTACAGGCACCAAGGGTGCAAAATCTAATCATTAACCTCCAGGAGAGTGACTCGGAAATGAGTGAAATGAGTGACACGGAGACCGAGGAAGACGACGAGAGCTTCTTTCAGGTATGGGTTTCTCGTATATGCTACAGTGATATGATATTATAATCCTGTGTAGAAATATTCACTACAGTAAACCCTCGTTAACACAAACTCGCTTAAGACGAACACTCGGTTAACATGAACAAAATGTTGGTCCCGGCAGGGATGTATTATATCTTATAGAAAGTTTTATCGGTTAACGCGAATTTAAGTTACCACGAATTACGAACTGTTTTTCAGTCCGTTGTGTCATTAGATCTCATTTAACACGAACTTTCAAAGTTTTTCATATTTTTTTGTTGTTCCTCTGTCGTTCCTCTGCTAGGTATGTAAGAAATCGCTCAACAATTTCTATCATCTTGCCAACAATCAACTTATACAGTATTGTAACCAACAGATTAAGATCACAATGTCTTCAAAGGTGTTTTTCTATTCTATAAAACATAGCCAGTACGAGTAACATAAATATTAAAACTTGGGTGCAATTGCTCGACAATCGCCATCACCGCGTCAACAATGAGCTTATACGTATTTAACCAACAAATTCAGTTGTGTGTTCCGATGTGTTTTTCTATTCTTTAAAACGTAGAAGACTGAAACCCCAAGTAGGAGTGTGCTTGATACAATAAAAGCTATCACCGCATCCTGGGAATCTGTGTCATCACAACACATACTGAACTGTTTTTCACCAGAAAATGATCTGTGAGTACTTTTTTTAAAAAAATAATTAATGTAGTAGTGTTTTCTATGGTGACATACAAAATACATATTGTAAATGGTTAATGTGTAGAAAGAACTGTATTGTAACAATAAAATTTTGAGTCGCCGGTTAGCACGATTTTTTTTAACACGAACTCTTGATTTTTCGGTCCCTTGGGATTCGTGTTAACGAGGGTTTACTGTATATTATTTCACTGTACTCATATATACTGTACATGCATTATCAAAGTAATGGATACATCGCGAATCTTCTGTCCTTTCCTTGCGCTAGCTTAGTTTGGCAACGGCGCAGTAGCACTGGCCGGGTATTGGCCGAACTCATGTTCCTTCTAAAAGCGTACGTCGCGTTTGCAATAACTATTTCTGTAGCTCAATTTCCAACCGTAAACTACACTTTCAATTAAGTATGTGTTGCTCTAACCCACATACTGTTTCAACTAAGTAACTCTGAATACAGGGTGGAGCATTTTCGACTACACAGTTTGAGGTTGGCAACACTACAAAACAGATGCATTGGGAGGGCGGTTTCCTCCTGCACCGTGTACACTGTGACCTTGGATTTCAGTAGCAGTGGAGCGTTGGCCTCTACAGCAACGTATATTTTGTGTGGAGCAGTTCATGTTGACGAAGTCAATTGTAGCGGTGCAGCGTGCATTTCGTAGAGAGTATGGTGATGAACAATGCCGTGAACGAGTTCCTAACAGGAAAACAATCAATGAATGGTGGAAACAATGGCGTGAAGTTGGAAGTGTTCAAAATAAACCGCATGGGAGAAAAAGAACAGTCAGAACACCAGAGAACATTGAACGTGTGCACGTTGCTGTGGTTCGCAGTCCTCGGCGTTCGGCAAGACGTCATGCTCAGACAGAAAGAGAAAGAGAAAGTTCTTGCAACCAGACCGGAGACAACTGATGATCTGAAGGCACGAATCAGAGAAGAGATTGCACGCATTAATCCAGATGTTATTGCACGTGTCATCCGTAGCTTTCAAGACCGTCTATTTCTTCCAATAAGGCTTTCTGGGTTGCTTCTAACTGATCTTTCACTTCTTGACTCGTTACTTGTTTAAATTCTTCCATGTCGGCCCTCATTCCCTTTTGGCATTCTTCTACAGTTTTTTGTAACTCATTCTTATTGATCTTACACTCTGATCTTACTTCCTCTATTAATTCTCTCATCTTTTTACTATCTTCTACTCTTTCTCTTTTTCTCTTCTCTTCATCTTCTTGTCTTTCTTTCCGTCTCTTCTCTTCATCTTCTAGTCTTTCTTTCTGTCTCTTCTCTTCATCTTTCTGTTTTTTCTCTTCATCTTCTTGTCTTTCTTTCTGTCTCTTCTCTTCATCTTTCTGTCTTTTCTCTTCATCTTCTTGTCTTTCTTTCTGTCTCGTCTCTTCATCTTTCTGTCTTTTCTCTTCATCTTCTTGTCTTTCTTTCTGTCTCTTTTCTTCATCTTTCTGTATTTTCTCTTCATCTTCTTGTCTCCACGTTTTCAATAAATCTATCATTTGGTAATCAGATTCAGATTTGTTTTGACAACCTTGGCATTTAAAACTAGTTCTATCAACATCTTCACTCGTGGCATCCATATTCAAACAACTCAAGTGGAACAAACACTCGCATCCTTGACATTTGACTGTTCCTTCTTCGGACTTGGAGTCATCAGAGCAGCACTTAAAGGTCGCCATGGTTAATTTTCTTTGTTCCCCCCCTTAAATACCTTTTTGACATGACTAAATATTAATATTTGAGTTTTCACACTTTTAAAATGTAAGTCCTTTTTCTTGAAGAACCTTATCAAACTAATGAAGTCTTCAAGTTATTGTTTCTTATAGGAATCTTCTACTCGTCGTTGGTCATCTTCTTTGACTGCAGTGGTCGGAATTCTTCAGCTTCTACGGCGCAACTGCAACTTCGATTCTAACGAGGGCTGGATTCTTCAATTGTCGAGCCTCTACGTTGTATGCCAAGAAGAATCTGTTAGGTATCCAACGTCGGTGGTTGAAGTTCTATACTGTCGTGGCCATCACGATGGGCGCCAAAAAGGATCTGTTACGTTCCTAGTATCTTTCCTCACCCTTTACTCCTATAGCCGGGAGCATTGAGGCTCTAAGGGTCTACACTGAAACCTATCTTCAGGGTAGGTGCAGAACAAATCCAACCAACGTCGTGAAGCTTTAATGAAATGTTTATTTACTGCTTGAGTACTTACAGCCAGTGGTTATGTAATTCATGAGATGAATTGTTAATAGATAATTTCAAACTTACTAGAAAGGTCAAACTAGGGTGGCCCAAACCTATGTTTTACAGAAGAGCGGCATACACCTATTCACTTCTTCCTAGACTTGGAGTTATCACCCGAGATGGCCAATTTAGGTTTTTACAGAAGAGCGGCTTGCACCTATTCACTTCTTCCTGAATTGGAACTTATATACCATTCGGCTAACCTAGCTTTTACAGAAGAGCGGCATACACCTATTCACTTCTTCCTAGATTAGACCGTTCCTATTTGGCCAGTCTAGGTTTTACAGAAGAGCGGTTTGCACCTATTCACTTCTTCCTAGACTGACACCAGAACAGACTTCCTTACGGACCAAACTACTTCGTATTTATACACAAAGTTCCAGCCTCGAACACCTGTCTTTAGGTAATTTCTTATTACAATACTCCAAATTACAACAGAAAGATATTTGAAAAATACATAGCTTGGCAATTAATAATTTACGAAGAAAGTTTACATATTCATTTGAGTTAACAATTATTTCTTTAACGTTGATAAAATCTTACATTTTGGAATTATACAAATTTAAATGTTCCGCCATTATTTAATTACAATTAGGTTAGTTCATCAAACATTGATAATCTTGGATTGGCAAATCTATATTTACATCATAATAAATGCCCGTTGTCTTAAGCGAGCTGACTTCATTAGACTGTTAGAGAAAGGTGAATACATTAGTTCAACAACGCCTTGATTGGCGCGTTCGTATTTGCGTCAGAACCCGAGCCATACAACATGTAGTATCACGGACATTAACAAGGACATGAGGTAACACTATATCAATTTTTCTTTTAACACGGCATTGCAAAGTTACAAAATAAGTAAGGTCGTAACAAAATGAAAAACAAAAGTAAATGTAATCAGCAAATCATCTATCTTCATTATAAAATAGGTAGTCGAAAATGCTCACCCCTGTATAATTTACTTATTATTTTATTTTGTTAATACAACCGAAAATCCAATATTTTCGTAAGTAACTAGTTGTAACTATGAGGTTAAGTAATTAAGTTACTTTCTAGGTACGTAACTCTAACTATATCAAACATTTTCTGTTAAGTTCCCGTCTTTTAGCCAGTTTCAAACAAGAAACAGTAACTGTGACGCCTTCACTATATATATATATAAGTAGCATTTCAAGTAAGGAAAATATGGCTTCTGAGTTAAGCTGAAACCTTGTCACCACAAGCCAACGAGATTCCTCTGCGAAATCTTCTTACGGGCTTTCCAAAATCCCAGCCTGCGGGATATCCTCTTCCCAGAGTGCATCTCCCAGGCGAGGATTTCTTAGCTTTTCCAGGAAGTTCGTGCCTGGAAGGACTCTTGGTCGCTTCCAGGTTTTACGCTCTGGAGTACTTCAAAATCTTGCAAAAGTCTCACCTCTGAGATAGACTTGTTCTGTATATTAGGCCAGGTCAACCAGCTGTAATTGTGAAAATGCTTGTCTCGTAAGCATTTTAGGCCTGCTGAGCGAGCAGCTGTACTGTAGTTTAATTGATTGATGTAATTGGGTTGTTTTACGTCGCTTTGATTCCACTTTTAGTTAATCGCGACGAGAAGGATGAGGAATGATATGATGGAATTGGCAGAGAGACAGTCACAAAGAACACGCATACACAGACCGTGATTCAAACCCGGGACTTCTGGCGTCGTAGCGTGATGTGATAACCACTCCTTCACGGCGCTGAGACGTTGTAATAGAGACGAGAAGGATTGGATGAGTGAGGCAGGAGGCTTCGTTGATCACGTTCGTGCAGTGCGAAACTCTCGTTTTCTGATTTGTAAAAGTACAGGGTGCCATTGTAATAATGGCAAAGGAAATAGTACGTAGTTAAGTTTAGGAGGCGGCTTCCTCATGGTATTATTTACCTCTCAACGCAAGCTCCATACTCTTCTGCTGCTAACTAATCTTGAGGGGCAGTGTTCAGGTGGGATGCTCGCACCGCACGGAGCGCCCGCTACCCTACACAAGTTTGAAAGGAATTTCTCAAGAAAATTGCTTGTTATTTATGTGTCTAATGTTATTTTTTATCAAAATGGCTATGGCGTTCATTCTGCCCTATGGAATAACGTTTTGTGTATTATTTTTCAAGAGCTGACAATATGGTCATAATGCTTTGTTTACTATTCTAATTAATTTCTTAACGAATATTTGTTTGGGTTTTTGTTTAAGTTCGTTTTATGAAAGTCTAACAGGAACAACTCCAGCGTGTTTCAAATCCGTGAACTCTTGATTAGAAGGCGACTACGTTACACTTACGCCATCGGGAAAACAACTCACAGAAGAGCAGACTTGGTAGATTCTGACGTCACCATAAGTACGAACCCCAGCGGTACGAAGTTAACCTCACTCTACATATTGTGTTGCGTTAAGCAAACCTCATCAGGGTTTTGTGCTGTCCTCACTTAACCTCAATCGGACTAACAGACTCGTGCGATTTAACTTCATGTGGTCACTAACAATAGATTTCAGAGTATGAAACAAATGAAAGAAAACTTCACCTTTTTAATCCCTAATGCAACACACCGACATACAGTTAGTAGAATCCGCTACTAATTTCTGGAAGATATACGAAGATGTATTTACAGATAGCTACAGAGATTATTTGTTTTCGAAACGTAGTGTAAACTAAAATCAAAGGAAGAAAAATTTCGAACATCAGCAAGTTGCAGAATTCTTCTTGATGGAAAACATAATTCTGGCTAGTAGCATTCCTAAAGTGTGCGCTGCTTATATGCTAACGGGTGATTCACAGAAAACTAACACATTTCTTTCCTAATTTATTTCAACAAGAATATTGCTAAACACAATGTGTTACGCCACAAATGTAGAGTAACTCTGGGAGATTACTACCCTCTACAGCAAATGCTGAAAATGTCCTCCCTGCTGCTCCAAGCACAACGTAACACGTCGTTCCATGTTACAGGCCGCTCGTTGGAGAACGCTGTTGTCAATATTATTGATCTCGTGTACAATGTTCTGCTTCAAATTGTCCAAAGTCTAATCCGTTGCAGTGAACAGTGACGGAAAAGTGACCCAAAAAGTACAGGTGATGACTTCTCCTCGTTTGTTGTCGGTGGTTTCAGGCGTTCATTGTGCAAAATCGTTCTCCAACGAGCGGCCAGTAACATGGAACGACGTGTTGCGTTGTGCTTGGAGCAGCAGGGAGGACATTTTCAGCATTTGCTGTAGAGGGTAGTAATCTCCCACAGTTACTCTACATTTGTGGCGTAACAAATTGTGTTTAGCAACATTCTTATTGAAATAAATTAGAAAATAAATGTGTTAGTTTTCTGTGAATCACCCTGCATATTTGACCCTATCCGTGACGTTCTCATCAGCTGAGAGCTCGTTTTCAAAGCTAAAATTGATCAAAAATTACTTGAGAAGCACAATAACAAGACTGAGATTGAGTGGAATGGCGCTGTTAAGCATGGAAAGCAATCGGGCTCAAAAACTGGATTTGACCAAACTAGCACAAGAATTTGCTTCCATCAAAAAGCGGAGAAGACTGGTAATGGGCATTTAACATATCGTATTTTCTGTAGTAATAGTGTATTTTCATAATTATAACATATAATTGTTTACACTTTGTCTGTTGTCTCAACCTTTTGTATCACTTTTTATATTGATTCAAATAACATGTGCATGAAGTAGAAGAACATAATCTAAAAATAGAAATCTATCTCTGGTATGTATGTAACCCCACAGCGCTACAGCCCTTGCAGGGCCTTGGCTTACCTACTGACTGCTGGTCTCCCTCCCACACTGTTCCTCCGTCACCTGGTATAGCGTGGAAATCTTAGACCAGTATTGGGGTGACGGGTGGTCAGCCCAACGAACCCCCAGCCGTTGTTGTAGGTCTTCTTGACCGGGTTACGCTCACTCACTCGGAGCTTCCCAATTTCCTCACGATGGTGGGTTGCCACCGGCCCTATACGTAGGCCGAATAAATTCCGACCAGAGCCGGATTCGAACCTACTGGTATGTATGTACCTAACATAAATGTAAGCATGAATTAATAGTTTAGAAAGGAAACTTTTATTTAATTTAATTCCTTTATTCTTTTAGAATGTCCTTATGCTATATCAGTCTAGTTTCTTCACGTGTGTTTTGAGCGTTTTTGTTGTGTATTTTTATGAAACGCGATTGTTTAATGATTGTTAAGAGCAGTGGCTGCAATTGGATTCCAAAACTGGGTGGATGGGGGGGGGGGTGGCCAAGGATAGTTTACTTTCACTTGGTAGATAAGATTTAGCATTAGAGTGCTGCATCGAGGCTTTCTTGCTCGATCGTCTAATAGTTCGCACGGATGGCGCTAGATGGCTTACGGAATCGACTGTTTCTTCGCTCGAGCGAATAACGCTCGAAAATTCAAACTATCGGTATGCGCTCGAAACCCAGTAGCTTACGTATAACTGTAATTTGTCTGTGGTAGTGGGCCTTCAAATATGCTTCGTGAAGTGAAAGACACAGTAAAATTCAAACTAAAGTGAACACAGTCATCATATCCATGTAAAAATGTAATTTAGCCTATCTTACCAATCCATATCAATATGAAAATGAATAGATGATTATGGACTGAAACTACCAGCACGAATTTTCCACATATATTTGTACGATTATTGTCCCACTGAAATGATATTTGATATTCTATATATTCGAGCGAATCACGCTCGGGCGTGGGAGATTCGATCGAGTTTGAGCGAGCGAAAGTGGTCCAATGCAGTACTATATTTTTGCATAGTTTGGGACAAAAGTAGCAAAATTTGGAGTTCAATTGCTCCACTAGCCCTCCTAATCGCCGCCACTGGTTTAGAGTGTAGCCTAGCATCATTTGCAGGAGTTCAAGTACTTCTTCAGGCATCTTCGACAGCAGAGCAGTCTAGTGGCAAATATTCCTAAGCTGTAAATTTCACTATATCGTATTTCCACTAAAATTTGCAGCATTTTACCGTCAATATTTAGCAGTCTGCTTCTGTACAAAAGCGAGACGCAGCCTGTTTTTTCATGAGCACAGGCGCATTCATGTCGTCGTCTCTCTGTTCAGTGGCTGCAATAAGAAGTATGTTGTCGGTAGCCTCGTACACGGATACACACTCGTACATGTTACATATAAATACATAGGTATATAAAATATAGTTTCATGTAAAATATAATATTTATTAAATTATGACTATGTGGGACCCGAACATGCATTTGCGATGACAGCTTTATGAAGCTGATCGGCGAGAATTGCACTCGTCTCCAGTATCTGGACATATACTCCACAATGGTTACTGCCAAAGGTATACATTACTTAACCCAACATTTTGTCCTACATCCAACAGAAACAGAAGAAGGTAACAGAGTTTGGGAGAGCGCTCTGTCCGAAATCCCTGGAACCCTCCCTTCCGAAGGAGCTGTTGCCGGAAGGGGAACCTGTGACGTTCTACGAGAGGAACTTTTAGCTCCACGCTAAAATCTCTGGAGATTGAAATTAAAGACACCAATTTCGAGGCAATACATGCGATACTGGAACTCATACCTAGCTTAGAGTCTATTGGGAGGAGATATCAGGAGGAATTCTGAGAGGAACTTTATGAGAAATGGTATCAGGTAAAGGAAACAAATGCTGATTTTGTACCTTAACCCTTGCAGTTGAAACAATGGGTGAAAGCATATTTGACATGTTGATGACGATGTGTCCAAAACTGAGAGAGGTAGCTTATGAATACTTTAAGTCTGGTATTCCGACAGTATTTTCACTGATCTCATTCAACCACTTCAAATATCTATAGAGTCTATCTACATTGGCCTCAGCTATGGTATTTCGAGCGAGAGTTTTGAAGACTTGTCCTCAGAAATAAGGGAGAGACTAACAGAAGCAACAACTGACAATAATCATTCAGGAAACTCTTTCAACATTTCTGGTGTCCAAGTCTGTTCAGCACTCCGTCATTTTGAGCTACATTTTGACACGATTTTCTATAATTCCGTCTCCAATGGCGGACTGGTTACACCCAGAGCATCACTGCAAAACTTGAGCTCCGTTGAGCTTTCTGCTAAAGTACTAGGTAAGGTCGTTCTCTCAATTTTGGATTCCGCACCGAATTTGGAACTTTTGATAGTTTCTAATATTATTGAAAGAAACGAAGACTTCTTACAACAAATACTTGCCATGAGGAGGATGCCAAAATTGGAAACCTTCGAAGTGATTAACGGATTTCTACTGGACACAGAAGATGAACTATGATCTTTCTTGGAGCATTTTGAGAAAATGCAGCACGTTGGCAAAGTAAGGTTCCTGTCAAATTAATAGTTTTTGTAGTGAGGGAAAACGCTAAATTGATTTCGTCAAGACACCAAAATTCGGAATTTTAAAATATAACTAAATGTTACTCTGGAATCGCACTTTAATGTACTAACACTGTTATTAGGGTACCGAGCAAAATTAAATGATTTGCAGTGTTTTTGTTTTTATTATATTACGAATATGCACAGGATATATAAAATTTTGCAAGTTTTGAGTACCATTACTTCCTTATCGAAATCGTGGTATTTTATCAAAAGTCATTCATTATGGAGGTCGCAATGACTGAAAAGGCGTGATGTAGAAACATAAAACCAAAGATGAACGGCTTAGGAGGCCAAATTGAATATCGCCTTGTACCCAAGGGGTCTTGGGTTCAAAACCAGATGGAAACATATTTCACAAAGGTTCGGATCCTACTTCAAGCTGTGGGTCCAGCCACGATTAGCCTATCTGTATATAAAGTAGACTTAATAATCCTATTTAACCCAATTTAATCCTGGATATGACATATTTCGAATATAAGGGACCCTTCAGAAGTGAAATTGGTGAACCTGGATTTCGAAAACTGAAATTTTAGACATCTGCATTTTGGAAAATGTGGCCTTTTCTATAAGAATATTTTATTTTTTATTGAAGTAAGTTTGATTACACTTCTGAAAAACAGCATTGCAGAAGTTTAACATATGATGCGCAGAACCATATACTACATTCATAATTACACATGAACGCAATTGCAACAAGATTACTATGTACAAAAATACTAAGAACATACATTACATTGGAGCAGTGTGCAAAATAACGGGGGGGATGCCGGAGTTTTTTCTCCACAAACAATTTCTTCTCCAGCCAAAGAACATTATGTTTATCCCTGCCAGGGACGTTTTTATCCCCCTCAAAGAAAATTGAATTGAAAGCATACAGTGTAACAATTCGTAGCTATGCAACAAACATAATTGAAAAAAAATATTCGTGTCTATTAATGATACAGTCATCAAAGATTTCCTTGCAGAAGAGTATGAAACCTTTTGGATTAAAGGATATCACCCTCAAACTGGCCAACCGCACCGAGTCGAGACAAGAGCTTGTCTTTGTTTTCCACTTGAGTTTTCATGGCATGGCGCTCATATTCTGTATCTATTATAGTGCTCACAAAAAACGTGTAGTGGTAGCGCCGTCGCCTTGAAATCAAGGGGTCCCGGGTTCCATACTCGGCGGAGTCACATAGTGGTTCGGATCCCACTTTAAACTGTAGATCCAGTCCCGATTAGCCTTGCTGTGCATAAAGTGGACTTAAAACACCAAATCAATCGATCAATCAAGAAACTTGTAGGTTGGTTAGATGGACGTTAAATTTGAACTTGTCAATAGAAATGTTGTCACGTTTTCGGCGTCATTATTTCCATGGCTCTATTTATGTTTTTATGTATGAGTTTGGGTTTATTAGAATGTAAATATAGTGTTTCTAAATTACGTGTAAATATTAAGACAAGATTTAATGACCGAGCTTAGAACCGCAAGACAAATAATTTAGTTTACTGATTGGTAATAGTGTTGCCAACGGGACGAGACGGGACAGGCTTTTAAAAATTCGAGACGAGACGAGATTGATCACGTGTCCCGAGACAAACGAATATTTTCGAGACGAGACAGCATTTCACAGCATTTCCACGAGACGAGACAGGCCAAAGTCTCGTCTCGTGGGCAACACTAATTGGTAACATTGATAAAAATTTGCCCCCAAATATACCTCCCAAAAAAAACACAAATACACCACTGATTGGCCATACCACCCAAAGCAGGAAGCTTAATTCGCACAGAGCTTTGGATTAATAAGAACCGTTCTATTATTTCTATACATTATTTATCGTTGAAACTTGCACATAACAATAAAAATGAAAAAGATAATAATAGATTACAATTCAATAAAATATACTAAAGCACAAGTTAACAAAACGAAACATGTTGCATTTATAATATATAAATTCCCTACCTGTCATCCAATATTGGTAGTGATGTGTTTTCCGTTTCTAAAATTGGAAATCAGTATTGCAGAAGGAGTGCCTGTGTTGCTGCAGCCATGAACCTTCGGGTTTAAGAAGGCTAGAGAGTTAGTTAGTTAGTTAGTATTGCACACTGTTATAGTCCACGCGTTTACTTCGTTAACGTCCAAGATCTGAAGAGAGCTGCCGCCACGAACGTGGTTGGGGATAAACAGCGGGCGAGTTGTTTTCGTCCAATCACACTCAACCTTCAGCCAATGGGCGCAGCTGTCATTCTGCTCGTCTACTCCACGTAGAGTCTGTCACATGACTGCGCATATGTTGTTGCCGTACTTTGCAACTTCAGTGTGGAGACCGTGGGAAGGCGGAGGGACAAGGTGGCGTAGAGTAGATGTGATTGTTGCAGCTGGTGGGCGCGCTCCGTGGACTTCAAAGCCAGCCGGTCGTTAACGTAGCTAGCGCGTCGACTATAGAATAGAAGAATACGTTTTGTTATTAGTTGATATCGAACCTACTGCTCGCTGAAGGAGCTCTATATATACACCCTAACAAACACCATTACATTCTAAATTTTCCAATCTTAAATTTTCCTCATCAGTGACGGTGAATAGTGGGGGAGAGGGGGCAGTCCCACCACTTTTGCTCGCACTATGCTAAACCATATCTACAAAGGGAGAGGAAACTGTCCTTGCTCCCCAGATTTGGCACCTTGCCCCCGTGGCCTCTTCCATGGGTACGGGCCTGCAATATCATATCACAGGCCCGTACCTAGGATGATTTTTTGAGAGAGGGACAAGATCCGTGTTATATGCATATTATACAGGGTGTTTCAGAGCGACCCAGACATTACCTTTTTCTCGAGAACGGGAGATAGTATTAAGTTGAAACAAAAAATGCACCACTAAGTTGGGCACAAAGAATCCGTAGAAAGTACTTGCAACAGCCCGAAAGCCATACTTTGTGGTTTTAGTGGGGGGCACATGCCCCGTTCGTGCGATTTTCAAATGGGAAGGGTATGTTTGTAATGCAGATTCGGAAAGGCGGGGAAAAAATACGATTGTCATATGAAACATTTGTCTGTACCACCTACCGTTTTCCGTGTAGAAAATGTTTTTGAAAAAAAAAAAAAAAAAAAAAAAGGAAGGTGAGCCAAATCGAGTATACCGAGCTTAACAATTAAGATAAGTGCAGCACCATAACAGTTTCGGAAATTGCAGGACACAAGCTTTCCAACGATATGCCACATGATGACTGCGGGACTAAAAAAGGATGAAACCGCGTGACCCATAAAAGGGGGTCTAAAGTTAGGGAAGTACTCGAAAATTTCAAATGGCAAGGTGGGGGGGGGGTCGAGTAATACCTCGTTTTAAAGGTCACAGAAAACGTGAAAAGGATTCGAACATGATTTTGTAATCCACGGACCGGTTTCAAAATGGCGACCAAACAGAAGTATTCGGATATTTCTGAATTTCGCCAATTAAAAATATTTTTAAATTTCATATATTTTCTTATACGTATTATACCAGAACCATTGAACAGCCGCGATAATTATGTGTTTAGAAAATAGTATATTTTTAAATTAAATTATACGCATTAGCAATTATTATTCCAATAAATAATTCTAAATGTTAGTTACCCTATAGCGCGCTACGGGTTACCAAAAGAGAGAGAGAGAGAGAGAGAGAGAGAGAGAGATTTTCACCTGGGTGCCAAAACTGGATGGGGAAAAACATATTACTTTCTCTTAGTAGACAAGTTTCAGTTTGCTTTGTTTTAGGTAAACTTTTATGCACATATAGACTAATTGGGACTGGACCTACAGTTTAAACTGGGATCCGAACGACTATGTGCCTCCACCGAGTCTGGGAAACGAAGCTTAGCATTAAGAGGACATAGTGCAGGAGCAAAAGTGAGAATAGTAAGGGGGCAATAGCCACCATACCCCTTCAATCGCAAGCACTGCATTACTGCCTCTCTTGTACACAACAAACACATTCATTTATGAAGGACATAATTGAAATTTTCACAAATTTGAAAAATCCCTCGATGTTATTTTCGTAGCTTCTTATAGGTTCACCTTTAATAATTTCATGGCTCGAGGGGTGGCGGACATGGCCCCCATGGCCCCTCCCCTGGGTGCGGGCCTGTCCTATCAATCTATTGCGTTCCGGGAGATTCCATTTGGATATTTAACTTTCGCCTAAGAGACTGGGAGTATGCATAAACATGTTACGTCCATCAAGTTGCCGTGATTCAAACAAAAGAGGAGCCGATAGACTTGAAACCTACTTTTAAAAATTACACTGTTAATTACTCGTTTCTTCTTTCTGTGCCAATGGTTCTCAACTTTTTTCAGTCCGGGACGAACCTTGAAGAATATTACACTTCATGGGGCCCATAAGCATGGGCGCCGGCGGAATTTCCTGTTGAAGTGTGCACCCAGGTTATAATCAAATTTTGGTAACATCGAGTACTTTAAGAAGCCATCTTGTACGCTTGCTTAAACAAATTACACATACTTCAAACTAGAAAAGTAAGTATATAGTTTTAAAGACTAATAATACTGTAGTCTAACATCTAACTACAAGAAAAAACATGCTGAAATTGAGAGATGCTGGTAAGAAGCGAAGGTAAAGAAATATAGAGTTTAGACTACGTACAGCACGGATTGGATTAAAATAGTTAAAACAATATGTCTTAGTAATTTAAATGTAATAGGTTTTTAAGATACAGTAAATAAATTTTCGAGCTTTACTTCGCGACCCACCAAACGCCCCCTTGCGCCCCATAGGTTGAAAAACGATGTTTTACATTGCAAGCAGAAATTCTAATCAAAAGACAGTTCTCACCCTGCCGTAAAGATGGCTCTGTCTACTACCAGAGCATTACTGCCATCTCTTGGTCATGATTGGAACTTAGTCCTCCCTTCTCATACTCTCTCTCTCTCTCTCTCTCTCTCTCTCTCTCTCTCTCTCTCTCTCTCTCTCTCTCTCCTCTCGCTGTATCTGGATGCCAAGAGTCAGGACCACCCGAACTACTACAGTCCGCGCGTCACATTGAGCCCCCAATGACTTTTCATGTGGTCCGGCTTAGCAATATTCACAAATATGGAGGTACCAAACCAATACGTCTTCAGCGTAAGTGTATATTGTAATATGATATGCGACCTATAGTTCAAGTACTTACTATCCCTACACATGAGAATGTTTCGACCCTGGCGTAAGCAGGGAAGAGTTGATGAGTCTACAGCCCCTCCATAAATTTCCGAAAATAAAAAACAAAAAAAGCAAAGCAAATTAAAGCAGGAAAATCTAGGGAAAAACCAAAGTGGTTAATGCACCTCCTAAAATGGTATCTGATTACTATTTTTGTCCTTTGTGGATTAATTACTAAGATAATTGTCCTGTAATAATAACAATTGTAGTGGTTTATTTGTCAGTGTATAATCGTGGTACTCGCAGCTTAGAAGATCGTAGGTAATCTTGTAAAGGTTAAAGATATCTAGGCTAAATGCAACATATAGAAACGGACATAGCTGTTTGCAAACATCTTATAGTTATCGTCTAGTAATGAAACTATTTTCTATAACGTTTGTAATCAGAGGTTATCAATGTTCTCTCTCCCTTACAGACAGTCCATTTTAATTTGCACGCTTTTATGAAATTTCCATTAAATCTTCGTGTTTTCTTTTAAACTTCAAGCCGCCCCCGTGGCGGAGTGGCTAGCACAGCGCGCTACAAAGCCAGGGGTCCCAGGTTCGTATCTAGGGACTTGGCTGATTTGCGTTTAACTTCATAGCCAAAATTGATTTAAAATTACAAATTTCTGTTACAAATATATTTCGTGATTTAAAAGAATAATAGAGACATATTCCGGTACAAGCAAGTTATACGCAATTTGGAATTGCGTCTTCGAGAAACGTGATGAAGTATATAGTTTTCATTTTCTCGTTGTTCATTTTCTGGTTTCTCAATGGGACACTCTGGCATGCTTACCCCCGTGTAAAGAAAGTAAATTAATAAGAAACACGGTTGTAAACTGGATGAGGTTTCCAGGATACACCACTGGTGAGTGGCAATAAATCTAGTAATATTACTTTTTATTTGGAAAAATTTCAAATATTTAAAATATCGTTTACTATTTCGTGTTAGGGCACATGCTGTCATTTTCACAGTAGTTACATGTGCTTCTAGCCAGTGGCGGCGATTAAGGGTGGCGAGGGGGGCAGTTGCCCCCCCCCCCCACCACTTTTTGCCACTTTTGTCCCCGCGCATGCTAAACCTTATCTACAAAGGGAAATATACTGTCTTTGCCCCCCAGTTTTTGCACCTTCCAACCCAGTTTTGGAACCAAACTGATTCATTGATTTGTTTTATTTTTCCTGGCTTTTACGCCGATTTTTATTGCAAAGATAAGGGCGGATGGTGGTAAAACGAAATAGCTGGAAGGACAATCATAAAAACACATTGTCACAGCACAAGCACCACGGGGGATTATACTGGGTGCGAGTCCAGGCGACAGCCGTTCTCAGTGGCGTAGTGGTTAGCACAGCGCGCTACGACGTCAGGGGTCCCGGGTGTGAATCCTGACCTTGGCATGTGTGTTATTTGTGAGAGTTCCTTCAACAATTTCATCATATAGAACGCATCCTTATTTTCGCGATTAACCAAAAGTAGTATCAGAAATGCGATATATCAATATATCAATGATATATCAATCAACACAGACGTCAGAGCTTCATTAGTCTCCAAATGCGATCCAGGGTTTATTACGTGAAGACAGGCTGAGTTTCGAAAAGATCGCCGCCCCCTTGTACGCAAGGCAGCTGTTAGTCACAAGAGCATTAAGTTTATAAGAATAAGGATAGCATTATTTCAATGAAAAGTTGGAGGAGAAGCTAATACAAGTAACCCAGCCTGAAAACGTTTAGAAATGGAAATAATTAGTATATCATATTATGATTTGATTAAAGGAAAGAATGCATGTAAGTTAAATGAAGCACAAGGAACTTGTGATTCACTTATGTCTTCACTGCCCAGAGTGTTAAATAAAGAAAAAAAATATTAAATATCGGACAGACTACCAAGTTTTGAAATGGGTACAATTTAATATCAGTTCCAGCACCATAATGGTTAAGTTACGTTGAAATTAAGAATATTATTGTGTTACTTGTGAAATTCTAACCCATTTTTACATATCGCATGATCACTTCAATTTTAAGAAAATTCAATTCAATTCAAGATCGTAGATACAAGCATAGAGATTTGCTTGGCTGGCCAAGCTCTCAAGTTACCTTCCTCCCGGTAGCGCTTGTAAAATGTTGCATGCCCTCACTTCATTGCTTACACAGCGATGGATTGTGACTGCTGACTTCCTGACCGAGTGTCGATGAATGGTTTGAGAAAATTGAGATTTTTATGATGGGCTCCCTTGTTTCATTCCACAATATATAAAAATATGTATAAAGAAATATAAATATGAATATTTACAGTTGAAACAGTTCGTAGAAAAAGTGGGTGTGGAAAGTTGTCTCCACGGTGATATTCCTCCAGTTCGAGATAAGCCGAAGACATTGTTTTATACGTAAATGTGTAAATATGCGTCCAGTTCGTAATAGATGACAAAGGATTCACGATAGCATCTGCACAACATGTAAAATCGGACGATGTGCTATCCGACAGTACCGGGCAAAGAAGAGTTTTCCAATAGCAGACAAAAACAAGTTCAAAACGAATGACCTAATCTGTCTTGTTGCTGTTCACAGCACAATGACTGGAAATGAGAAGAGAAAGGAAATTGGACCTAGGAAGTCAAGAAAAATGCGATCAAGACAGTCATGTCCAACAGCATAACAATACGACAGGCATCGGAGGCGCGTACGGTTTCAAAAAGTACATTAGGGGATAGCTCCACAGCCTCTGAACCAGGATTTCACGACTGAACCTTGAACCTCACGCCAAACACCTGTTGAAGACGCCATAACGTAACCGTTCTTCTTCCATCTCCAGCTCTTTAATCTGAACAGTCAATGCCACATATGCTCACTTCAGTGACACCATTACCAAGATCTTTCCTACTCCAGCAGAAGATAAAGTTCGAAGGAGAAGACGACGAACACAGCAAAGTGAAGTCTTGACATGCAGTCATTACAAAAACCAACTAGCGCAAAAAGAAGCTGGCTGATGAGATGAAAATGAAAACACAGAAGAGACGAACTGAACGAGACATGCAGGATGCTGGAGACATTAAACGAGGAAACACGTCACGCACTTCTACAAGGGGAGCAAAGGAGAATTAGGATTACATCCCAACTATGAGGGAGACAAAACACACTGGACACAGTTCCGATCAGAAATAAACAACGGAATTCATCATTCGTCACGAGACATTCAATGAAGAATGGGTGGGCCCGCGTTCAATGTCTACATGAAAAACATCTTGTACTTTACTTGTGAGAATTGCAAAAACATGCTAAACTGTAGGCAAGTGCCTTGCCACTGCATTTAGGTTGTCGGTATTATTTACTTAATGTTTTCGACTCGTCTACAAGCTAATACATTGCCTGAGCGGTTCACTATGACGATTTTCCTTTTTCTTCCAATGTTACTCTTTTTTGTTTGCAATCTTACTTGTACTTTCTTTTCCATTATTCAGCAATGATTTCCTGTTCTTATTAAAGAATGTCTTGAAGTACCACACTCTTGTATTCAACTTATATTCCGCCTACTCATTTTCTAATTATTAT